>NW_028327172.1:46654533-46961408 GCF_987537825.1 Furipterus horrens
GAAGGGAGACAATCTATCGAAGCTACTGCCATAATCTAAGGGAGAGATGATGAGACCTGAATTGAGACATGGAAGGGGGATTAGGAGGAGAGGATAGGTGAGAAAATAGTCATTTTGGCTGAAGAATTGACAGAACTAAGGAATAAAGTTGTGGGAGATGATGGAGAAGTAAAGATGACTAGGTTTGGAGCTTGAGGAATTGGGAGGATAGTACCTTTAACAGAATGAGGAAAATAAGAGCTGTTTTGAAAGGAGGGTGGAAAACAGTGACTCCAGTTTCGTACATCAGAGATGCAGACATTCATGATGACCTCTCCATCAGGCAGTAGAATATGCAGGGCTGGACTCAGGAGGTGTGGACTGCAGATCACAATTAGGGAGTTTCAGCTGTAAGAAAGTGTGAGGCAGAGGTGGGGGCAAGTCGCCAAAGGCGAAGAGGCCTGAGGCGGGACCCCCATGTGTACCCACATGCAAGCCCCAGACAAGGGGGAAGGGGCGCTCAAAGGAAGAAGTCTGAGAAAGAGCCGAGGAAATAGGAAAACAAAAACAAAAAAACAAAAAACAGGAGTAGAGTTTTCCAGCCAAAAGATGGCAGTTTCAGATGAGGACTGACAGAAGCTGTTATTTTTGGCGGTTCGTTCCCGGTCACAGTAGGCCTCCCTTCAGTCACTGAAGCTACCCTCACATGAAATGATGCGCGGAGACGGGGTTCTGGATAATTTACATACTCCCCACTCACTTTAGCTTCAGTTATCAGGATAAATAAGTGTAATTAGTTCAAAAAGTTTAATACCTCTCAGAATTTCCAATAAACCCCTCAGGTCTCAACTTCATTTGGTTGAAGAAAAGAAAATCGCAAAGACTGCCGAAGGAGTCTGAAGACCGGATATATGAAGTATAACTAACAAATATTAATGAAGTTTCACCTTGTACCAACCACGTCCGGGAAAAACCGTCTTCGGCCCGCCCCCTCATGAATATGTGGAGAGCGCTGCCCGCCGCTCACTGCCCCGCCCTCTACTCTTCTCCCTCGCAACGGACTCTCTCCCCTCAAACGGGAAACAAGATGGCGGCGGCAGGTCCGAGTACTCGGGCCTCTTCCGCGGTGGCAGCGGCAGCTCTGAGTCGGCGGAGCCGGCGGGGCCGCTGTGACGAGGTGGCGGCAGCCAAGACTGGGGCCCAGGGCCCGGCCTCAGGGCACGCACTGCTGGTATTGCCACAGCCGTTGCTGCAGCCACAGCCGCGGCCGGAGGAGTCGGGCTGCGCCGGGTGCCTGGAGACCCCGGGGGAAGCGGCGGCCCTGCCTTGCGGCCACTCGCTGTGCCGAGGCTGCGCCCAACGCGCTGCCGACGCAGCGGGCCCAGGTTGCCCGCGCTGCCGCGCCCGCGGCCCGACTTGGGGCCGCCGTCGGGCCCGCGACGACGGCCAGGCCAACGCTGAGGTGCTGGGCGAGCGCGCCCGCCGCAGTCAGCCGGAGCGCTGCCGCCCGCGCCGGGACGGGGGCGCGGCCGCCGCGGAGCCCAGACTGGAGCAGGAGCCGCGCGCCGCTCCGGCGGAGCCAGGTGGGACTTCCTTTCCTCCCCTTGGGGTCCGGCGCGAGGCCGTGCGCGCCGAGACCGGCCCGGGTAACGGGTGGAGGGTCCCAGGCCCTACTGGAGCGTGTGTGGAGAGTTCTTTCGGGGTTGGAAGCGGGGTCTGCCCAAGTGTATTATATGTTTCTGAATTTTGAACTTTGGAATGAAGTACGGGCCCGATGGATTTGAGGGGCAATTGAGGGGATCCTGCGCTTTTTTTAAGTCCGAAGTTTGGAGGGAACCTTAGCATTCTTGTAACAGGTTGGGATTGCTGTGTGGGAGGAGGGGACTGAACTTCACGGGCCCTGGAGGATCAGAGAAATGCTTGGTTTAGTGTAGGGTGAAGAGCTTGAGGTAGAATTGTTTATGGGCCTGGATGGATCAGTGAGAGATGCGGAGTATCTGGAGTTTAGAGAGCAGGTTGAATTTGAGGATGTGACGGAGCTTTTCAGACTTGAGAGTAGAGTGGGTTGAGGGAATGAGCTCACATGTGCATTTTCACAAAATCTTAAAAAATGCATGTTTAGTCCAGCCTGGCACATAACTGAGGAAACAATAAATGACGGCTATTTATATTTATACTAACACTAATAATAAGCTCGCGGGGGAAAAAAGCTTGAAGGATGGGGTTTAAAAGTCTAGAAAACAGAGAGTGGTTGGCGGGGGCTGCTTTTATCGCAATGGCAGTGCAGGTTTCCTACTGTCATCCTGGCAATTAAAAGTTTCAGGACTGTTGCCTTCAACTTTGCCTTTCTTACCTCCTCTAGCCTGCCACTCTTTGGTACTGAACTGGACGTAGAAAGTGCCCCGTTTAAAACACAAAACAAAACTGTTATAGCTTAATTTAGGACTCTGAGACACACCCAGTCAACACATCTCCAGCTTTGATAAAAAATGCTTACCTAGGAGATTTTCAAGAGGCATAATCAGGAAAGGCCAGATATTTGCACCTTTTGCGTTGCAAATTCTGCCTCGTGTTATTTTCTGTAGGGTAAAGGAGGCATTGCTTATGTATGAAAGTGCAGTCCCTAGAAACTACAGGTACCAGAATGCAGCTTGTTTTGATTCAAACAGACACCTGCCATTGTACTAGGAAATCCTTTATTTCTGTGTCTTACCTTTCTGTATTTCCTCTTTTAAGCAACACAACATCCTTATGAGATAGGTGCTTTTATTCCATTTGACAGATGAAACCAACGTCCAGAGAGGTTAAGTAACTTGCTAAGGACAAAAACCCAGTTCCACTTGATTTCTGCTCAAATCAGGGATGAAGGATTCCTCAAATGTCATCTAATTTGTGGATGCTGTGTGATGATCTCATGCTACTTAATTTGTTTCAAATTCTGAGATTATGTCCAAAAAATAAGATAGTATTTTTCTAGTCTCTTTATTAGTACTCTTGATTACTTGGTCAAATAGGGTAGGAATTTCTATTGGGTTGGCCAAAAAGTTTGTTTAGTTTTTTCCACATGATGGCTCTAGTAGCACTTAGTTATCTTTAACTTCATTCGAAACAATTTTATTAGATTGTATTGTGACAGCTGTCACATTAGTGTGCATTAAAAAAAAAACATCAAAATTGGTGAATTTTTGTGCAGCCACTTTAATATTGAGAATGTGAGAAGATATGCAACACTTTTGGCATATTATGTATGCTTTGTTATTTCAAGAAAGGTAAAAACTCAACTGAAGCGGAAAAAAAGATTTGTGCAGTGTATGGAGAAGGTGCTGTGACTGATCGAATGAGCCAAAAATGGTTTGTGAATGTCTTGGTAGTATTGACACTTTGGCCAATAATTCTGTGCTGTGGGGCTGTCTTATGCATTGGAAGATGTTTAGCAGCACCCTTGGCCTCTACCCACTAGGAGCCAATAGGGGGAGATAGCTGACATACTCAAAATATCCAAATCAATAAAAATTATTGGTGAAAATGAAAAATTCTTATTTTACAAAAAACCATACAGACTTTTGTGGCCAACCCAATATTTTTTTTCCAAAGCCTGGACTCCCTTGCTAAAATACCTGGTCTAAAATTTGAATCATGAGAGGGGTTTGTGAAAACCTTTTTCCTTGAAGAAATTTATCATAAAGTGATTAAGGAAAATTATATAAAATGAGGTTCCAAATTAGTATCTGTTGAGTCACTGAGGATTCAGTTATTTTAAATGTTTGTATGAGTACCATAAATGAAAAATATTTTTCGTTAAATTTTCTTGTTGTTGATCATTAAGTGTATATAATTAAATGCTTATTAAGTCAATGCATTATAGAAGAATATTGCTAGACAGGGTTTGGGAATTATTTTCTAGCTTTAGCAAGTGAGTTATCTGGACCTCTTTTTTAAAATTTATTTTGTACAAGGTTTTATTTATTTATTTTTAGAGAGGGGGAAGGGAGGGAGAAAGAGAAGGAGAGAAACACTCATCCACAAGAGAAACACCTATCCTCTGCCCCTTGAACGCGCCCTGACTGGGGTCCGAGCCCACAACCCAGGCATGTGCCCTAACTGGGAATCGAACTGGTGATCTCTCACTTTGTGGCCTGACTCCCAACCAACTGAGCCACACCAGCCAGGGCTGCACGCTGGACTTCTTTAGGTAATTTTATATATAATCCTCACACAAGGACATGGTTATTGATGAGAGAGAGAGACAGAGAGAGAGAGAGAGAAAGAGAGAGAAACATCAATGTGAGAGAGAGACTGATCTGTTGCTTCCTGCATGTGCCCCGACTGATGATCAAACCTGCAACCTTTTGGTGTACAGAAAAATGCTCCAACCAACTGAGCCACCCTACCAGGGCTACAATATTTTTTTAATTTAAAATATTAATAGGCAATGTATTCACATAATTCAAACAATATAAAAAAGTACACAATAAAAGTTTCCTCCTACCCCTTCATTTCGCACTTCCACCAAAGATTCTTGTTTACTCTTCCACAATTTTTTATGCTTATACATGAAAATTCAAATTTACATATATTTTTTTACACAAAAGATTGTATATTGTGCACCATGTTCTGTAGCTTGCTTTTTTTCATGTAACAGTGATGGCAATCTTTTCATCATTTCTGTACTGGAAATCTTTTTATGTCAGTACATAGAAGGTTTCTTCATTCTACTCACAATTGCAAAGAATTTCATTAAATGGATATGATATAGTTTACTTACCCATTTGTTGGTGGACATTAACGTTGTTTTTAATCTTTTACCATTATACCTAATTGTTTATAAAATTTTTATATGAATGCATATGTACATTTTTACAGAGAGGTCACCTGTAGCTTTCACCAGATTCTCAAACAGTTGCAAAAAAAGGTTAAAAGAACCATTGCTTTAACTCAGGTCCCTCATTGTACAGGAGGAATGAGGCCCAGAACAGAGAGTGACCAGCTA
This sequence comes from Furipterus horrens, assembly GCF_987537825.1. Classification (NCBI taxonomy): domain Eukaryota; kingdom Metazoa; phylum Chordata; class Mammalia; order Chiroptera; family Furipteridae; genus Furipterus; species Furipterus horrens. Next base: position 46,659,503 of record NW_028327172.1, read on the forward strand.
AAGGTCATTGTGAATTAGTAGCAGATAAACAAGGGCTGAACGAATAACCCATTAATAAAGGCCAAAACATAGCCTAATTTATAATTAAGTGATCATGGTGGCTTTTAGTAGGGAAAACTAAAAATACCAGTTTCATAAATACATACATTGCACTTTTAGGAGTAGGAAATAAACGTTTATTTAGTAATTTAGGTATATTCAGAAGTATTGTATTTAATAGACTTTTGGCATAGTTAGGTCAATTGATAGAATAAAGGTCAGGCCTGTTTTATAATACTGTAAATGAAATTTCATAGTAGATATACTGGTGTTGAAGTGAAATTCTTACAATTTAAAAAATTTTGTTGAAGCCCCATGGCTCTTTAGGAGTTGCGTTGTCTATAATATAAAAAAAAGTGGAAGAGTTTACTTCTTGAAAATTTTGGTTGTGTGGCGACATTTTTGTTTTTTTGCCAGGTTCTTGGCAAGGTTTAAAGTTCAAAACTTTAATGATTCCTGTATAAAATGTTTTATTTTATTTTTATATGCATTGTCAATTTGCTTTTGGAAATATAGTATCAGTTGACTTGTGCAACACCATGTGTAAAGTCTAAGTCAGTGATCATTTTATGAACCCAGATTTCAACTTTATGTTCTTTGAGGATCTGCAGCTCATTGTATATATTGACCTACGAAGTATTTGAACCATTTTGAGCCATATTGAGCAAGTATATAATGAATGCCTACTCTTTGCCAGGCATGTTCTAGGTCTTTGGAAGACATCAAGGGTTAAAATACTCAAAAGATCTCTCTCTCTTGGAGCTTATGTTGTAAATTTAGAGACAGTTCCAGTCCATTGATTTTTTTTTTCTTTTCTCTTTACAACCTTATAAAGGACAATGAGCGAAGGTCTCGAGCTCCTCTAGCTGCTTCAAGCTGGACATGGTCGTGGTCCTACCTACCCCTGGGTTCAGAAAACCCTAATAAGAGTGGGGGTGTGGAGGGGCCAGGCCAGGCCATTGATTTTAAAAAAGAAAATTTACCACATAGGTAGATTTGCAGCTATGTGCAAAAGTATATAGGCCCTATTGTTAATAATTAATGGATGTTAAGAATTCATTTAGCCTTATGATTTGAAATCAAGCATGGTCTTTCTAAATTATGCTGCCTTTGAACTTGAAACCAAGACCTTTTTAGGACAGTTCTTTTTCTTCTGCTGTGGGTAATAATTAAAGAAAAAAGCTAGACAGAGGTTGATGAATTTTTTTAATTGGCTGTTTAAAATTTTTATGTATTTGTAGTGTTAAAAGCAAATATCAAAAATTGAACAGATCAGCCCCGACCTGCTGTAGTTCAGTGGGCTGGGTGTTGTCCTGCAAAGCAAAATGTCGGTGTTTTGATTCCTGGTCAGGGCACATGCCTGGGTTGTGAGCCAGGTTTCTGGTTGTGGGCATGTGAGAGGTAACCTATAGAGATTTCTCTCCCTCTCTTTCTCCCTCCTCTTCCTCTCTCTAAAGATAAATAAACAAAATCTAAAAAATTTTTGAATAGATCAAAAAATTGAATAGTGCCTCATTTATCCTTTCCTTTTATCCCACTGCAAACTCCTCTTTCACTTAGGATTAGCATTTACAGTAGTCCCACTCTATATCGCGGTTCACTTATTGTGGCCTCACTGTATCGCGGGATTTTTAAAAATATTATATTTAATTATTTATCCCGGATTTTTCGCTATATTGCGCGATTCGGTGGTACTTCGTACGTATGTTGTTAAAGTTATGTAGGTTTAAGAGTGTAGAATATGTTTAAGAACGTAAGTAGTGTTTATAAAAGTGTGGAAAATGTTAAGGGAGTGGAAAGGTTAATAAGGGACTGGGAATGGTTTATAAGTGTGTGGGAAGGGTTTATAAAGCCTTAAAATATATATAAATATTAAAATAAATGTAAGGTTCCTACTTTGCAGATTTTCACCTATCGTGGGGGAGTCTAGAACGTAATACCTACGATAAGTGAGGGAATACTGTATACATTTAAGAAATAAACCAGTAGTTCTGGTTTATTACTCAGTTGGCAGATAATGTTTACTACGTGTGCAGCCTAAATTGCATTTAGGACTAGTGAATAATGAAATCATATGATTGTAGTATAAAAGGACAGGAATTTCCCTGACCTATATGGATTTGTTTTAAAATGTAAAGTGACTCAACTTTTTATCCTTAATGACACATATTCCAAAATTTGAGAGTGTCCTTATGGGTTGTACTAATGCAGGAAATATTTGCCAGGTGCCTATGTGTTTTTTGAAACTCAGGATGAGGTTACCTCAGTAATTAAGCATTAATCACCATTGAAGGAATAGTTTTATTCTGTAGAACTCAGAATTGAGCAGCAGGAATTTATGAGGTATTTGTTTTTATTCATTCATAATTCTTGTCTAACTTCCAGTTAATCTTGGAAAAGTTGCCTACCTTGAATTCATTTATATCTGAGTCTGCTTGCATGTAGGATGTAGGATATGTTTGTCAAATTTCATTCCATTAATTCAGTCAGCATTTTGGGCTACACACTGTGTAAGATCGTCGTCGGCAGCCGTCCGTCTCGAGAGACGATGGTGTAGCTTCTTAAGAGTCTTATCTGCACCGCCGAGAATGGCTGTGCAGTCCGACTCGGGAGTGACACGGTATCTGTCTCCTCCCGTGTTGAATCGACATCTTGCGATGACGCTGGAGTGTCCTCTCCAGTGAAGCTGAAGCTACAGAGCCTGGGCAGGGTGATATGGAGGGTCTGCTGTTGCCCATGCAGCAGACCCCCCCTCTCTTCGCAGCTGAAGGGTCCAAGGGAAAGACGGAGTCAATACAGCTTGGCTTCAGGTGCGCCGCAGGAGTTGCCGGTGTTGACTACAACGTCGAACCGCCTTAGGGACTCCGGCTCCGGATTTTCTGTCGGGGTTTACTCCCTTAGCCTTTCCCCTGAAGAGGTATGCCGCAAGGCAGCGGAGGTTTTTTGGAGTCAGAGTTTTCCTTCTCTGATGTGCCCTGACTGGAAGATCGAACCAGCGACACTTAGCTCGCAGGCCGACGCTCAATCCACCGAGCCAAACCAGCCAGGGCACTGTGTAAGATAATACAATAAAAAAGGTGAATAAGGTATATTCCCTGTTCTTTTAAGATTCTATAGTCTGGTTGGGGAAACACACCTTATCAAATAACAGTATAAAGTGGTGAGGTAAATGCATGATGCCAACGGAGTATAGAACAGTTTTCAACCTTTTTCATCTCATGACACATATAAACTAATCAGTAAAATCCTGCGGCACACCATATATATATATATATATATATATATATATATATATATATATATATTTTGTTTTTTTTTTTGCCACTCTGACAAAAAAAAATAGGTATAATTTTGATTCATTTATACCAGATGGCTATTGTGTTGGCTATTGTCATTTTCTAATTTAACAATCAAAGGGAAAAGAGACCAGTGCCCCAGACTAAATAGTGGGTATTACATGCTTTAAAAATTCTTGTGGCACACCCACTGAAAATTGCTGGAGTATAGGAATGGGAAAACTGACTGACTGGAGCTGAATGCTGAAAAATGAGTAGGAATTCACCAGGTTAGGGAGGAAGGGATGGCCATGTCAGGCAGAAGAACCTGCATATACAAAGGCGTCAGGTGCTTGGCATATTCAGGTACTGACAGGAAGTTAAATATAGATGGAATGTGGGGCTGGAATGGGGAAGAAGAGAAAAGACTGAAGAAGTTAGATTATGAATGGCATGGTATGTCATGCTAAAAGAATTTGGGATTTCACCCTATTGACAGTGTAGGGCTCTTAAAAGATTTCTAAGTATTGGCATTTAACATCATCATAATGTGCTTTAGAAAGATAGTACTGGTTGGAGTGTGAAGGAAAGGTGTGTGTAGAAACTGGAGGAAGGGAATCCAGTTCGGGGCTATTTTAAGTAGTGCAGGCAACAGTTGAAGAGGGGCTGGACTGGTTGAAAACAGTGGCCGTGGGGATGGATGGTTCTTTCAGTCATTCATTAATTTAGTAACCATTTGAGGGCCTCCTATATGCTAAGCCGTAGAGCTACAGACTGAAAGCATAATTCTGTCTCTTAAAATCATTGTAGTTGGGAAGATGGGTATATATGCAACTGAAATGTAGTGTAATAAATGCTATTGTAATGCAACATGTAATTGTAGAAGTCATTAGAGTATGAATAGAGAAAGTTCTGGAGACAGACTACCTGTGTTCGATTTCCAGCTCTGCCATTTATAGGTGTGTGTCATGCTTAACTTCTCTATATCTTAGTTTCCTCATTTTGAAAATGGGGGTAGTAATAGCAAAGTTGCAAGGTTATTTTTAAGACTGAGTTATTAGGATACTTGACTCAGTAAATGGCTCAATAAGAGTTAGCTGTTTATGCATAAAGAGAACCCAGCTTCAGTGAAAGGTAGACACTTGATTATAGGTATTCAGTTAAGTGGATGAGGGCAGGGTAAAGATGTGGGGAAAGAGTGCATTTAAAAGCATAGGAGTGTGAAAGAACAAGGAGGTCTAGGGATTGTTAAGTAGGAGTTGTTGGAGTATAGAGGACAAAGGGTGGAAGGAAGTAGAATTGTAAGAAAAAAGCAGTTACTGGATAATAGCGGACTTTGGATGCTGGGCTGAGTAAGGATCCACCAAGAGTTTTAAAGAGGAGTTATTTTTGTATTTTAGAGCGATCACAACTATGGCTGTAATGTAGCAAATGGATTGAAGAGACTAAATTCTCTTAGCCAGATGACTGAGATAAGCTGAAGACTCTTCAACATGTTACAAATATCCAGAAAGGCTGGGTGATACAGAGAACAATTCTTTTAAATGCATTTCTGAGTTTGTAGGAAAGACAGGAAAATCTCAGGTTCCAGAAACAAAAATAGAAGTAAAACCCAAAACTTTAGTAAACCCTTGAGCTCATGCTGTGTTGTTCTGGAGCAGGGTGAAGGGGTGGACTGAGGGGTTATTTCTGGTTTTCTATTTCTAGCTGATTGCATTTTAACCGTGTCGAAGAAGGAAACAAAACTAAACTTTCTGCATAAAGTTGGAATCTTGATATGCTGCATCCTAGGTGACAGGGTGGGCTAGAGAAAAATCTTCCCAATGACACAAGTCAATAAAAAATCTTGTCTTGATTTGCCTGGGCTGTATGCAAAGAGTAAATGGAAAAAGTCTTACCTGAGACATTGAAGCGTAAGATCTATACCTCACCCATATCTGGGATCTGAATTTATATTATATGGGACAGGTATCCCCATATTGAGAAATTAATATAAAAGCTGACTTAAGACTAGTAATATCCCTGGATCACAGGAGAAAGATGAAACAATACTCCAAGAGGTACTCCCATATCTCAGGCCACAAGGGATTCTTACAGAAGAAATAAGTCCAACTGAATTTGAATTTATAATTAAAAATTACAGCCCTGACTGGTGTGGCTCAATTGGTTGGGCATCGTTCCACAAAGTGAAAGGTTGCCCGTTGGATTCCTGGTCAGGACACATACCTGGGTTGTGGGTTTGGTCCCCAGATGGGATACATACAAGAGGCAACCAATTGATGTTTCTCTCTCACTTTAATATTTCTCTCCCTCTCTTTCTCCCTTCCTTCCCCTCTCTCTAAAATTAAATAAATAAAATCTTTTAAAAATTATAAACAAGAAAACAGATTTCTACCACAAACGAGAGTCAGCAGATATAATAAGCAAAAGGATTATAGCTCCAAGAATTGGGATAGTAGAATGATGGTTTGAAAGATAATTTAAATGAGTGTATTTTAAGTGACTAAAGATGTTAAAGAATTGACATCCAAAAAAATGAATAAGACATCATGAAACAGGCACATTTGAAAAAGAATTAAACAATGAAAAATATAGGTTAAAAAACTCAGTAAATAACTTAAAGCAATAGATTACAGGGAGAAAATCGGTAAGCTGGGAGTTAGATGTGAGGAAATTTTGAGAATGCAAAACACTAAGATGAAGGAAGATATAAAAGATCAGGAAGACCCAATATCTAATATTAAATTTCAGAAGGAGAAAAATAGAATAAGGGAGATGTAGAATTTAAAGAGATGATGACTTGAGAATACAGTATTCCCTCACTTATCGCGAGTATTACATTCTAGACCCCACCCCCACCCCCCGCGATAGGTGAAAATCCCCGAAATAGGAACCTTACATTTATTTTAGTATTTATATAGACTTTAAGACTTTATAAACCCTTCCCACACACTTAGAAACCATTCCCAGTCCCTTATTAACCTTTCCCACCCTCTTATTAACCTTTTCCACACTTTTAAAAACACTACTTATGTTCTTAAACATATTCTACACTCTTAAACCTATGTAACTTTAACATACGTATACAGTACTATAAAATTTTATATGGGTACTCACCAGTGACGTATACTACAATAAATGATGAAGATGATAATTAGCTGTGCAGTACTGATGACTATGAAGGTGATGAAAATGAGAGGAATTACTGCACAGCAAAGAAGAGCATTACAGCTCTTCTAAAAGCATCACTTCATTAGATGCTTCTTCAGGTGGTGCAGTCGTATCTTTGACCTTGTCTGTAACTTCTACTTCCACTAAAGGTGTAGGCGTAACCAACCTCTTCGTTTGAGTGATGAACATAGTTATGGGGAGTTGCTGGCGCTGCTTCTTCTGATTGAGAATATTTTTGTAAACTGACATGGCACTGTTGATTGAATTTGCAAACTACAATGAACGAACCATATGGGGGTCCCATTCTTCAGCCACTCGTTGAAGTTCTTTGGCCATTCTGACCATGGTTGCAAGACGATCAAGTGTTAGGCCAACCTCCTCCTCTTCTTCCCCCCGTTGTTCATCTTGTTCCTCATCCTCTTCTTCACTTGCTGACTTAGTCAGCTCCTCCAGGTCTTCTTCTGTCAACGGTTGAGAGTGCACATCGATCAGGGTATGAACGTCTTCAGTAGCCAGGTCACTGAAGCCCTCTCCCAGTATTTTTGCCAGCTTCATGACCTTATCCGCCGCAGAGTGATGGATTTCATCAGGAGAGAATCCCTTGTAATCATGGACCACTTCTGGCCACAATTTTTTCCAGCTGGCATTCAAAGTCTCACTCTTCATCTCCTTTATGGCCTTTTGAATATTTTGAAGACACGAGGCAATTGTGTACTCACGCCAGTACGCCTTTAGCGAGAAGTCTTCAAGTCCATAGCTTCAACGGGGTTTTGCAGGGCGTTTCGGGTGCAGAGTGCCTTAAAAGCACGAATAACGCCTTGATCCATTGGCTGAATGAGTGATGTGGTGTTTGGCGGCAAGAAGTCTCTCTGGACGCCATCATACATCAGATTGACAACATGGCCTCCAGCATTACCCATTTTCAGAAGCACTTTGAAATCAAGGCCTTTCTCTGACAGATAAACCTTAACCTATGGGATAAAACATTGATGAAACACATCAGTTGTGAGGAGTTTCATGATCCAAGCCTTAGGGTTGTGCATCCAGTACACAGGCAACACATTCTTATTTTCGTTTTTTAGGGCCCTTGAGTTCTTGGACTTATAAATAAGCCCTGGCTTTATCATAAAGCCTGCAGCATTTCCACACCTGATTAGTTACCCTGTCTTTTTGGGCCTTGAAACCAGGGGCTTTTGCTTCTAATCCTTCATTATGAAAGTGTGAGATGGCATCTGTTTCCAGAATAAGCCCGTTTCATCCATGTTGAAAACTTGTTCAGGCTTATAGCCTCCTTCCTCAATGATGTCTTTGAATGTGTGTTACGTACTCCTCAGCTCCAGCTTTATCCGCAGAGGCAGCCTCTCCATGCAGAGAAATGCTCTTGAGTCCAAAGCGTTTCTGATATCTGTCAAACCAGCCCTTGCTGGCACTGAATGGGGTTGGTCTGGTTGGAGAAGCACTTGAAGGTCCTGCTTCAGCATCGTCGTCGTCATCCTCTTCTTCATTCTCATCACCGTCGTGATCATCCCTTTTTGCTGCTAAACAATCATACAGTTGGTTGGCCTTCGTCCGGGTGGTGTTTGTATCAAGTGAGATATTCTTTTTCTGCAATCGTTTATCTACACAGCTAATGCAGACTCCATCTTCACAATGATCTTATTGTGGGAAGTAACCACCCTCTTTGCTGTTTTGTTGAAAGTCACTGATGCTGTAGACCTGATATTCTTCTCGTACTTCTTTATATAACGAACCATAGACTCATTGATCCAGTAATGGGGGCCAACAGACACATAGCTTCTCCCTTCCTTCAACATATTGAGAAGTTCCACCTTCTCTTTTATGGTAAGCATCTTCCTCTGGCACTTGGGTTCAATGCCAGAATCCTTAGAAGATGCAGAACGTTTGGGTGCATCGTAGGGCTTGCAATAAATTCAGTCTTTAAGGAAAATTTCACATAACACAACACTGCAGAGCAAAATTACGCACAGCAATTGGAGGTAGGAGTGAAGTGGACAAGGCGAGATGCAGAATGTACGCGTACAGTCCAGGATAGCAGACAGACTGATGCTACGGTTACTGAGCCAATCAGCGCCCAGGATACAAAAGACAATGCTCTGGTTGGTCGCCTTCCATCAATCAGCCAATCGTGTGCCATGTACAATCTCACGTAGGCAAATGAGCTCGAGTGTACATCTCATTTTCAGCGTAATGTGTTTGTTCTTAAAAATAATACATACTGTAAACAGTGTGCAGTATTTTATTTCGATTTAATATTCTTTTAATGTTAGAATCATTTATTTTTTAATATATTTTTTGAAAATTTTTAGGCAAAAATCATTAAAGTCATAAATAAAAAGCATATAAATACGTATACAGTACCGCAAAATCCCGTGATACAGTGAAAAATCTGCGATAAATTATTAAATATAATATTTTTTAAAATCCCACGGTACAGTGAGGCTGCGATAAGTGAACCGCGATATAGAGAGGGACTACTGTACTTTGGAATTAATAAAGAGACATGAATCTTTAGGTTTAAGACTCATGATCCTCTAGCAGGAAGTAAATGAACAAAACAAGACCTTACAACTAAATACATTGCAATGAACCAAAGACACTACAGTATTTAAAGCAGCCAGAAAGGAGCAACAATCAGACTGAGAGCAGACATCTCTTAAGAAGAGAAGCCAGAAGAAAATTGAATGCTATCTTCCAAGTGTTGAGAGAGATCTGAATTTCATACTCAGCTAAGTTATTCTAGAGTGAGGGCATAATAAAAATACAGAGAATTTGCCACACTGTTTCTTAAAGAATTATTACTAAATGTACTTCAGGAAGAAAGAAATATAACTTACAGGCTAGAGTAGGATACAAGAAATCATGGTGAACAAAAATTGGTAGGTAAACTTAGCCAACATTAACTGTATAAAACAAAAATAATTATGACTTAATTTGTGGAGGCTAAAACAAAGTGGGACTGAAATACAGGCAAGGGTGAAGTGTAAGCTGGGGGAGGGAGGAATTGATCAGCATTAAAGAGTTCTAAGGTTCTATATATAGTTCAGGACAAGGATAGAGATATTGATTGGCTTTAGGCTTTCAGTCAGATACATACTAAAAATTTAAGGATAACCACTAAAAGAACAGAATTATGATGTATAACTTGATCTACTGTACTCATATATCGAACCATACAGCTCCCAAATTAGAGAATATATGTTATTTTTAAACAAATTTGAGATATTTACATAATTAGGCACAAAGTTTTAACAGATACCTAAGATTGATATATAAGTCATGTTATCTGACTCAGTACAATAAAATTAGAAATAAATAACACATATAACCAGTTCCCCTCATATCCAATTCCTTGCTTGAAAATTAAAAGGCAAAACCAAAAACTTCTAAATAATGTATAGATGATAAACAGAATCATGGAAATTGGAAAATATTTATAATTGAATGACAAAAGGAACACCCTACATATCAAAATCTATGGAATGTAGCTGAAACAATCTTTAGAGGAAAATTTAAGTGCCTATACCATATTTCATTAAATCTTAAGATTCTATGATTTATAAGATACATTATTATTTTCCAAATAGAATGCTTTCTTACCACTTAGACTTTTTAACTTCATACTTTGAAAGAGCTTTTATACATTTATTTAGATGTAGATTTAGCATAATCATTTGTGCATATATTTATAAAAGGAAGTGAATAAATTAGTAGAATATTCCTGTGACTTCTTCATATTCAGAATCTGATTCTTCTAAAGCATTTTGTGACTGAATCACAGAGGTTTGTGTTTTGCTATATTTTATATTATTTTCTTAGATTCCTAGAAATTAAATTATTAGATGAAAAGTTACAGTTTATAATTTTTTTGTATGTGGGCTGTGACATTTTGATTTGATTAGTTCTTTGCCAAAGGATAGTTATAAGACACAAATAGTGTAAGTTAATGAATGTAGTAGTAATCTGTGGTGTTAATTATGGTACTTAAGTAAGCAGCCTTAAAATTTGATATTAATGTTTTATTAGCTTTTAACTTTTTCTCTGTGTACTTCCCCTTCTTCCTAGGTAAATACTCTTTATATGACCAACTGTAAATTATTACTTGTCTTGGGTAAGTGGGTAAGTGAGCAATTGTGTTAGTTTAAGACAGTTGGTATTTGGCTGTCATCTGTATTCATGGAGAGTTAGGAATAAACTAAAAAATAGTAGATAAAATAGAAACCACTTTAGTTTGGTTTTAGAACACATATATTTCTACCTTCCTATTGCTGGTATGCATCATTTAACATTAAACTAACTTCTTTTGCATATTCCATTTCACAGTGGTTGTTCGGGAACTTAGTGAGTAGTATAAGCAGGTAACTTTGAGATTAACACGGATAATACCCTCTTGTTTCCCTTGTATCTGCATTTAATATGTTTTGCTACTTCTTGGTGTTCTATGCAGTGCTTAGGTGTTTAGTTTTATAATTCTTTGATGTTCTATAGTTGTTTCACTCACATATATTTTTCTTTCCTTAGTAAGATTGTAAGTTTCTTTAGGACTTGAACCACTCATATTCTGCCTTTATTATATATCTGTCTTGACTTTCTCAAAGGAATATTCTCTACTTTTGTCTTCTTCCTCACTGCTCATTCCCTCCTTTGTAATGGTTTGTGCTTTTGTGATGAGAATCTTGTCTTCTCCACTGCTTATGAAGAATGTAGATTTGGCTTCTGGCTATGATGGAACAGATTGAAGCAGACAAACCAAAACTAGTGCTGAGAATAACTAGAAAAGCCTGATTCAGAAAAGAATCTATATGAAGGCATTGGTAAGTTGCCAAGGCAGCCAGGACTTGACATTTGTGGATTCCTGGCAAAGGGAGGGTACAGCTATTAAGAGGCAGAAAAGCCAGCAGAGCTTTTTCATGGAGATAGAAATTAAAAAACTAGTTCAGGGCTGCCAAGGCAACCAGAACTTGAGAGGCCAGATACCAGAGAGAAAGAAGGTACATCCCCCTCTCTGTGTTCCCCTCCCCCTGCCTTTTTCTCTTGAGGCATTTACTGATTCTGAAACTATGCAGAGTGAAAGGCTAAGAGGCTTCACAGAAAGCTACTGAAAAGCAAAGCACTTTTTTAGCGGTTCTTCAGGGTTGAGGAGAAAAACGTCAGGACCTTCTAAGGCAGGCAGGCTTGGTAAACATGTTCAGACTCTCAGTTGGACCCTTGAAGGGCTATAAACTAGAGTAGAAAGAGCTTTACAAGCTTTATAGAGATTGCAGCCTGCCTTGAATCAGCTCATGTCCTGCCCTCATTCTAATTGCCTGTCAGAGAACATGGTAAATCCTCTGTAGGAATATAATACCACCCAGAGCCTCTACATTTTTCATATACAATGAATGACATTCTAACAGAAGTTACCAGGTAAACCAAGAAACCACACCAGGAATAAAAACAGATAGTATAGAAATACATTCATGGTATCCCACTTATTTGATAATTTATTCAGTCAGACTCTAGTTGAAGGACATTTAGGTTGTTTCCAGTCTCTAATATTGAGTGATTTGCAGTGAATATTCTTGTACATACATCTTTGTACATATGTGTGATATTTATCTTTTAGATAAAGGATGCCGCCCTTGTTAACTATTGCCTTTATCAAACTTTTTGATCTTTGCCTATCTGATGCATAAAAGCATTTTGGTTTAAAATAGTTTAATATCTTGAAATATGAATGAAATTGAACAGATTTTAATATGTTTATGTCATCTAAATTTATTTTTCTCATGTTCATGTGCTTTGCCTATTGTTATATGGGGTCATTAGGCTTTTCAAAAAAAATTATTAAAGAGGTAGTAAGATATAGTAAGAACACAGATCCTAGAGCCAGATTGCTTGGGTTTAAATTATATCTCTTTCACTTGTAGCACTGTAGCCTTGGGCAAATTAAAGGCTCTGTACCTCAGTTTCCTTATTTGTAAACTGGAGATAATAGTGTCTCCACATTGGGCCATTATGAAGATAAACGAGTTAACAAATATACAGTGCTTAGAAATGGACTTCGCATAATATGCTACATAACTGCCAGCCCTCGTAATGCTGCTGCTGGTGATGGCAGAGATGGAAATTAGCCAGAGATTTTTTTTACTTGCCCAAAGGCAAATAGCTAGTGGAGTATTCGGATAAGGATCTAGGTCTTGGGACTCTAAGGGCAAAATCATTTTCCATTTTGCTGCACTGGTAAGTTGAACCCACAGACTGAGAAACTCAAACAGCCAGGTACCAAGGGATGATTACCTTTGGGTTTGAGAGTTGGTAGGGTAGCATTTTCCCAATAAAGTTCAGTGAGGTCCATTTTCTATTTTTGTATTGAATGTGGATGCTTTGACAATGAATGACACTTTATTCCTGAGGGTTTGGTGCAATTAGCAAAATGTTTGTCTTGTAGTTTGTTTTGTTTGTTTGCCTCTATTAATAACCAGCCACTACGCCCCAGAGAAAATCTAGGAAGGACCTTCAAGGAAGTATAGCTGCTCCTAAAATTTACAGTAGACTGAATGCAAGAGTCAGCTTAGGTCACTAGCTACAGGTGTGTGTCATTCTTAAGGCATCATATTATTAGAATTTCTCTTCCTGTTAAACAGAGTAGTCGTCAGAGGACAGACATCAAGAAAGTACTTGAACCATTGAATTAATTTACAAATACCAAAATATTCAGCATCTCAGTACCACCTGAAGTAGTTGCTAGCATTTCTTTTCTGTGAGGCGAAGGAAGGGTGAGTAGTTGTTTTATGCTACAGAAACACTTGAAAATTCCCATAGAAGTTGGGGGAGGGATTGGTGCATTTGAGACTGACTCCTTTGGACTAAGGAGTAAGGAGGCTGGTGTTACCTTTTCTGGTTCTTTTGGCATCTTTTTGCTTTCCCTATTATAATTATTTTTAAAGAATTTGCTTTTTTAGAGCAGTTTTAGTTTCACAACAAAACTGAGAAAAAGGTACAGAGATTTCTCATATATTCCCTGTTCCCATACATATGTAGCCTTCCCCATTATCAATATCAGAATGGTAGATTTGTTACCAAGAATGAACCTACTATGATATAAGGACCCAAAGTCCATAGTTTACATTAGGGGTTCACTCTTGGTGGTGTACATTCTGTGGATTTTGACAAATGTATAGTGACAGAGTATTTCACTGCCCTATGAATCCTCTGTGCCCTGTCTACCACCACCCCCTATCCCTGGCAGTATTTGGTGAATGTAAATTGGTACTCCTCCCCTACTCCTGCCAGTTTTTGGTTGTTTTTTTTTAACTTTCTAATAAGTTAGGGCATAGTAAGATTTCAATCAGTATGTGGAGTACCTACTTGGCCTTATTTATAATGAACTTTGGGATTTCTTAATAACTATTTCAAAGTGGATTTAGCTTTTCATATATGTATCAAAGGAGTTGGATCATTATCTTTGTTTCTTATAAATTGTACTTGACAATAAATCAGACCAAACCACAATTTCATTATCTCACTAACACCAAAGACAGTTTTATAGTTATTATAGATTCTACTGCATACCACTCTACTGGCTGAAATAGTTTAAAAAGTGTTTTCACTCTCATTATACTCATTTGATACTCATAGTCTGTCATGATAATAGGTATTCTGATTTTATAGAAGAGGAAGTTGGGATTCGCTTATCCAAGGCTCTGGAAGTTCTAAGTTGGGGACTGGGTTTTTAACTTCGTATTATTTACACTATATAATGACATTAAGCTCTTTGGACATTTTGTTCTAAATGTTAGCAAGAACTATTTTAGAGAAAGCAAATTTTTCAACAGTAAGGAAAAATTAACATCACTTCTACCAGGCTACCATTAAAATATTTTTGGTTTCTTGTGTTGGATAGTCGGCAGCCGTCCGTCTCGAGAGACGATGGTGTAGCTTCTTAAGAGTCTATCTGCACCGCCGAGAATGGCTGTGCAGTCCAACTCGGGAGTGACATGGTATCTGTCTCCTCCTGTGTTGAATCGACATCTTGTGATGACGCTGGAGTGTCCTCTCCAGTGAAGCTGAAGCTACAGAGCCTGGGCAGGGTGATATGGAGGGTCTGCTGTTGCCCATTTAGCAGACCCCCCCTCTCTTCGCAGCTGAAGGGTCCAAGGGAAAGACGGAGTCAATACAGCTTGGCTTCAGGTGCGCCGCAGGAGTTGCCGGTGTTGACTACAACGTCAAACCGCCTTAGGGACTCCGGCTCCGGATTTTCTGTCGGGGTTTACTCCCTTAGCCTTTCCCCTGAAGAGGTATGCCGCAAGGCAGCGGAGGTTTTTTGGAGTCAGAGTTTTCCTTCTCTGTGTTGGATAGTAGACTTATTTATTTATAAGCCTGAGTAGGATTATGCTCCTTGTATTGCTTCCCAAATAAAAATAAAGCTTTTGAATTTTTAAAAGTAGATATGAGAAGAATCTTATACTTTGTACCAGAAGAAACTATGATAGAATTTATTATTATATCTTGGCCCAAGGAAGGTCTTTCCAAATATGATGCAAAATGCAGAGGCCATAAAAGAGAAGTTTAATATAACTATATAAAAATAACCACTATAAGCAAAGTCAAGACGAATGATAGACTAGGAAAAGTATCGCTATTTTTGTGTGATGTAAGACTAATTTTTTTTATACAGGGTGAGCTTTAACAGATCAAGAAGAAAAAGTTAACGCAGTGGGAGTAAGGGAAATTCATGTATGTTTCATGTCAAAGGAAATGTAAATAACTAAAACATGAAAAGTACTCAGTTTACTCATAGTAATATGTAAAATTTCACCTAATAGATTGGCAAAGCTAAAATGTTTCAACATTGATTGTGTTGGAAAAGGCATGGGGGGGATGGCATTTTCATTCATTGCCATCAATACAGGCTTAATAAAGGAAAGGCAACTTGATGTTGTCTGTCAGAATTACAAAAACACATAGTCTGACCTCAACATCTGATTGCAGCAGTTTAATCTATGGATGTACTTGCAGGCATTCAAAATGATGAATATGTAAAATCATTTCTTATAGCATTGTTTTAATACTCTCTGGAGATTTAAACTCACCTTAATATCTGTATTTTTGGCTCTTCTCTTTATTCTTAGTATTAATTTGTCTTCTCTTTTTTTCCTAACCAGTTTTACTAGAGGTTAGTTTATTGGTCATTTCATTTAAAAAAATAGAATCAGCCAAGGTTGTTAGGTTTAATCAGCAGAAAACTACTCTCACAAACTTAAGCAGAAAAAGAATTTATCAAGAAAGAAAATTGGGTAAACCAGAATAATCAATCAGCCAGGTAGTCAGAGAACTTGACTTGGAAAAATAGCACCTAGGATCCAAGAGCAAAGTATATATAATATGAATTCTTTGAAATTTTTTGAAACTTCTTTGTTACCTAATATATTTTTAATTTTTTTCTTGTTTGCATTGAGGACTATGTAATTCTGTTCATTGGGTACATACATATATATATATATATATATATAAATATATATGATCAAGTTTGTTAATTTTATTATTCAATTTTTCTATATTTTTACTAACTTTTGGGCTTCCTGATCTGATTTTAATTATGGTGTGTTAACTTTTCTTATCATTATTTTGGACTTATTAATTTCTCCTTATAGTTACGTTAGTTTTTGCTATGATATATGTTCAATAAGTTTATGATTATTACATCGTCTTGATGGGTTGCCTTTTTTTTTAAGGATTTTATTTATTTATTTTTAGAGGGAGGGGAAGGGAGGGAGAAAGAGAGGAAAAGAAATACGAGTCTGAGCAAGAAAGATTGCCTCTCGAACAACCCCCAACTGGAGACCTGGCCCACAACCCAGGCATGTGCTCTGACAGGGAATTGAACCAGTGACCCTTCAGTTTGCCGGCTGGCTCTCAGTCCACTGAACCACACCAGCCAGCGCTCCCCTTCTCTTCTAAAACATCTAATCTTAAATACTTTCTGCCTATAGTTGGAAATGTATTTAAGGGATATGATTAAAATAGTCATCAGGACTTTTTTTTTAAGTGGATGAAGGTGATAGAATGTTTTATCTCCAAACCCAGCGTCTAACAATTCTCTAGTACTTGGTAGACCTTTAAGTTACTGTTTTCTGCATCTTCATTAGGTGCACTATTTCTAACTACCTTCCACTCTTCTCAGGTGTACTAAGATAAAGAGTCTTTCTAAAATACTTAAAACAACTGAAAAATGACAATTAACTTTTTGAGGAGCCTACTTTTTCTACAAGTATTTATCAACCTCAGTGGGATGTAGAGTTATGAGTATGTCAAAATAAAATACTGTTTCAGTCATTAAATATACATAGGTGTATATAGAAGTGTCATGTACATTTAAGGAGGTAGAAGTGTGTACTCGTACTTTCCCCCTCCTTTTTAATAGTATTTAGGATTTATCTTTTATTCTTGTTCTTAACTTGGATTTTTATCTATTTATATAACCAACATATATTGTGTGTTTCCTGGGGCCTGGATATCTTGGATTCAAAATTTTAGCTGTGAAAACAGCATAAAAGGTTTTAAAATATGATATATTTATTATAAATAAGGTTGAGAGATACAGTGGTTTAGAAAGATAGTTATGCTCATTCTCTGGAGAACCTTGAAATGACATGTTGAAGAATTTTGACTATTCTAATAGGCATATCAAAACCACTGAAGGCTTTGAAGATAAATATCAGGTTATATACTGAAAATATTTAGATTGTGTACAGGAAAAGATTCTGGTGTCAATGTTGAAAAAGAAATACTAGAAAAAGACAGTATTATGAATAAAACTTCAGCTCACTTAAAATGTTACTGGAACTAAGAGCTTTAAATATAGTTCCTTCTTAAGGTCTTTTAATGTTACTTTACCAGTGAGGCCCTTCCAGACCACTCTATATAAAATCTTTTTCTTCCATTTTATATTTTCCTCCATAGCACTTAGTACCCCCTGTTGTATTATATATATATATATATATATATACACATATATATATACATATTTGTTTATTGTCTGTTTCCCTTCACAGAACTGGAAACTCCATGAAAGCAAGGACTTTATTTGTTCACTGCTTTTCCCCAGTGCTTAGAATTGTGCCTGGTTTACACTCTTTAATAATTATTTCTTAAATGAATGAATGGCTATTCAAATTAAGATGACCCTAATTTTTAAAGTAATTTATAATGTGGATAGCAGTAGGACAGAGTATTGGTTGATTCCTTCTTATAAAGTTCTATTAAAAGGCGTCTCTTTTCCCTTTCTTCCAGAGTTTATATTCAGAACACCAATCAAATTAAGCAAGCCTGGGGAACTTCGTGAGGAATATGAAAGCCTGAGAAAGGTATAGTATATATATTATCATGCCATTCATTTTCTTTCTTTCTTCTTTTTTTCTTTTTTTTTTTTTTGTTTCATCTGTTTTTGCCATTCATTTTCTTAAAGTAAATTGAAATAATGCCATTAAAGAATGCTTAGTGGGAGTTTTGATTTACCTAGGCGTTTTCTAAATTTATAATGCAGAGCCTGTCTTTCTCCCCACTACCTTACCCCAGCTTAGTTAGATGGTACTATAAAGAAGTAGAGTAAACCTTAATCTTAGTTAAGCTCCTTTTAAGCTGTCCTTTCAAAGATGAAAGTATTGTTCATAGTGCCTGTCACATACCTGCTGCAAGAACTGGCCACTAAGAGAGGTATTCTTGGCATTTAAATGCTAGTTAAAAGCTAACATTCAAGCATTAATAATAATAGCTTATATTATTTTTCCTTATCTTGCAAGGTTCTTCTAATTACATGTAACTGGTATTATTATTATTATTTTTTTTGTATTCTATTGATAATATTGTTACAATAGTTCCAATTTTCTCCCCTTTACTGCCCTCCACCCAGCAATCCCACCCCAAGTCCATACCCATGGTTCGTGAAAAATAACTAGCCCTCCCTCTCAGATATTAAGACCCTTTGTAATCTTATAAAGGACAATGGGCGAAGGTCTCAAGCTCCTCTAGCTGCTTCAAGCTGGACATGGTCGTTGTCCTACCTACCCTTGGGTCCAGAAATCCCTAATAATAGTGGGGGTGTGGAGGGGAGGGTGGCCTTCCCACATGGGGAAGGATCGTGCAGACTCCAGGTCAGTTGGCTGTCCCCGGACAACGGCGTGCTTGGTTTAACAGGCTGGCATCTTTTATTGTTTTCACTCTGTTTAGTACTCCAGAAGAACTGGAAATTTGGCCAGTAAGGGAGTACTGGAATAATTTTCTAAAGAATGTTTACCCTTGGGAAAGCTTTTACCTGTGCCCATATCATCTTGTTTTGGATATTTTCAAGCCAATTGTCTGGGAATCACTTAGAGCAGGGGTCCCCAACCTCTGGGCGATGGAACAGTACCATCTGTGGCCTGTTAGGAACTAGGCCGCACAGCAGGAGGTGAGTGGTGGGGTGAGCAGGCGAAGTTTCACTCACATTACCACCTGAATGTCTCCTGTCTCACCACTCTGATCCCCACCCTCTGACCCCTGTCTGTGGAGAAATTATCTTCTATGAAACCCGTCCCTGGTGCCAAAAAGGTTGGGGACTGCTGACTTAGATAATTAAGACTTCAAAAAGGCTGGTAGCAAGAAGTATGTTACAAGACTTGTGTCATCCTTCCCAGCCCTCTTCTTCCATCACCATCTCTTACCCACCTTCATAAACGATTAGATAATCATGCTACATGTCGATGTTTAATATTTTATAAAGGTAAGTAATTCACTTAATTGGAATCAGACATCTTCATAAAACAGACAAGACAGTAATTTTTTTCTTAAAGATTTTATTTATTTTTTAGAGAGAGGGAAGGGAGGGAGAAAGAGAGGAAGAGAAACATCAATGTGTGGTTGCCTCTTGCGTGCCCCCAACTGGGGACCTGGCCTGCAACCCAGGCAGGTACCCTGACTGAAAATCGAACCAGCAACCCTTTGGTTCGCAGGCCGGCACTCAATCCACTGAGCCACACTGCTAGGGCGAGACAGCAATATTATTTGTAGCATTTTATATTGAATGAAATAAATCAGTATTAACAAGATCATGTTAAAGAGAAACAATAATAGAAAACTCTGCATTCTTTGACCCTTTTAAAAATGAGGGTGTCATATGTTGAATTGGGTCCTCACGCTCCTTTTATATTGGTATAGTAAGATATTTTTGTTTTTGGGGGTTGTAAAAAAATAACTTACAAAGCTTTTTTCTACACAGTAAGAAATTATTCTGAGACTACATAAAAAACCTCTTAAAATTCCAGAATATGCAGATATTTAGTTCTAATGTACCTTTTCAAAAACTTAGAGAATATAGAAATATTAAAGCTATCAGCTTGAAGGTAAAGAGAAAACAAGGACTTGGAGGTGGAAAAAGGAGTTAAAGCAGAAGGTAGAGTAAGAGCAGAGATTTTTTTTTTTTTTTTTTTTTTTTTGGTAGCAGTATGGTTTATTAAGCTGTGCCTTAGAATAGGCGCTGGGGCTTGCCCATGGTGCTCTTGATGTACAAAGCCCGGACGTTCTGCCAATTCTTTTTGAGCAGTGACACCAGGAAATTGATAGCTAAGTGGATGTTGTACACAAGCTCATCATCTGTCATCTTCACATGGCCAACAGCCACTGCCAGACACAGCACCTTCTTCATTTGGAACTTAACTGTGGATTTTACTTCATTGACTTTGGCCACCATGCTCTCACTGTGGGTCAGCAAGGATGGGAACTTGCCAGCCTTATTCAGGCCTGGGCCCAGGATTCGTGGGATCTGCTTGATCAGAGACTCTGAAGCCAAAAAGGCATCATACTTCTTGGCCAGCTTCTTGACCAGTTTCTTATTCTTATTAAATTTATTCATTGCCTGGATATCCAGGTGGGGGATATCCATGGCCTTGGCCTCCTCACAGTGCTGCTGGTCCCCCAGAACACACACGGAGAACATGGGGCGGGGAGTGTACTTAAGCCTGATGGTGCCCGCGAAGCGTTTGTCCTTGCGGGGGTCATAGTGCTTCAAGCTGATCTGCAGCTCCACTGTCTCCAAAAACTTTCGGCACTTGCGCTGGCTCCCATGCAGGACTTCTTGCACTGCCTCGTAGAGGGTGTCACGGGAGATTTTGCTGCTCATGATTCCTTGCGCTGCAAAAACCAGAAAAGAGCAAGAACAGAGATTTTTATTAGCTTTGGGAGAGAAGAGAAAACTTGGGGAACTATACTTTTGTTTCTGTTAGGAAGGAAGAGCAGGAAGGTGGTTTTAAAAAGGACTGATGGCATAATGTTGTTGAAACTAGGACAGCCTCATCATGTATAAAGTGGGTATGTTTGAAAAACACTAACCTTTGTCACTTGGGTTAAATGAAAGTTAGCTATAGGTTCTTCTACCCCACACTCCAAACATCCAAAGTTACCCAACATTTATTGTATAATCTGCAAAGTGGAAATTTGAGTCATAAAATCAGGTCACTAATGGCACATTTCATGCAATGGAATACTAGTCAGCAATAAAAATAATGAATCACTTGACGCATGCTACCACATGGATGAACCCCAAAAAGATGCTAAGTGAAAAAAGCCAGATACAAGAGACTGAATATTATATAATTTAATTTGTAGAAAATGTTCAGAATAGACAAATGTATAGAGGCAAACAGTAGATTTATGGTTGATTGGAGTATAGGGTAGGAATGTTAATTAACAATAAATGGGTATGAGTGATTTTATTATAGTGGTAAAAATTTCTACAACATTTGTGGTGTGTTCCCCAAGTTGGTAAATTTACTAAAAGTCATTAAATTATATACTTGAAATGGATGAGTTATATAATATGTAAAATATACCTCAATAAAGTTATAAAAAATTTAAAAGGCAGTAGACATTTGTATGGAGAACCTGATGGAGAAAAAGATGTCTCAGAGTGCATGTTTTCTGAAACAAAATAAATAGATAATCACCTGGATGAATCTCTAGAGGAAGACTGTTTTTAAAAGTTGATACTGAGCAAAGGATAGTAAGTGGAAATTAACTCCACAGAACTCATCATTACTAATTTAATGTGTAACATACTACTAATATACTTTTTATTTAGTATACTTTATTGTTTTGTATAAGTGGCAGTAAAATCCTTTATAAGGGCTATAAAAAGTTAACAAGAAATTTTATTCCTCTAAATCTGGTTCTTTTAAAAGATGTTTACTTAATAATCATAGATTATCCACCCATGGGGTAGTGTTACGCTTACTGAGGTTACTATGAATTTTTAAATTTTATGACTCTGAATAGGTTTATATTTCTAAGTATGTTTAAAATTTTCTTCCTGCCATATGTTATAGTTGTCTTTTTAAAATAATAATGCGGGAATATGTAGAGCAAATGTGAAGGTTTCTTTTCTCTTCATTTCCCAGCTCTTTTCCAGAGGTAACTGTTAAAAGTTTAGCATATATCCTAGATCCTTTATCTACTTACACATGCACGCATGCACACACACAAATGCTTTAGTCTTTTTTTTAGTATAAATGAGATCATGGTGTGTATCCATTTATTCATCATGTCCCTACTGTGTGCCAGGTATTAGGTATCGTCGTAGGCAGCCGTCCGTCTCGAGAGACGATGGTGTAGCTTCTTAAGAGTCTATCTGCACTGCCGAGAATGACTGTGCAGTCCAACTCAGGAGTGACACGGTATCTGTCTCCTCCCGTGTTGAATCGACATCTTGTGATGACGCTGGAGTGTCCTCTCCAGTGAAGCTGAAGCTACAGAGCCTGGGCAGGGTGATATGGAGGGTCTGCTGTTGCCCATGCAGCAGACTCCCCCTCTCTTCGCAGCTGAAGGGTCCAAGGGAAAGACGGAGTCAATACAGCTTGGCTTCAGGTGCGCCGCAGGAGTTGCCGGTGTTGACTACAACGTCAAACCGCCTTAGGGACTCCGGCTCCGGATTTTCTGTCGGGGTTTACTCCCTTAGCCTTTCCCCTGAAGAGGTATGCCGCAAGGCAGCGGAGGTTTTTTGGAGTCAGTTTTCCTTCTCTGATGTGCCCTGACTGGAAGATCGAACCAGCGACACTTAGCTCGCAGGCCGACGCTCAATCCACTGAGCCAAACCAGCCAGGGACACAGGATAGGTAACAATCAACAATTAACATGATAACAATAAGAACATGGGAATTTATGGTCTCCCTCCAGTGCAGTGCCTGTGCTTTGAGGGGTTCGGGAAAAGGAAATTTGACATTCTCAAGGTATGTCATTGTAGATACAAAAAGACAATAGGCTCAATAAGGTTAAGATTGACTTTTCTCAGGGAAGGTTCTATCCTAAGGCATGACTGACTCCCATGACCTACTTTTAGGTAGAAAATTTTTAATTTCAGACCGTCCTGTGAGGTTACTCTAGGTCTCTGAGTTTGTAAGAAAGATACCCAAAGTCCTTTCCCTCAGGGAGATTCCATTCTAGTGGGGAGGACAGACAGTAAGTAAGCAAATACATATAAGGGGGGACCCCCTCAAAAAATACATGATTATCTTCTGGAGGGCAGGCCCCTTGTAGTACAGGCTTCCCTCCTAGTAGGTGAGTGTTCTAGGAACCCATCTCTATCAGTGTACCAGCTGGTGGTGTTGTGAGAGGCTGTGTTTGGCTTCAGTGAATTTTTTTGAAGACTTTCAATGTTTGCCCGTGCCATGATGGGTGATTTACAAACACACCTGCCCAGACCTGCTGAATGTTAAGCAGTTAGTGACCAAAAACAGCATGACTCCTGTGCCCCACCCTCCCTATTCACCTGATCTGCCCCCCCACCCACCCCCAGCGACCTTTCTTTTTTTTTGTTTTGCCGGATGAAAAAAGTCCTCAAAGGGAAACATTTTGCCCATTTAGAAGAGGTGAAACAAATAACAGCAGAAGCACTAAAAGGCATCAAAATCGACGAGTTCAAAAACTTTTGAGCAGTGGAAAAAAATGTCTCAATAGGTGTATGGCATCAAATGGAGAGTACTTTGAAGGTGACTGAAGTTTAAACCAGTAAGAATAAATACACAATTTTTAATAAATTTCAGTATTTCTTGGTCCCCTCTCATACTTAATATATATTAATAAAGCAGGATAAGAAGAGTTAAGGGGAGCAGAAGGGAAATCAGGAGCCACAAATAAACTGTTTTAGATTAAGAGTGATCAGGGCAGGTTTTTCAGAGAAGGTGCCATTTAAAAGTTGCAACCTGAAGGAAGTGAGGGAGCAAACCAAGTAAGGGTACAAGGAAAGAGCATTCTAGGCAAGAGAGAATCAAATGCAAAGGCTCTGAGACAGAAACAAGTTTGGCTCGTTCAAGAAACAGTGTGGCTGGAGCTAAGTGTGCAAGTGGTGAGTGGATGGATGGTGTGAGGATTTGGTAGGAGATGAGCTGGGAGAGACAGAAGGGCCATATCAGAGAAGGCCTAGTTGACCTGGTAAGGAGCCTGAATTTATTTAAAATGTGATGGGAAGCTAGTAATATGATCTGACTTATACTTTTAAAACGTCTCTGGTTGTTGTGTAGGGAATAAGCTGTAATGGGCCTAGGAGCTAGGAATTGTATTTACTGTGAATAATAGAGACCCCAAAATAATGACTCAAACAAATTAGGAATTTTGTTTTTTTCAAGTAACAGAAAAATGAAGATAGACATTTTAGGACTGATATGGCAGCTCCATGGCATCAGGGATTCATGCTCCTTTTGTCTTTGTTTAGACATCTTCAAGTGTGCCTGTCTCATTGTGGTATAAGATGACTGATCCTTCTCTAGAATTACATCTGGACAGAAAACAGAAAAGTACATGTCACCTGAATTGGGTCCTTTTAAAGAGCTTTCTCCAAAGCTCCACCCACTGACATCACCTTTATTTTATATTCCAGTGTGACAGACTTCTGTAGCTGCCAGGGAAGCTTGGAAGCATAGTGTTTTGGCTGGGTACATTAACTTCCTAAGTAAAATCAGGGTTCTCTTACTAAGGAAGGAGAGAATGGATATTCGGTAGGCATCTAGCAGTCTCTGCTTCATGGGTCAAGAATGGAAATAAGACCAATTTGGACACTTTTGGAATAGGCAATATGTAGAGTTTAACCAGGGTGAGGGTTTTACCAGAACTTTGTTGAAGGGGGAGATGCAGTGGACTTGAAGGTGTATACAAGGAAGTTCTTATAGTTTGAGGACCATGGTTATTTAAGGAGGGAGTTGAGAACATGAGGTACATGATGGACAGTGAAAGAGTTGTATAGTCAACGGACTGGAAGTTTTAATGGTGGTAAAATTGTAAAAGTAAGGCTACTAGCATATAAATACAGCTGGAAATGTGAGCGGCCTAAAAGTGAGACTGGGGGACTTAGGGCCAAGATGGAGGCATAGACAGACACACTGTGTCTCCCTCCACAGCTAGGAGGGAATACAACTACCTCTGAACTGGAAACGGCCAGAGGTTCCAGGGAATCGAACTGCATGGAAGTCCAGCAACCAAGGGTGTAAAGGGGAGGCACTCATCCAGACAGGTGGGAGGGGCGGAGCCGGGGCGGAGAGGACGGGGTGTGGTGGCGGCAGCAGCGGCAGTGGCAAGTCGGCAGAAAGCGCAGTCACAAGTTTTAAAAAGGCAGGAGGGACACCTGGGGAGAGTTCCCAGCTCCTCACCGGACATAGCAGCTCACAGTCTCAGCACCGGGGAAAATCAAGCCTCATTGCTTCTGACTGTGCAGACCAGTGGGGGTTGGGGTGGAGGTAGAAACTTCTGGTTTCAGCAGAGTCTGCTTGTTTAAAGGGCCCCAGGGTCCTAGAACGTCCGAAGACCCACCCATTCTGGGAACGACGGCCAGGGCAGCAGCTAGAGGGGCGCCAGTCTGGTGCAGAAGTGGGAGAGGTGCCTGGAAAAGGGGCGAGTGCTGGGCACTCCCCTTCATACAGCGCCACAACGTGGTGAAACAGGTCGCCCTGTACTGACGAATCCCTAAGGCTCCGCCCCTTACAACGTTACAGGAGCAACAGCTCTACCTGGGACACGGAGGCAAATAAACACAGGAGCCTGTCAGAATGAGGAGACAGAGAAGTATGGCCCTAAATGGGGAACAGATCAAGGTTCCAGTGGGAGAACTAAGTGACGAGGAGATAGCCAACCTAACAGATGCAGAATTCAAAACACTGGTGATAAAGACGCTCACAGGCTTGACAGATATGCTTGAGTATGGCAAACGCATAAGAGAAGTGAAGGCTATACTAAGTGAAACGAAGGAAAATCCACACAACACCAATGGTGACGGGAGGGAAACTGGGGTTCAAATCAATGATTTGGAACATAAGGAAAAAAACAGTCAACCAGTGCAGAATGAGGAAGCAAGAATTGAAAAAAATGAGGAAAACTTCCCAAATTTTGCAAAGGAGATGGACATACAGGTCCGGGAAGCACAGAGGGTCCCGGATAAGCTGGACCTAGACGGTACCACACCAGGATGCATCATGACTGAGCTGCCAAAGGTGAAAGATAAAGAGAGAGTCCTGGGGTCAGCAAGAGAGAGGCAGAGAGTTGCCTACAGGGGGGTGCCTATAGGACTATCTGCTGATTTCTCAGAGGACACTTTGCAGGCAGGAAGGGACTGGCAAGCAGTATTCAATGTGATGAAAGGCAACCTGGAACCAGGATTACTCTATTTAGCAAAGCTATCATTTGGAATGGAAGGGCAGATGAAGTGCTTCTCAGACAAGGTAAAGCTAAAGGAGTTCATCATCACCGAGCCATTATTATATGAAATGTCGAAGGGACTTAGTTAAGAAAAAGAAGATCAAAACTATGAACACTAAAATGACAACAAACTCACAACTATCAGCAACTGAATCTAAAAAAAATAAAAAGAAAATCCAACTAAGCAAACCAGAATAGGAACAGAATCATAGGTATGGGGATGATTTGGAGGGTTATCATCTGGGAGGGGGTAGGGAGAGAAATGGTGCAGGGACTAAGAAGCATAACCAGTTGGTACAAAATAGATGGGGATGTTAAGAACATAGGAAAGGGTGAAGCCAAAGAACTTATATGCACGACCCATGGGCATGAACTAAGTGGGGTGGGATTGCTGGAGGAAAGGGGGGTACTGGGCAGAGGGGAGCAAAGGGGAAAAAATTGAAACTACTGTAACAACATAATAAAATATACTTTAAAAAAAAGTGAGACTGGGAGATTTAATTGTTGGATGTGACAAGGTTTAGGGTATGATCATGAGAATAGATAACAAGTAGGATGGAAGAAAAGATTGATTTAGAAGGAAATAAAGGAAATGAGAGTTTACTGATATTGAAATCTTCAGGAATGATCACTGAAGTAGTTGGAGAGAAACTTAGATTACAGTATAAGCTTCTCTGTGAATTAGGAAACTTGACAGAGAGATAGGTAGATGACTGCCATAAAGAGGGGTTTTCGTTGTATCAATCTGTAAATACTTGAAAGGAGCTAGGACTTTTGAGGAATAATATCCATACTGTAACTTGCTCTTTTTTCACTAACAGTATGATTTTTTTTTTTTTTTTTTTTTTTTTTTGGTGGAGGAGAACTTTCATATACTTTTTCATCCTGAATGATATTTCGTTTTATGGATGAGGCATAATTTACATAACCTTTCCCTTATCATTGGTCATTTAAATTGTTTCCCTCTTCCTCAAATTTAAAAGAGATGCTGCACTGAACACACATGAACATAAGTGAGCGAATACTTCCTTTAGTTTAGAAATCTAGAAGTGAAAGTGCAGATTTCAAGGGTATATACACTGTGTTTCGTGGATATCAACAAATTACCTTTAAAAAGACGTTCAGCTTACCCTTTTTCCCCCCCAAATCTAAAGCATTATCATTATTTTTAATATTTTGCTAATTTGCTGGATAAAATGATATCTCATTGTTTTAATTTATATTTCCCTGATTACTAGAGGGGGGGAAACATCCTATGCTTAGTGACCATTTATATTTTTTCTGTGAATTGCTTGTTTATAACCTTTAGATATGAAAACAGGTTCCATCTTTTGGGTATTTGTGGTTTTGACTGCTAATGATATGCTCATTATTTGTTGTTGCTTTTCTGTGCTTTTATAGATGTAGTATTAAAAAGAAGTGTTCTGATATTTTATGGTATTTTAAATGGAAGTATATTAGCATGTGCTCAGTCCTCCATCTTGCTACATTGTTTGAGGAATTATTCTTTAAAAAAAATTTTTTAAAGGTTTTATTTATTTATTTTTAGAGAGAGGGGAATGAAGGGAGAAAGAGAGGTAGAGAAACATCAATGTGTGGTTGCCTCTCACACGCCCCCAATTGGGGACCTGGCCCACAACCTAGGCATGTGCCCTGACTGGGAATTGAACTGGAAACCCTTTGGTTTGCAGGCCAGCGCTCAATCCACTGAGCCACATCAGCCAGGGCTAAAAAAAAAATTATTTTAAATATATATTTATTGATTCCAGAATGGAGCAGGGGGAGAAAGAGAGAAACATTGATTGGTTTGCCTCTTGCACACACCCCCGTCGGGGACTGAACCTGCAACCTAGGTATGTGCCCTGATTAAAAATGGAACCTGTGACCTTTCGGTTTATGGGAGGATGCTCCAACCAGCTGAGCCACACCAGCCAGGCAGAGGAATTATTCATTCTTGAAAAAAGTATATGTGTACACACACACACACATGCACACACACACTTGTTATATGCTTATCTGCAGTAAATATGTTGAAATGAAAAATAATTTTCAGGGAGAAATTATTTCAAATTGATTTCATTTTTTTTTTAACCTTGTTTGAAACTAGCCCACATGCTACAGAGCTGTTAGGCCAGCTTCAGTATTACTTTTCCTCCTTTTACGACCACCAAGACCAGTGTTCAGATCCGATAGGAAAGGGAGCTGGAGGGTTGATTTCATTTTATGTTTCCATTCTATATGAGATTGTTAGTCATTTTTGTCTTTTGAAATAACTAATTCATCTTTAAGTTATATTTATTTGTTGGATTACGCTTCTTATTTACGTCATCATTTCTTCTGCTTATACAGTTTGTTAGGTACTTAATTTTGACCACATGGTTAAATAATAGTTGCTTTATGTTGGAGTTGGGAAACATATGATCCAGTGTGCTCTTGTTTGTCTTTGAATCATTGGACTCTGGAAGGTTGAAAGTAGGGGAAAAAAACAGCCTTTGCTTCTAGACTGCTTATCTCCCTGGTTTCTGTAGTGGGAAAGATGAACTGCTTTTGATAATTCTGTGGATCACATGAGTGGTTTAGGCTTTCTCTGAATTGGTTTACTGACCTATCCATTTTCTTTTTTCTCCCTCCCCACTGGTTCGTTTTTGAGGAGTATTTTCTCCCCATTGCTGGCTAAATTATTCAAGTAGTAAGCATGCAGTTCTTAGTCCTTGGTCAGAGTGCAGAGTAATCAGATACGGTCAATGAGTTACTGAAGTGAATAATGTCTATAAGGCAGATATAACTTTTGTGAAGGAATTTTTTTAAAGGTAAGTAAACTTTTAGGGTCTAATTATCTTTGAACTTATATATCTTTAAAGTCCCTTTTATTATATTTCTGCCATGAGCTGTAAAATACAATGTACTGTATTAAAACTTGAGCATTTCACTGAAATCTATTTGGCTGTGTAATCATGAGCTGAATGTTGAGCTGGCCTTACTCCCAGCCCCTCCTTTTTAAAAAAATTACTTATTTTAAAAGAAGCTTGTATTTACCTGGTTAAGTCTAAAATTTGTTCTGTCACACTGCAGAAGCAGCAGGTTATCTGCTTGTTAAAAATATTTTTTTCCTATTAGACTGTAAAATCTTTTTAAGATTTAGTATCTCTAACAAAAAGATCTCCACTGCATCTAATATAATATCTTGCACATAAGTAGTCATCAAATGTTGACTGAATGGAATTGTTGATTATATAGTTTCTGAGCCACTTCTTTTAAGGGAAATGACTTATATAAGGATGTATAGCTGGCTCAGGATAGAACTAGTAGTATTTTAAGATTTCTAGAGTTCTTTTTGCTACATTTTTTTTCTTCTTCCTCTGAAATGTTATATAATCTTTGAGGAAATGCTTACTTTTGACATATGCTGAAATGCCTCTCTCTGGAACCAGAAAACGGATAAAGAATCTCATACATCTTTAAGAGCCGGTAGGCTGTATAGTACCAAGAAGGAAAAACTCAAGAGTAAGTTTTAATTTTGACTGCATGACAGAACAGTTATTTTATAGGATGCTTGAAATTTAAAAATGTTAAACATGATTGTTTTCTCCTTTTGCTACTTTACAACTACCCAAAGAAAAACAACTTTATCAAGTATTGTGCTTTTCAAAGAAAATAACACATTTGGAAAATTAAAAGCACGATCAAATTTAATTAGAATAACAGGTTATTCAGGCTATTTCTGCAATGTACTGTCTTTTCTTATCTCTTTTATTTATGAGAGGAGAGAATTAGTAGTTATGACTGTATTAGTATAATAGCTTTTATGGTTTAGAGAATAGTTTAAAATCATTTCATGCTAGTTGAAAGCCAAACTAGAGAATTTTCTAGAAGCATTTGCAACTCTTCTGTCTCTAGTACAGAAGAAAATATTTTGTTAAAACATTTGATTAGTGAGGATTTTAGTAAATTAAAAAACTATTTTTCCTGTTTATTTTTCACAGAATTTTACAATTCTGTGAAGGAAAAACGTTCAGATTATAAAAACTTGTGACTTTAACCATTTTAAGTGTAAAATTCAGTGGCCTTAAGTACATTCACAATGTTATGCAACCATCACTGCTATCTTTGTCCAAAAGTTTTAGATCACTCCAAACATAAACTCTGTACCCTTGAATCAATATTTCTTCATTCCACTATCCCCCCAGCCCCTGGTAACCTCTAATCTGCTTTTTATTTCTACAGATTTGTCTGTTTTAGATATGTATGTGAAATCATACAATATCTGTCCTTTTGTGTTTGGCTTATTTCACTTGAGAAATTGTCAAACTGTTTTCCACAGCAGCTGCGCCATTTTACTTTCCTGCCAGCAATGTATGAAGATTCCAGTTTTTAATAGTCGCCCTATGGGTATCTTATTATGGTTTTGATTTGTATTTCCCTAATGAACAATGATGGTGGGCATCTTTTTACGTTCTCCTGAATAGTACTCGTATTTCTTCTTCGGAGATAATGCCTGTTCAAGTCCTTTATTCAATTTTGAATTGGGTTGTCTTTGCAAATATTTTTTTGCATTCTGTAGGTTGTCTTTTCATTTTTTAAAAATGTTCTTTGCACAAAAGTTTTATGAAGTCCAACTGATCTGGTTTTTTTTTTTTTTTTCTCTTTTGTTGCTTATGCTTTTCTATTTGGCGTTTTCACTCTGCATAATTATTTTGAGATTCACTCACTTTGTTGCATGTATCAGTGGTTTAGTTTTTTTTTTTTAATTGAGTAGTATTTCACTGTGTGGTTTTGTCATTTTGTTGTATCTTTTTGTCTGTTGATAGACATTTGGGTTGTTTTCAGTTCTTGGCTATTACAAATAAAGCTACTGTGAACATCCATGTACAAGCCTATATAGACATGTATTTAGTTTCTTCGGTAAATTCTTAGGCATAAAATGGCTAGATTATATGGTAGGTTTATGTTTCTTTTTCTTTTTTAAGAAACTGCCAAACTTTTCCAATGATTTTACCATTTTAATTCCTACTACTATTGTATGAAATTTCTGGTTTCTCTCAATCTTCACCAACATTTGTGATTGTGGATTAAATTTACATTTTTCTAATGACTAATGATGCTGAAAACTTTTTCATGTGTTTGCCTTCTGTATATTTTCTTGGTTTAGTGTCCGTTCAAACCTTTTGCTCTTTTTTTTTTTTTTTTTTAAATGAGTCGTGTATTTTGAGAGATCTTTATATGAGGGGACACCCCCCAACTGGAATTTATTTATAAAAATTGTGTATTTATTCTTACATGTTTAAACTTCAGTCACCTTCAAAGTACTCTCTATTTGATGCAATACACCTATTAAGACATTTTTTTCCACTGCTCAAAAAAGTTTTTGAACTCGTGGATTTTGATGTTTTTTAGTGCTTCTGTTGTTTTTTGTTTCACCTCTTCTAAATGGGCAAAATGTTTCCCTTGGAGGACTTTATTCATCCGGGGAAATAAAAAAAAAAGGGAAACAAAAGAAGTTAATTGGGCCAGATCTGGTGAATAGGGAGGGTGGGGCACAGGAGTCATGCTGTTTTTGGTCAAAAACTGCTGAACACTCCGTGTGGTGTGGGCAGGTGCGTTCATAAATCACACATCATGAAATGGGTAAACACACTGAGAGTCTTTTAAAAAATTACAGGAGCCGAATGCAGCCTCTCACAACAATGCCAGCTGGTAGGCTGTTACAGATGGGTTCCTAGAACACTCACTGAGCAGTGAAGCCTGTGCTATAACTACAATGGGCCCACCCTCCAGAAGATAATTCTGGGTTTTTCTTGGTTTTTTTTGGTTCCCCCTCGTATATTCTGGATACTAGTCTTGTATTAGGTCATATGCTTTGCAAATATTTTTCTCCTGGTCTGTGTCAGTCTTTTCATTCTCTTGGAGTCTTTTGAATAGATATTTTTAACTTTCAAAATTACAGTTCACAAGTTTTTTCCTAAGATTTTTTTGCCCAGTTCAAGACCTCAAAGATTTTCTCTTATGTTCTCCTCTGGGAGTTTTATAGCTTTAGGCTTTACATTTAGGTCTATGATTTACTTTGACTTAATTCTTATATATGGTGTGGGGTACAAATCCAAGGGTTTTTTTTTTGTGTGTGCATATGGATGTCCCAGTTGTTTCAGCACTATTTGTTGATAGACTCCTTTTTCCATTGATTTTCTTTGCACCTTTGTTAAAAATCAGTTATCCGTATAAGTGGGTTTACTTCTAGGCTCTATATTCTATTTGTACCACTGATCTATTTGTTTTTACACTAATACCATGCTGTTTTGACTATTGTAGGGTTAACCTTCTAACTTTGTTCTTTTTCAAAGTTATTTTGGCTGTTCTTCATTCTCTGTACATTTATCTGAATTGTAATATTTGCTTGCAAATTTCTACAAAAAAACCTGCTGGGATTTTGATTTGAATTGCATTGACTCTATATAGATCAATTTGGGGAGAATTGACATCTCAATAATAATTCTTCAGACCCATCAACATCATATATCCTTCTATTTATTTAGGTCTCCTTTAATTTGAGCAATGTTTTGTGGTTTTCAGTTTCTATATCTTTTGTCAGATTTATCTTACGTATTTCACATTTTTGATGTTACTATAAATGACATTAAAAATTTTTTAATGTCTAATTGTTCATGCAAGTATATAAAAATACAATTGATTTTTATATTTTGATATTCTGTCCTACAGACTTGCTAAACTCATTTAGTAGTTCTAGTAGCTTTTTGTAGGTTCTAGTGGATTTTCTACATGAATTGTGTTGTCTGCGAATTATGACTGTTATTTTTGGAGGACTTTACTACCAGATTTCAAGACTTTTCTAGTATGGTATTGGCATAAGGAAAAGACATATAGATCAATGGACTAGAATATAGTCCTGGAATAGACTCACTCACATATAGTCAATTAATGTTCACAAAGGCACAAAAATAATTCAATGGCAAAAGAATAGTTTTTCCAACAGTGGTGCTGAAACAAACTGAATATCCTATGAATAAGTAAAAGTGAATCTTGATCTCTATACAATATACAAAAATTAATTCAAAATGGATCATAGACTAAATGTAAAAGTTACAACTATACATAAAAAACATAGTATAAAAAGATTTTGCCCCTGAGGTAGGCAAAGATTTTCTAGATGGGAACAGAAAATATCTTAATGCCAGAAGAAAAAATTGATATATCAGATTTTATCAAAGTTAAAAATTATTTATTAAGAAAATAAAAAGGCAAAGCAAAGACTGGGACAACATATTCTCAAAATGCATATCTTACAATGGACTTGTATCCAGAATTTATAAGGAACTCTTGCACATAATAATAAGGTTAAAAAAATAGGATAAAATGTTTGAACATACTTCACAAAAGATGATGTGCTACTAAGCACATGAAAAGATGCTCAGCATAATTAGCCAGCAGGGAAATACTTATCACCTCACATACTCTATAGAGTAACTAAAATTAAAAGGCCAACAATTCCGAGTGTGAAAATGAATGTGAGAATGTGAATCACCTAGAACTCTTCATTCATTGCTAGTGACAGTAAGCAAGTAAGCAGGCATACCTCATTTTATTACACTACTATTGTGCTTCACAGATGTTGCATTTAAAAAAAAAAAAAAAAAGGCAAGACTCTCCACCAGGAAAAATCATTACAACTCACTTTATTCTGGTATTCGCTTTGTTGTGGTGGATTGGAATCAAACCCACAATACCTGTGAAGTATGCCAGTAAAATGGTACAGCCATGATTGGAAACATTTTGGCAGTTGCTTTATAAATTTAAACATATACTTACTATGTGATCCAGCAAATCCACTTGTAGATATTTAGCCAAGCAAAATAAAAACATCTGTCCACAAAAGACATGAATGTTCATAGCAGCCTTATTCATAATACCTCAAAACTAAATATAGCCCACATGTCCAGCACTTGAATGGATAAACAAATTGTGGTACATTTATACAATGGAATATAACTCATCTATAAAAGGAATGTCTTAATAAACAGTATTGTGGATCAATCTCAAAAATATGCTGAGTGAATGAAGCTTGACTCAAAAGGAATATATGCTGTATGATTTTATAGTAGGCAAAACTAATCTGTAGTTGTAGTCATAGTCATCAGATTAGGGATTGCTTAGAGCTAACTGGGATGGGAGATTGATTGCTAGTGGGCTTGAAGGGGCTTTTTTGGGTGATAAAAATGTTCTATATCTTGACTAGGGAGATGGTTACATGGATATATACATTTGTCAAAACTCACTGAACTATTTACAAGTACATTCTGTAAGTGTTCATTTTATCATACGTGGATTATGCCTCAACATAGTTGATTTAAAAAAGAGTTAATTCTAAGTAGATTGTAGATCTAAATGTGAAAGGTCAAATAATAAGCTTCTTAAAGATAACATGAGAATTTCTTAAACAGGGTATGAAAGCGCTAATGTTAAATTAAACTGCATTAAAACCTGGAACTTCTTGTCTTCAAAAGACACTACTGAAAGAGTGAAAAAGGCAACCTACTGTATGAGGGGGAAAAACGTATATGTACATTCACATTTGTGTACACACACACACACACACACACACACATACATACATACATAAAGTAGTCCCCCTTATTTGTGGGGGAGATGCTCTAAGACCCTCAGTGGATGCTTGAAGCTGCAGATAGTACTGAACCCTATGCTTTTTCCTATACATACACAACTATGAGAAGTTTTATTTATAAATTGGGTACAGTAAGAGATTAACAATAACATAATAAAATAGAACAATTATAACATAAAAATAAGGGTTACTGATCACAAGCACTGTGATACCATGACAGTTGATCTGATAATCAACATGGCTACTCTCAGTGACTAACAGGTAGGGAATGTATACACAGCAGGGACTTGTTGGACAAAGGGATGATTCAAGTTCTGGGGTAGGAATGGAGTAGGACAGTGCCAGATTTCATCACGCTACAAAATTTAAAACTTACTAATTGTTTATTTCTGGAATTACCATTTAATATTTTCAGGCCATTGTAGATTGCAGGCAACTGAAACTGCAGAAAGTGAAACCGCAGATAAGGGGGGGACTACTGTATGTATATGTATGTATACCTTTTTCTTGAAAATTGCCTCATATTCAAAAAAGTATAAATAGCTTCTACAACTTACTAGAGGAAAAAACCCCAAATATGTGAAAGAAAAAAGGGCAACAGTGTGAATAGGCACTTCATAAAAGAGGGTTTCCAAATAGTGAACATGTGAAAAGCTGCTCTACATCTTTAGAAGATAAATGCAAATTGAAATCATAATGCAGTACCAATATATACTTAACTGGCACTTCTGAAGTAGGCAAATAGGCTGAGAGCAACTGTCATTCTGCCTGACTGGTGGGTGAGAGTGTCATTTGTACCAGTTTGGAAAACTATGGCAATGAACCCATACCTTATGACAAAATAGTTTCTCTTCTAGAATGTATCCCACAGAACAGAATGTGTACCAGGATGCATATTCAAAAACGTTCATAGTGGTTTATGTGGCTATTTAGTCAAGACCTAGTAATTATTCAGATACTCATTAACAATAAGTGGTTGTTTTGTAGTCAAACATAGAATACTATAAATCAATGACAAAGAACAAACTATATGCATCTGCATGGGTAAATCTCACAACTATAATACTGACTGAACGAAGACAGACTTCATGCGTATATAAGATTCCACTTACACAAAATTCAGAAATAGGTACAACAGGTGTTGGAAGCTGGGACTGTGGTTAGTTTGGGGTGAGGAGTTAGGTATAAGGGGTCTGATTTATTGATCTGGGTAGTGATTATGTGGATATGCTTATTTTATGTAATTTACCATGCCTTACATTTATTATTTGTACACTTTTCTGTGTATAATGCTTTGACTTTTTAAAGTTCATATTTGAAAATTAAGGCAAAGTAAAAATATTTTCAGGAAAATTTCCATGGTATTCTTGGTAGTGTGACTGAGTATGCAATTAATATACAGAAGTCAATAGTTTTTCTCTGGTAATTAGCATCTAACTGGTAAATAAGTGACAGAACTACTAGAACAGCAGTTCTCAACCTGCGGGTCACAACCCCTTTGGGGGTCGAACAACCCTTTCACAGGGGTCGCCTAAGACCATCAGAAAACATATAATTACATGTTGTTTTTGTGATTAATCACTGTGCTTTAATTATGTTCAATTCATAACAATGAAAGTACATCCTGCATATCAGATATTTACATTACGATTCATAACAGTAGCAGAATTACAGTTATGAAGTAGCAACGAAAATAATTTTATGGTTGGGGGTCACCACAACCTGAGGAACTGTATTAAAGGGTCGTGGCATTGGGAAGGTTGAGGACCACTGCACTAGAACCTAGGTTTTTATTTCAAAACACATTTTACTATTTTTTAATCCTTTCTGGAGGATCTGTTTTATTGATTTTTTTTAGAGAGGGAGGAAGGGAGAGACAGCAAGAGAAATGTCACTGTGAGAGAGAAACATCGACTGGTTGCCTCCCATACATGCCCCACTCAGGGGTCAAACCTGCAGCCTAGGCATGTGCCCTGACCAGAATTGAACCGGCAGCCTTTAGGTACACGGACGACAGAACAACACTCCAACCAACTGAGCCATGCAGCCAGGACTAAAGCCCATCTTATTTTCATAATGTCATGCTATCTCCCCTGAATGAGGAAGCATATGCCTCTGCCTTAAATTTCTTTGTAAGTCATGTATCTTGACCTATCCTCTGGACCACAAAAAAATAACATAAATTGTAGGACATTAGAACTACGATAAAGTCATTTTTTAGAGCTGTTGCTACTAGGCCTATAGACCCATCTGTCTTGCCTGGCCCAACTTCTCTGGCCCTCTGTGGCCTACATCTCTGCTGTTCTCCTGGTCCAATACATTTATATCTGGTTTATAGGAATAAGAAAGTTTTTAGGTTCAGCCTCTTAGCTAAGTAAATAAACTTTATTTTTTGATTGTATGTTATCTTTTCTTTTATGGTTTCACATTGCTCAAGAATGCAGAGCAGTTAAATCTTAAGCCATGAAGCATATGCTCAGCAAGAGTCAAATAAAAGCTGACTTAATTAAAAATTAAGAGGGCTTTATATCCAATAAGGAAAATAGTCTCAAAACTGCCATGTGATGTTTGTTCTAATACACTATGAAGGCAAAAATATTTTTAAGTCTATAGTTCCCTAAAACTCTGTTGTCTTGGTGTGATTTGTATTTTTAGCTGAGAGAAGAAAAGTTACAAGAGGAGAAAATCTCTGAAGACCAAATTCACAAGCTGTTACCAGAGGATACAGAAACAGGGAAAAGGAAAATGGATGAACAGAAAAAAAGAGATGAGCCATTAGTACTGAAAACAAATCTGGAGCATGTAAGTAGATCACTTTTTTGATGGACAGTTGACTCAGAATCAGCAGTTAGCCCAGGTGACATGCATCTGGAAAACCTACGTTGGTGAACTATAAGACCAATAATAGTCATTGACTGAAGCTTAAGAGTAGTGAGAAACAGCATCTGGGTGAGAGGTGGAGAAAGTAATTTATAAATGGGACAATGAGACCTGTGTGGAAAGAATAAGGGAACAGTGGGGAAAAAAGGTAAGAGGAAAAATCTAGTATAGTATACCACTTGTGGTAAATTTTATACATATATTATCATTTTGACTTATGTGTTGTTATTTGATATTTGAGTTCTGTGTCTTATATCCTTTACTAGATTTCCCTAAAGCTTGAATTTCCCTTTATTCGTTATAATGCCCTAAGCAGCACAGTGCTAGACATAAGATAGTAGATTATAACAGATGCTTAAACTTAACCTAATTAGACTTTTAATTGAGCCATATCTTTCCTAAACTTTTTTCATTACTTATTTACCAAGAAAATTACTGGAAAAGCTTGTAAGTTGTATATTTAACTTATATAAGAAAGCATTTTTGCAGGGTCCACTGATTAGTTCAAATGGGTAATTACCATTGAGATTTTTTTTCTTTAGTAAGTCTTACTGGATTGCACATCTTTTTATTGCTTGCTGTATGTACTCAACATATCTATAGAGTCATATCCTTTAAAATATTTTGTGATTCAGTCTTGTTAGTATTTCATTTATCTTTCTAATTAACCAGAATTAATAAAGCTTTACTGTATATAAAGACAATGTAGCAGAATAGAGAGGAAAAAAAAAAAAGACTCTGGTTCAGAAGTCTGTCTCTTAAATAGGTCTCAGCATTAAAACAGACTGTATAACTTTGGCTAGATTACTTAATTTCTCTGTGCTTTTGATGTACTCCTTACAAAGGCATTTTTCTGAATTTCAAGAAGTTATTTAAGCTTTCTTGGATTGATTGTATCTGCTGACTGTCAACAGGCATGTGGGGCTTTTTTAATCCCATTATAGTAATAATAATTTTTATTATTTAATTATTATTAAAAACAACCACTTGGAATTTTATAAATGGTTTTAACCTTCTAAAAGATTCAGTTTAACAAACATAAAATGCTTGTATACGCTTAATGCACTGTTCATTGGGAACTACAAAAGGAAAAAGACTGCTACCAGAGAAGATATTTGGCTAGGAAAGCAAGAATGAAATATATGATAGTCTTATGCATATAGTATTGGGTTGGCCAAAAATTTTGTTTAGTTTTCTCTGTACAATGGCTCTAGTAGTGCTTCATTGTCTTTAACTTAATTTGAAACAATTTTGTTAGATCTTTGTGACAGCTGTCACATCGGTGTGCATTTTTATAAAACTTACTAAAATTGATTAATTTTTGTGTAGCCATTTTTGGCATATTATGCTTTATTATTTCAAGAAAGGTAAAAAAGCAATTGAAATGCAAAAAAGATTTATGTAGTGTATAGAGAAGGTGCTGTGACTAATCAAATGTGTCAAAAGTAGTTTGTGAAGTTTCTTGGTACTGTTGACATTTTGGCCAAATAATTGTTTGCCAAATAACATCTTATGCATCGGAAGACGTTTAGGAGCACACCTGGCCTCCACTCACCAAAAGCCAATAGCAGGAGATAGCTGACATACTCAGAATATCCAAATTAATGAAGTTATTGGTGAAAATATAAAATGTCTCTTTTATTTTATGGAAAAAACATAATGGATTTTTTGCCCAACCCAATATGTCTATGTCTTCTAACTAATAGCCCCAACTATGGCCTGTGATCTCTAAAGACTGAAATTCTGCCTGTGACTTCACCCCAGCAGGACTGTCCATTAGGGCTGTCTTGCAAACAATCCAGAAAGTGTACTTACCTTTGCTATGTTTTTTTTTAATAGAAAGAACCTGCTGTTTTTGGCCTTGCCCAGATCCAGGTTTTGTCCAGGAAATTATGTCTAGTATTAATTCTTTCATGTCAAGACTAGGAAACTGCTCTAATGACT
This sequence comes from Furipterus horrens, assembly GCF_987537825.1. Classification (NCBI taxonomy): domain Eukaryota; kingdom Metazoa; phylum Chordata; class Mammalia; order Chiroptera; family Furipteridae; genus Furipterus; species Furipterus horrens. Next base: position 46,699,157 of record NW_028327172.1, read on the forward strand.
TTTTCTTTTGCCTCTACCATCTTTGAAATAGAAATCAATTGCATCAACCTAATTTTAATCTTAAAAAGAATTAGTAAGTACAAACTCTCAGGCTCTTTTATTAGTAATAGCAAGGTACAAAAATTTTTTATGCAGAAACACACTGAATAAAATCTGATCTATGAATACTTCAAGTTTTAGAATTTTATGATTTTTTTTTTTACTCTTTTTTTACTTTTATACTTTTGAGGACTTTTAAATGGCTCCAGTTTTGCTTTAATAAATATGTGTTCAGAATTTTTGGTGTTGAATAGATAATTTCATTTAATTTAGCGAAGGCTACGTTCAAATTGGCACCAAAGAGAAGCTCAGGTAGACTTCAGTGGGAAGACAGATGAAGGATTATATTTTATGTAAAGAGTGTGATATTTAGAGCTGGACTGATTATTTCACTCTGCCCCCAGAACCTCAGGGACCCCCTGTTTCCTGTGGAATTAAATGAGAACTCTTCATACCAATATTCAGATCCTTAGTATTATTCTAGCTTACATTTCTGTCCTTGCTTATATCCCAAAACTCTAGGGAATGGAGCTGTTTGCTTTCCCCCAAATGTATATTGTACTTTCCCCTCCTTAGAGTGTTTGATTTTGCATCTTCATCTCATTGAAATGTCACCCAACTAAGCTATCAGAAAGCTATTCATCTTTTCATGTCCAGTTCCACAGCTGTCATGTTGCTGTAACCTATAGGGGTTCCTCACTTGTTTCTCCACTTCCACCCTCCACTCTCCCCTCTCAACTTCCCTCCCCCTATTTTGTAACTTTTACAGGACTTTTTTTTTTTTTTTTTTTTTGAGGGGGCGAGGGAGGGAAAAGAAAGGGAGAGAAACATCAATGTGAGAGAGAAACATCAGTTGCTTGTCTCTCATATGTGCCCTGACCAGGAACTGAACCCACAACCTAACCATGTGCCCTGACCAGGAATTGAACCGGCGACACCCAACCAATTGAGCCACACTGGTCAGGGCTACAGGACTTACCTCATTCTCCCTTACATTATGGATACTTGTGTGTTTGTATTTCTCTACTAGATTTGTAAGTTTCTTGAGTTACCTGTTTTAAAATTGCCTACAGTACCTTTCATATCACAAGTGTTTAGATACATGTTTATCAAGTCGAATTCAAATAGAGGAAGGAAAGTGGTTATTCCAGAATCAGAGATTATCATCTGTTACTTGTTCAGAATGGAAATAAAATGGGCACAATGTTTAATTTATGAGTTGTTATGGTACAATTAATAATAATGCGAATTATTGCAAAACAATTTGGTATAACAATTATAGTCGTACCAAATATAAAGCAGAAAGTTAAAAACTGCTTGTCATCCCACAATTTAGAGATAACCCCTATGAACATTTTAGTAAATGTTTTGCCAGACTTCTTTCCTAAATGCATATATACTATGTATTTTTCTTTTTAGAAAATGTAACTCAGTGTACATATTATTTTGAACCTTTTTAAATAAACTACTAAATTGTTGATGTCTTTCCATGTAAATAAAGAATCCCATATCATTATTTAGTGGTCTCTTAGTATTCTTTACTGTAGAATTAATTTAATTAAAATAATTAATCCCCTGTTGATATTTTGCTATCTTAAACCTCCACTGAGATTAGTTCCTTTGAATAAGTCACCAGAAGTGGAATGATGAGGTCAAGGGGAATGTCCTTTTAAGACCATTGATACTTATTATTCATTTGAACTTTCAAAAGTTTGTGTCTAGTTATACACCTACCAATAGTTCAAGAAAATACTAATTTCCTCACTCCCTTTGCTAACTCTGGGTATTATCAATCTTTTAATTTTTTTAGGTAAAGTTTAAAAAATATCAGGGGACTTTATTATGCATGTTTTATACCATTTTAGGAATGCATAGTGCTATAGGCTTATTTTTATTTAAAGGGAAAGATGAGAGGTAAATAAGTTTTTATCTTATGGTTCTAGGTTTTGTGGGGGTGGAAATATAGAGGTATGGGGGGTACCTTCTATCGATATAATTATTTATAATGTAAATTTATTTTTCAATAATTACAAGTAACCTAGTGTATATCATAATGCTGACATTTTTTCTTAAAAGATTAATAGTATTTAAATTGATAAAAATAAAATCTATCTTTTGTTGAGTACTTACTACTTGTTAATGTACTAAGTGCTTTTAATGGTTTATTACAATCTTTGTGGTAGATGGAGCAATCTTTATTTTATAGATGAGGAAACTGAGGCTCATAAAGATAAAACAACTAACCTACAGTGACCATGATATTGCTAAGTAAGAGAGCTGGAATTTGAACATTCTTTTATTTGGTACTGAACTGATTATGTAGAAACACCTAAATAGATATTGCCATTATTTATTCCCTGTTGAGTCTATAGATGTCAAACCCTTTTCTTTTTCTAAGAGTTGAGAAGAGAATATTATATAAAATTTGATAATGGGTCAGTATTGTTAAAAAGCTTCTCTAGTGAACAGTTTATACAGCAGCGTTCTTTAAGGAGTGGTACCCTACAAAATTGAAAAGCTTCCCTATAAATTGTAATTCTTCAACTATTTTTCAAAGGCTATTAGAAAACATAGCCTATTGTATGTGTGTGCCTTTCAGCCTAGAGAATAACAAAGCATTTCAGGAATGCAGGGTACTCTCAGCCACAAGATGATACTTTGCATGCTTCTGTCTATAACTCACTTTGGTAGTCATTTGATCATTAGATAACTGGTTATTCATTAGATGATTAAAATTTTTTATTTACCTGCTTTATAATGATATTGGGAGTCTTAAAGCAAAGATGGTCACTTGTTCTTACAGAGTTTATGTCTAAAGCAGAAAACACACTCTTAAATAAGAAGCTATAGTTCAGTGTCATTAGTTGTTCTTTCTAAAAAGACTCTTATTGAATCATGAGGCATATCCTTACTGTATGTTAGATGCAAAAGGCCCATGTAAAAGAAACTTTAAATGTAAATTGGAAGACTCAAAAAGAGACTCATATAAAATGAAGGTAAGTAAATATCAACAAGATGGAAAAAGCTGACTCTAGGTGTATTTGCAAGCCCTTTCAGAGAAAGTGACATTTAAGATGCCTCTGAAAGTGAGTATTTTATAGACCGAGAATATGGAAGGGGAATATTAAGCAAGGGGCATAACATGTCCAAAAGAATAGAGGTTTTGAAAGACTATAATGTTACATGTGGAGAGTAGAAAGTAGTTTAATTGTACTGGAGCTCAAGGAGTTCCCTGTGAGGGAACTGGTGTGAGTAAAACTATAAAAGAAAGTTGAGTCTAGTTTTGAAGGTTATTGTATTATGCTGAAGTGTTTAGACTTTATCCTGAAGTCACCAATAGTTAAGCAGGATTCTATGTGTGTGCTTGATAATTTGGATGGTATTGGAGGGAAAAAAGGCTGAAGAAAGTGAAACCAGGAAGTAGATTATTGCAATATTCTAGGCAGAAGATGCTGAGAATGTAAGGAAAGGCAATGACAATTGAGTATATGCGGGCAGAGTTAGATCTGAGGGACATTTTATCAGTAGAATGGAGTAGAGTGGAAGTAGCATGGAGGCAGCTTGGAGACAGATGTTCCGGATTTAAGTACCAGTGTTCAGTACTTACTAACTCTACAATCCTAGACAGATTAACTACTCTTGAGTCTCAGCTTTCCGTCTATAAAAGACAGCTAATAATCCCTTAGTGTTGGAGTACTCAAAACCTCTATACAATGTTATTATGACTTTGAAGAAAGGGAAAGAAAAGAGTCATAGATGATGGAGGCTTCTAGCTGGGTTGGTAGTGGGGTAAGAGAAGATACATAGTGAGTTTGATTTTGGATATATTAAGTTTGAGCTACATTTGGGAATCCACATAGGGACCTCCAGGAGGCAGTTGGAAACATAAACAGATTGGAACTCAGATAGAAGTGACATATAATAGAGAAATTTGAAACAATAGTTATGTGATATTCAATGGGAACCCCAAATGGACAGTGTTGTCTCCCTTCTCTCCTGCTAGTGTCCTGCACGTCTCTCAGATTCAGAGAACGAAGAGCCTTCCATCGGCAAGATGACACAGCCACATCGCTCTGCATTTGTTTCTAAGAGCAACTCCTACTCCTTAGCTTTCCTGGCAGGGTAAGAGACTGATACTGAATTCAGTCAAGGTTCTTGCATTTGGGGTATGAGACAAAAGGGACTTGGGGAGCAAAAGTGTTTGTTGTAGCCACTTTGGGGGAGGTGGGAGTGGGGAAAAAAGATGGGAACTGGTTTTCCAATATGGTTAGGAGACAGAGAGCTGATCTGAATTATTAAAGAAAAGTATATTCTACCCATTACTGGTATCCTCAGGGTAAGATTGTGCTAATTGCTCTCCTGCACAGTGTGAACTTGAAAGAAAAATTTTTTAATCATTTTTATTTTTCAATTACAGTTGACATGCAATAATATATTAATTTCAGGTGTACCCCAGTGATTAGACATTATATAACTTGCTAAGCGATCATCCCAATATATCTCATACCCATATGATACCACAGTTATTAGAATATTATTGACTCTATTCCCTATGCTGTACCTGACATCCCCATGACTGCTCTGTAACTCAATTTGTACTTCTTAATCCCTTCATCTTTTTCACCGTTTCCCCCTAACCCCTCTCTCATGTAGCAACTATCAAAATGTTCTCTGTTATCTATAAGTCTCTTTCTGTTCTGCTTGTTCATTTTGTTTTTAAGATTCTTTTGTTGATAGATATGTATCAACAAATTATGTATTTATTGCCATTTTATTGTTCATATTTTTGATATTTTTCTTCTTAAAGAAGACTCATTAACATTTCATATAATACTGGTTTGGTGCTAAGGAACTCCTTTAGCTTTTCTTGTGGGAAGCTATCTGTCCTTCATTTCTAAATGATAGCTTTGCTGGGTAGAGTAATCTCGGTTGTAGGTCCTTGCTTTTCATCACTTTCAATATTTCTTGCCAGTCCCTTCTGCCTGCAAAATTTTTTTTGAGAAATCAGCTGATAATCTTATAGCCACCCCCTTGTAGGTAACGCTCTGCTTTTCTCTTACTGCTTTTAAGATTCTCTCTTTGTTTTAAACTTTGGCATTTTAATTATGATATGTGTAGGTGTGGACCTCTTTGGGTTCACCTTGTCTGGGACTCTCTGTACTTCCTGGACTTGTATGTCTATTTCCTTCACCCGGTTATGGAAGTTTTCTGTCATTATTTTTTCAGATAGGTTTTAAATTTCTTGCTTACTCTCTTTTCCTTCTGGCACCCCTATGATGCAAATGTTGTTATGCCTAAAGTATTCCCAGAGGCTCCTTACACTATCCTCATTTCTTTTTTATTTTTGCTGTTCTGATTGGATGCATTTTACTTCTTTATATTCCAAATCACTGATTTGATCTTGGCTTCATCTACTCTACTGTTGAATTCCTGTAAATTGTTCATTTCAGTTAGTGCATCCTTGATTTCTAACTGGTTCTTTTTTATGATTTCCATGTCCTCTGTGCTGTTGGAGTTCTCACTTAAGTTTACTGAGCATCCTTATATAACCATTGTTTTGAACTCTGTGTCTAGTATATTGCTTGTCTCCATTTTGTTTAGTTCTTTATCTGGAGTTTTGTTCTGTTCTTTCAATTGGGATATGTGTCTTTGTCTCCTTATTTTGGCAACCTCCCCATGTTTGGCTTTATGCATTAGATGGAGCTGCTATGTCTCCCAGGCTCTGCAGAATGCCCTTATGTAGCAGGTGTCCCACAGGGTCCAGTAGCACAGTCGCCCTGTTCACCCAAGCTGGGCACTCCAATTGTGCCCTCGCCCCTGTTGTAGTTGAGCCTTGATTGCTGTTGACATGTCAATGGAGGAATTTACCCCCAGGCTGATCAATTGCAAGGATTGGCTTCTACCACTGACCTCTGACTACTGTGGAGGATCAACTGTGCAGGGCTGCACCCTGTGGAGCAGGACTTAGTTCAGTGGGCTCTGGTGCCCACTGAATCTGCCCTTTATGAGTGTGTCATTTGTGAATGTGGTTGGGTGGTGCTTCGATGTGCTTTGAAGCTGTACACCAGGTGCGATGACTCTGGGGCCTCCTGGGAGGTGAACACAAAGGTCAGCTACCACCTGTGTTCTGCCCAGGGTCACAAAGCGATCTACAGATGGCAGCTTCTTGTGCTGGGCTTGAAGGTCCCAGGAGAGGACAAGCTGCGAATCAAGGCTGGCTGCTCTTGGTGCCAGGCCTGGGGCCACTTAGCAAGAGGTATGGGGCACTCTGAGACTAGATGCTGCTTTTTTGAGCGATTTTAGGAAAGTCTGAAGCATGAGCCAAGACAAGCCATTTGTATGGAAGAGCCACTGGAAACATGTTTGGTGGGCCCCCAGGCTTAGTAGGGCAGGGTCTCAGGGAATCAAGAGGGTGAGGTGAACAGTGTTAGCCAGGTTGATGGAGACTCAGATATGGTGTCCCTCCTGCCTTCTCTGTGAGCAGAGGGCTCATCAAAAGAACAGTGGCCTCTGCCAGCACTTTTGTCTGGGAGAAAGCTGCCCCTTCAGCCCTCTCCCTGATGCCAGAGAATTCTGTTCCTGCCTGTATGTCCCTTTGAGCTGCTGCCCCAGTGTTGGAGCTCAGAGGCAGTGAGTTTAAGTAAGTCTGAGCATGGGCCCTTTAAGAGGAACACTGGGACTCCGGGAGCCCTCTGTCTCACTCAACCACAATCTCTGCTTGTTTTTACACCTAGAGTTTATGGGGACTTCTCTTCCCAGCACTGGAACCCTGGGTTGGGGAGGCCTGTGTGGGGCTGGGATCTCTCACTTCTCAGGGGGGTCCTCTGCAGCCAAGACAGCCCTCCTGGTTTTTATCTGCCACACATAGGTGTGGGACTAAGCCATCTGGTGTGTCTGCCCTCCTACCAGTCTAGATGTGGCTTTTTCTTTATATCCTTAGTTGCAGGATTTCTGCTCAGTTACATTTCAGGCCATTCTGAAAGATGGTTATTCTATAGTATAGTTGTCATTTTGATGTGGTTGTGGGAGGATACAAGTACCACATTTACCTATGCTACCTCTTGACCGCAAAGTATGAACTTTCCATTCTGGGAGGAAACAATAAAGCCTTCCTCAGCTGACAATATCTATGGATTCTCTCTGTGGACTTTTTTCTCTTAGTAGGAAGACCAGAGTCGATTTGATTTTCATTGCCTAGAACTAAAATATATCTTGCTAGGTTTCAAGAAGGCATATGGAAAAGTTTTTAAGACCCTTGTCAAGAGGAACCTCTTGATCCTTTAGACTGTACAGGCCCTGGGGAGGAGAGGAGAGAGTATTTGTATTGGATATTGGATGACTAGGGAATAATGAAGGATTAAAAGGAAGGGAGGGAGGGAGGAGGGAGGAGAGAAGAAGGAAGGAAGGAGTAGAAGGATAGAGGAAGGAAGGGAAGGGAAGAAATGGAGGAAGAAGGTAGGAGGGAATCATTCATTCAACAGACATTTTGTGAGCAGTTACCACGTGCCATACTGTTTTAATATAAAGATGAAAGGACAATTTTTACCCTATTGTGTTACCTATTTATTGTTTAAAGCTGACATTACTCACCTTTATTTCTAGGATTCCTTTCTTCCTTCCCAACAACACGGTGAAGTAGAGCTCTCTTGCTGCACCTATGGACATACAGTAGACCCTTTTTATTTGAAGGCTTTTTATTACTAGTCACTAATAAATATGATAAAAATAAAGCTACTAAGTTTACGAATATTATGAAGTATATTTCCCTTGGACCCTTCAGCTGCGAAGAGAGGGGGGGTCTGCTGCATGGGCAACAGCAGACCCTCCATATTACCCTGCCCAGGCTCTGTAGCTTCAGCGTCATCGCAAGATGTCGATTCAACACGGGAGGAGACAGATACCATGTCACTCCCGAGTCGGACTGCACAGCCATTCTCGGCGGTGCAGATGGACTCTTAAGGAGCTACACCATCGTCTCTCGAGACGGACGGCTGCCGACGACGATACTATTGTGATCCCTGATGTAGTTTTTGTAACTGAATCCTTTTTGTATACACTCTTTTGGAGCACTCTGTCTGATTTCCTATTATTTCTGGGAGTAAAATTCACTACCCTCCCCCATCCTTTAACTGCCCCCCTGCCCGCCCCCCCCCCCCCGTAATGGTAATTAACTCTTCCAGGCAGGCCCTTTCCTAGAATATTTATTCACTCATTTATTTATTAATAGACACTGTGTTCTAGCCACTTAGGCCTGATTTACGAAATCAGTACCCAATAAGTAAGATGTAAGCCAGTGTACCTTTCATTTATGATGAAGATGAAATTCTTGCTTTGTGTATATGAGTGGAATTATAGATTCCCTCTAAACTTAAAGACTGCTTGACTAAGAATTGTTAGCTGCTGGTTGTGTATATGGATCACCCCTACCCCCAATTTATAGCAGGCATATCTTGATCATTATTAGAGGGATCTACTGAAAAGAGATAAAGATCATATCTTTCTTCCAGTCAAGCCACAATAAATACTTCCTGAAATAAATGTTGCTTTAGGCAATCTCTGATTAATTAATCTCATAATTTGGAATGACTTTGAAAAAATGAAATTTTTATTAAAATCCAAATATAATGCCAAGGCCAGATTGTCCTGATTAGTTGGAGTGGATATTAAACAGGTGAATTACTTACTACCAATTCCAGTCTCTACCCTTGTAATTCATTCATTTAAGGCTAGTTGCAGGTTAATATGTCATTACCTAGAAATGCTTATCAAGGGACTTAGAAAATTCCTCTCTACAGGGCAAAACATAAAGCCTATGTGGTGGGATGTGCTTTTGATTGTGTGGCTCTGGAATATCTGTAATACATCTTTTCCTGCTCTTTGGCCCATCCTTGCCCTTATCCTATGTCATTGAGCCATAATGAGATTAATTTATAGGAAAATATTCACTTAACAGTTTACTTTTAAGAAATGTTTATAATCAGTATTACATATTTCTGGATTTCAGTATTCATTTTTTAAAAAATATTTAAGTTTGTGGGCTGAGTTCAGTTATTAGTATAGTTATTAAAACAATTGGATATGGTTGGTAGAAAATAGTTTGCTGATGTCATGGAAACCTTAGGTTAGAAAATCTATTATGGTAATACTCTTTTATTTAGTCAACATGCTTTTTCTTTTAGGTGAGGAAACATTAAATCCTATTGGCAAATGTTATTTAGGAAAACAGTATGGAGTTGTTAGTGCTGACAGTGCGATGTAGTATATGGGTATATTGAAAAAAAATATATACTGGATTGGCCAAAAAGTCAGTATGTTTTTTTTCTGTAAAATAAAAGACACATTTTTCATTTTCACCAGTAACTACTGATTTGAACATCTTGAGTATGTCGCTATCTCCCGCATGGTGTAACATTGATTGTTCTCAGTTAAGTCTCAATGTGATCACTACCAATTTCAAATTGGTCTGCCTGACTGTGGAGCATCACCCAGAAAGAAATATCCAACAAGAAACTTCGCAAACTACTTTTGACACGTTTGATCTGTCAAGTACCTTCTCCATACACTGCACAAATCTTTTTTTGCATTTCAGTTGTGTTTTTACCTTTCTTGAAATAAGAAAGCATAATATGCCAAAAGTGTTGCTTATTTTCTTCTATCTTCAACATTAAAATGACTACACAAAAATGTGCCAGGTTTTTCTAAATGCACGTTGATAGCTGTCACAATACAATCTAACAAAACTGTTTAGAATGAAGTTAAAGACAACTATGCTGTTAGAGCCATCTTGGCGGGGGTAAGTGGAGGAACAAAAGAAATTTTTGGCCAACTGAATCGCTTGGTCATGTTTGCACAACCATGTGACTGTAAACTTAAATGGTTGAAATGGTAACTTTTATGTTACATATATTTTACATAAAAAAATGGATTAGCATTGTTAGTAGTTTTTTGATAATTCAAATATATATTTTTATGTCTATTAAGCAGCAACAGAAAAATGATTTTCTCTGCAAGTTCTTTTCCTAAAGTGTGTTCATGGGTAAAAGCTTTTTAAGTTTTTACAACTGTATTTAAATCAAATAAATCTGTGTTTGTTTTACTTATCTACATTATAAAGTTTTCTTTTTTAAGCCCAAAAGCAAGGAGGTAAGAGTGAGTAGGCCTGATAGGATGATTATTTTGAAAGGAATCCATCAATGGATTCTGGCTATGAGTCTTGCCAACAGCTTGGTCTATTTTTATTTGAAAAATTCAAAGCAGAGAGGGCTTTGCAGCACTATTAATGAAGTTCTGCAGCCCTTCAAAAATGAAACTTCTTCTGAATAGGCAGATAGAATAATAGTTAACCCCTAGGTCACTTTCTACGTTAATCACAAAATACGTTAATTGAAAAAAAATTAACTTGATATACAATTGTAAAGTTAAATTTTATTTTAAGTATCTGAAAAACTGGTTGGTTTGTTTCCTTTAAAAATTTATTTCCCTTTGCTCCTAATTTCCCTCTTCCCCACTAGAAACACAAAAAACCTGGTTGCATATTTTTCTAAAAGCTAAGCCTGGAAAAACTGTTGAGCTTAGTGCCTTTTCTAAGAGCTGCATGTCCACAAGAAGAAAAGCATTTTCTTTGCTTTGGCTGTCAGAAAATTTAAGATTAAGACAGAGTTTTCAATTCAGTCATCATGGCTTCAGTTAACATGTGTTACAGAACAGAGAGTTTGTCCACCTGATGCTGGCAGAGCCAAACACTAAACACTGAGAATTGCAGTGATGAAAGACTGGCTATTTTATTATGAATGGCACCACTAAGGAGTAGGGGAAGCTAATGCTCAAAAGCCTGAACTCCCTGATCTAGACTTCGGGAAGGGTTTTTAAGGGGTTAAAGGGGATAGGTATTCGGAAGCACTGGCAGGGCAAGCTTCAGTTGGAGGACCTGGGAGCTTGGCCATTTATGGTAAGGGGTGTCATTACAATAGACCCTCTGCTTCTGAAAGGGTTCTAGTGTTCAGGTTCTGGTTATGTCTTGGTTCTTTGGTTTCAGGTGCAGGTAGAAGTCAAAGTTCTCTCTTCTGCATCTGCTTCAGCTGCATGACTTGCAGTTTTGGTCTGTTGTTTCTGAAAAGCAGCTCAGTGTCACATTAAACAGGATAGAGCTGTTTGGAGCTGGTTCTGCACTTATAAATTCCCCTATTTTATTGTTCCTTCCTCAATCTTGAGGTTAAGAGGGCAACCGGGTCCAGATTCAATTAAGATGATGGAGGATTAGCTTCAAGACGGAGTCAGTTTTGTCCACCTATTGGACCCCTCTTATCTGGCTCTTACTATCTCATGTGCCCACCTCATCCACAACGGTCCCTGAGCCATATTGGGGACATTCTGGGTGTTTAATTTACAAGCAGAGACCATAGCAATGGTAGAGGTAGCAGCAGGCCAGGATATCTGTACCCTAATATGCGATAAGGAATAAAGACTAACTTTTGTTATTTATATCCCCCAGGACCCAAACCATGATGATGATCATCATCATGATTGTTGGGGAGCATGTAGTCTAGCTGCACTTTATAACTGCAAGACTCAGGAAAAGGGCAGTTTCAGTTCTCAAGAATTCCAAGTCAAAGGATGGGAAAAAAAATGGAAACATATTTGGAGAGTCATAGGCAGATATTGGAGGAGGAAACTAGAAGAATTCAGGATCCAGTCCAGCTTAAAAGTAGAAAACAAAGCTCAAAAGACAACGAACATCACTAGACTGTAATATCCACAAAGGCATATTATAGTTTCTACTGAAACATAATTTTTCTCTCTTAAAATCACCCACATTTTTTACAAAGATAGCCAAATTAAGACTAATTTATTTGCAAAATAGTTTCAATAAAATTGGCCCGATTATTTGTATAAGTCCAGCAATAATAGTACAGTAGTCCCTCATTTATCATGGGTATTAACGTTCTAGACCGCCCCACCCCCCTGCGATATGTGAAAATCCGCAAAGTAGGAACCTTACATTTATTTTAGTATTTATATATATTTTAAGGCTTTATAAACCCTTCCCACACACTTATAAACCATTCCTAGTCCCTTATTAACCTTTCCCACTCCCTCATTAACCTTTCCCACACTTTCATAAACACTACTTATGTTTTTAAACATATTCTATACTCTTAAACCTATGTAACTTTAACAACATACATATACAGTACCGCAAAATCCTGCGATATAGCGAAAAATCCGTGGTAAATAATTAAATATAATGTTTTTTAAAATCCCACGATACAGTGAGGCCATGATAAGTGAACCACGATATAGAGAGGGACTACTGTACTTGCAAAAAAAGGCCAATATAATGCATTCAGGAGGTCAGATCCACCTGTGCAGTTACACAGATACCTCAGAGTTTATGTGGCCTTTCTTCATGTTGGACTTGATTTCTAAATATTTCTATAATTGAGGTTAATGGTTTACATAATGATACGAATGGCAGGTACTGTTTATTGAGCACACACTACACCCCAGGCACTATTTAGGGCATTTTACATTCAGTCTTATTATCCTCACTCAATTCTAACAAGTAAATTTCCGTGTTCATGAGGACATTCACACTCAGAGAAGTAGCTTTCCTGAGACTGTGCGGCTAGTGATACATAATTAACCATGTAGGCACTTCTAACTCTGCTTTGCTGAAAAATTTTTTTTAGAAGCAATCTTCAGATTGAACTTTAAAAAGCCTCTCAAGGTCAGAAAAGCTAAGGGAAGAATTTGCCATCAGCGTACCTGTAGTTTGAGGCAAATTCCTTTCTTTGATGTCTGCAATGTATCCTGCAGTTCTTTCCTCTAATTATAACAAATGCAGTGGCATTATCTCAGTTAGCATTGTATGCACCTCGTGGGTTGTGTGTAGATGGTGAATATCAGGCACACTGTCCAAGGGAAGAAGTTGCTGGGATCATTTGCCATGTGAGCGGGGTGACAAAAGACCATGCTAAGTGACCTTCGGTGGTCTTGGTATTCGTTCCTGTCCACAAAGCATGTGAGCCCAGACTTCAACAGGGACCACTTTAGCTGGCTGGGACACACCTCACTTACTAGCAAGACATATCCTATTAAACTCAGGGGAAGTTGCCAGTCTAACTCCCATTCAAGCAGCCCAAACCATGGCTCAGTATCTTGAGGCACTCTGAACAGTAGCTGATGTTGGCCCTTTGTCAGCAATGACACTAAGGCATCAGGCCATAGCCTTTAACAGACATGGCCAGAGGAACTTCCTTTACAGCAGTTCATAAGCCTTGGTAAGGAGTTAATCCTGTACTGTTATCGACCAAATTGATTTTCTAGCTGCCTAGACCATAACTGTTGCCGACCCATTCAAGGTAGATGTATCGCAGGAGCCCCAAACTGGGGAGCTGCTTAAGTGTTCATGATATTCTGAAACACAAAGAACAAAAAACAAAACACCTTGAGCATTAGCATATTGGACATGCCATTTATTACATTACAGGGGACTGCACCTACTGTGGTGGATCAGTGAAAGAGGGACCACATCCCCTCCACTATGGGGCTCGTGACAAGGGGTCCCAGACAAAGGCAGCATAGTCCAGGTTGCACAAACCTACGTGTGGCCCGGAGCTACATTGCATCTTTGTGTATGTGCAGAAGGAAAAGGTCAAGAAGCAGTCACAGGACAAGAAGGCGCTCCCAAAAGGAGATAAGAAACGAGTTACAGTCCGTTCCCAAAACAAGACACATTCCTTTTGGCCAGGGGCCCCCTGGCCAGTCCTTGTCTCAAGTGGTGGGAGAGCCATGTACAGTAGAGGATTAAAGAGCCCGCAGCTGCTGGTTAGGGGCTTAAGGAATGAAACTGCTTTGTACTTAATTGCAAATATTTGCATGTGCCTTGTTAGGCACTGTTCCCCTGCATTTAGTATTTTGGTGCCCTGGTCTATAGCTCTTGAGTAACAGTTGACCCGTGCACAGTATTACTCTGTTCAAAAGGAGGTAATCCAAAGCAATTCAGTTACCTAATAAAACTTTGGCCAGAGAGTCTAAGGCCTCCTTTTGATATGCTGTCTCATTGGCTATTATTCCTAAAGTTATTGAAAGATTTCTAATCATGTGTTCATGGGTTCCCACTCCCCACCAGGGAGATACGGTCCTGCCAAACACTGCCCAAAAACCATCTTTCTAGGTGGTGTGTAGATAGAATATTGGGGAGCTTCCCTTTTGAGTTGGTTGAATAAATTTATAGGAAGCTAATTAAATTTTATATGTACAAAGGAGATGGTTTAAAGCAAGTGGAATGTTAAAAATACAGGCAAATAAACTAAACACAAGGAGGCACAGAAGTGAATTCTACCTTATCTTTTGTTAGTTGTCTTCTAATCAGTAACAAGATCTGTTAGGGATTTGCATGCATATTCTGACTGTTGGGGCATATCTGTGGCTGGAACAGCAGCATGTCCCTCTGATTTCTGGAAGCCTTCTGAATGATTTTTGTAGTCAGTAGGGCCATCCTGGGTGTTCTTGAGAAGAGCTGGATTAATTTAACGGAGGAATGAGTTTTTAAAAGAACCTGGTAGGAAGTCCTGGCTGCTGTGGCTCAGTGGATTGAGCATCGGCCTGTGAGGCAAGTGTTGCTCTTTCGATTCCCAGTCAGGGCACATGACTAGGTTGCACGTTAGGTCCCCAGTTGGGGGTGCAAGTGAGAGGCAACCACACAGTGATGTTTCTCTCCCTCTCTTTCTTCTTTCCCCTCTCTCTAAAAATAAATAAATAAATAATTTAAAAAGAAAAACCTGGTAGGGCCCCACCCACTTGGACACAAACTAATCATCAGGGTGTTTATGCTTGCATGATTTTATTTTTTTTATTATTTTAGATCTTATGTATTTAGAGAGAAGGGGAGGAAGGGAGAAAGAGAGGGAGAGAAACATTGATGTGATAGAGAAACAGCAATTGGTTGCCTCCCACATGCGCCCAGACTGGGACCAGGGAAATAATCCAGGCATGTGTCCTGGCCAGGAATCAAACTGGCAACTGTTTGCTTTGCGGGACGATGCCCAACCATCTGAGCCACACTGCTCAGGGCCTCTTCTTCTATGATTTTAATAATACCTGTCTTCGGGACTGATGTAATGGAGAGGTACATCAGTCAGGCCCATCATCCTTCTAGAAGCAAACTCATAAATAGCTATTAAAATTAGATCTAAGGATTGCCTATAAATGACAAAAAACTTAAGCTGGCATGGTTATAGATCTGATTAAAATGCAACTGACAAAGAAATTTGCTTTTCTCTGTAACAACATTTTAAGATACCAAATGAAAATAGTATATCAGGACATTATAGACTCAGAGATTATACTCTCTAGAACATTCATTTAGTAATAAAAATATATGCATTAAAATACAACTTAATTATTTCTTTACTTGACAAAACTTGCCATGTACTTTTAGTGTATCAAATAGGCCTGGAAAGTTTAAATTTTCTCATTCATAAAGAGAGAAAGAACAACTGCCTGAGGCATTCTAGGGGTCCACAGGAATAACCCAGAACTCTGGAAAGTTTGTCAAAATATGTCAAAGGTTTGGACCTTTGACTAAATAGGATCATAAGCCATTTTGGAGCAATACTTAATTATCCATTTAATAAAGTAACAATAAAAGACAAATACAGAAGTTGACATAATTGTCAGCAAAACTTAGCTCTTATTATTATTGAGGAGATTCAGTTTTTTTTAAGTAACCAAGGACCTGATTATGACAACATAAAACAGATTCTTTGCTTTATACGTGGACAACCTTTTTGCTGTATCTGTAGCAGACCAATAGTCCGTGAAACTGTGTCCTTTTTAGCAGAGAGAGAAATCAAAACACTAATTTTGCATCAACTTACTTTTGATATTTCTTTCCTCAGAATTCCTTTTCCATAAACTTTCTAAAACGTTCCTTTTTACATTCAGATTTCGTCCTTTTTTTTTCTTTTTCATTCTAAAACTACCAGCTTTACTTAAGATCAAAATTCTCTCAAAAAAAAAAAAAAAGATATGTATATGGCCCTGGCTGGTGTGGCTTAGTGGATTGAGTGCCGGCCTGCTAACCAAAGGGTCGCTGGTTCAATTCCCAGTCAGGGCAAATGCCTGGTATGTGGGCCAGGTCCCCATCTGGGGGTGTGTGAGAGGCAACCACACACTGATGTTTCTCTTCCACTCTTTCTCCCTCATTTCCTCTCTCTCTAAAAATAAATTTTAAAAAATCTTTAAAAATAATTGTATATACATATATATGCCTATCTCCATACCTTATGCCTTTTTTTTACTGAAAACATTTTCTTTTAGATTAACTTACAATTCTTAATCCTTAGAAACCTTAATTTCTAGTAACAACTAAAAGAGTAGTCAATTAGCATTCTTTAGATTTGCAGATATATTAATGCATTTTAAAGCCTCTAGAAACAGGCTTTTGTTGGCGATTATTTACTTATTTTTGAAATGTGTTTTTTTAAATAAAGCTCAAGACATTTATTGACAGATCCAAATGTATCTTTTAATTTCTTCGTTAAAAAGAAGCCAAAAAGTAAGTAAACTTAGACTTACCTAGCAATTAATGTTTCAGCATTTCATAGGATTTGGAAATATCTAGATATTCAATAATTTTTGTTATTTAACTTAGTAAAACTCTAAAGTTTCAAGTTACCAAAGAAATTTAGAAAACCATTAAAGGATACATACAATATGATTATCGCTAGAGTTAACCTAAAAGAAACTTTTCATCCCACTTGCAGTTATTTAACTTACTTGCTCCTGACAATTAAATTTAGATTACTTATGAAAATTTTATCATACCAAATAAATTTTCTTGCTGACAAATTTTGCAACATAGATAACATGAATTTATTTGACTGATAATTTCAAGTAGAATAAAAGTGTTATTTCACTGATGATTCTAAAGATATGCCTATTTAACCAAACTCAAATCAGCTTTAATATCAAATATTTTCCCAGCTCACAAGATTCTGAAAAGCACTTTCGTTAGTTTTTTTTTATTCTCATGTTTGTTTGTTTAAGCCAATTTAATATTACAAATCAATTCCATCCAGCGATAGAACACAGACATATGTGAACATAGACAGAGACCTCATAGCTTTTATTATAAAATGCTAGTTTTGTGTTCCAGATATAATACAAAGCTCAGAGGAAAAACTCTATCCAAATATTTTGGAGAAGGACTAAGTTAAGACTTTGCTCAGATGGCCAAAGGTGTACATGCTATAAGAATTCCTTCAAAGCCATTTTAAAATTATAATCATAGAATTGATTTTCTGTCTCTTGAGAGGCCAAGGTCCTTTCCTACAAATGCGGCCCTTAGGGTGGGCTTGTCAACAAAAACAACAGAAAATGGAAAGCGAGTGTGCACAATCAGGTTGGAAAGCTCGGACGGTAAAAAGGGCAGCTTCAGAACGCCTCAATTTAAACAGGAAGACTTTTCGACGCCAGAGGGAGCCTGAGTGCAATATGGCGGCCGCCACATGTCTGCGGGCTAAGAAAGTGGGGCAGGGGAATAAGCCTTAAGACACCTTTTTACCCCTGCGTTTGGTCCTCCCAATGGGGGCATACCACAAAAAGAAGAGGGCTTTTTCCCTTTAAGAGTGGCCACAGTGAACAAGGCATGGGATAAACTCTGGGAATTGAACTGGGGCCACAATGGTAAGAGCACCAAATCCTAACCACCAGAACTCAGGAGTTGTGGGTTCAACCCTGACCGAGTACCACAAGGATTTCTCTTCGCGCCCACCAAGTTCAGGGGAGTGCGTACCCGGCTACCACTGCTGGCTGTTTTACTGTGTACGATGAAAGCCCGGGAGTGCAAGTCCCCACGCCCCTGGGAACAACGCATGGGGCCAGAGGTAGAGCAATGAGAAGGTTCTCACAAAGGAATTTGCTATGGTCACCTCGAAATTCAGTTCCTAAAAGTCAAGTCATTTGAAACAACCACAAACGACACACCTCACTCACATTCATACAGCCCCACCCCTGTACACAACTTTCAAACAATTTGCCAGCTCTAGACCAAACTAAAAGCCTGTTTCAAGTTAAAAACAAAATTCCAAGGCGCCGGGTTCAACAAACCGAACGATTTCAATCAGAATTACCCAAGGTGACATCTCAAAGCGTGTTCCCTTATATAACCAGTGGGAAATTCCCAAACCACCAAAGGGAGCGTTTCTTTGGTATCGTTACACGCAAATTTACTCACCAAGAGACCTCTTCCAAGCCAAGTACCCGATTTCTCTCACTGGAAACTGAAAGTAACACACCGGGTCAGCACTGTAGGTCGGTGAAGCAGCCGCTTGGATAGAGCGTGGAGAGACTGCCACTGGCCAGGCGTCACGGAATCGCGGGCGGAAATCCTGCTCAAGTGCGAAACACCGAGAATTGCGGTGGAGAAATACTGGCTGTTGTATTATGAATGGCGCTACTCAAGATGCGAGGAAGCTAATCCTCAAAAACCTGAACTTTCCCGATCCAGGGTTCAGGGTTGGTTTTTAAGGGTGTAGTGGAACAGGTATGCGGAAGCATTGGCGGGGTAAATTTTAATTGGAGGATCTTGGAAGTTGGCCATATATGGTCAGGAATGTCATCACAGGATCCTGGACAACAGACCCTCCGCTTCTGCAAGGGTTCCGGTATTCAGGTTCTGGTTATGGGTACCTTCATTCTGGGTGCAGCTGAAGGTCCAAGTTCTGTACTCTGCGTGTGCTTCAGCTGCGTGACTGTGGTTTTGGTGTGCTGTTTCTGCAAAGCAGCTCAGTCTCATTCAACAGGATAGGAGCATTTTGAGCTGTTTTGCAGTTACACATGGCCTATAATTTTTAAAAAGTATTTTTATATACCTTTTGTAACAACGGTGTCGCCCAGAGAACCACGAGGACGCAGCGAGCGGAAGAAAAGTTTATTGAGGGAAATTAGCAAGCGGGGAAGAAGCCGTGCCGGCGAATGGCCGGACTCCGGGGTCCTAAGGAAAGAGGGGCGGTTTTATCGGGGGAAGAAAAAAGAAACTATTGAATTCAGTTGTTATCATGCAGGTGTGAGTCTGGGGGCTGATCAAGGCCAAACGAAGCTTGGGTTGATGTACCCCACTATTGTGGGAAACTCCCTGGCAGCTGCAAGCAGGCGGGGGGAGGGGGGACGGCGTGGGAACCGAGGCTGTCACCCTTCCCATTTATTACTTAATGTAGTCTTTATTCTCCATTAAGGCTCAATCTTTATATATTTTTACTGTAAGTTACTTGAAATTCTTCTTGTAAATAGAGAATACCCATAAAAAGAAATATAACCAAACCATCTATCCTCTTTGCAGTTTAATGTAATAAAAAGAAAGTGGTGCAGTAATGCTAGTACTGCCATTCCGTAAAAAGTTGTATCTTAAGTAAGTGGTGCCTAGCAGGATTGCTGGCACATACACAATAAGGTAGAGTTGCTGCTATTTTGTTCTTTTAGAACCGGGGACTCTTAGAGCTAGAAATGACCTTAAGTGTTGTCTTATCTCATTCTGTTTTATGGACGAGAAGATTAAATGCCCAGAGAGAGAATATGGCTTGTCAAATCTTAGACTGTAGGAAATGAGTTACAACTGAGGTTTCTTGGCTCTTTCCACTATACCCCACTGACCCCCAGGACCTTCTTGTAGATCCCTATGCTGTCTCTGTTAAATGTAATGGGGTATGGTTAGAAAATGAAATAGCTTAAGGAGAAGTGATGTGGAACCTAAGAAGAATGGCAGGTTTTAGAGGTGTCAGTAATATCTCTGACATATTAGAATAGAAATATCCTGGTAGTTTTCAGAGGTGCCTGGACAGATGGGGAGGGAAATTGCCTTTTCCCAGTGCTTCCTGCCATGTTGAGTACTTTACATATCTCATTTCATGTAGTTCTCACATTAAGCCTATAAGATTTGTAATATTACTCTCATTTTACAGCTAAGGAAAATGCAGTTCAAAGAGGTTAAGTAACTCAACCAAGAACTTATCACCTCAGTAAAGTGACAGATGGAATTGGAACTCAGCTCTCTCTCTCGACTGTAAACCTATGCTCTTTCTATCAAACTATTCTTAGAACCCTGTGACAAAAGGCCCTGTGCTTGGATCTTGGCCTTGAAATGATCTACCTTTGCAACAGAAAGCTGCCTTTCATCTTTTTGTTGGATAATTTATACCCTGCCTTGTTCTAAAAAGATACAAGGTTGCTACAGAGATCTGAGAAGCTGTCCAGTTATCGTGCTGTTTGAGTGGACTCAAATCCTTTTGCATTATGCTGTGGGTAGTGTTCCTATCTATCTGCAAATGAATACTAGTGTATGTCCAGAATAGGCAAATATATGGAGACAGAAAGTAAGTAGATCAGTGGTGCTTAAGGCTGGAGGAGAAGGGCAGGGTGTAGGAGTATTAGGTAGAGGGTATGAGCTTTTTTTATGAGGTGATGCAGCTGTTCTGCCATTGATTGGGTGATGGTTAATAACTTTGTGACTATACTAAAAACTTAAATTGTGCACTTAAAAAAAAAGAATACTTGTGTACACAATACAGATAACCCAGATCATAAATACACAAGGGAAGGATTTTAACAGAAGCTCATCCATTTCTGGATGTGGGGCAGCTACAACTAGGCCTAAGGAAGCTGCTGGTTTCATTCAAATATGTATGTGGGGAGGCAGGTGAGGGGGGCTTACACACCAGGCCAGGGGCTGGGAGGAGGGTCTTCTCCAGCCTTTAGTTTCTTGATGAGACTCAGCTCTCTCAAACCTGTGAATCTGATGGAAAGAAACTAATGTGGTGTGGGTGAGAGTGATGAGTGAGCAGTTGAGAGCATGAGCTGTCTGATGTTTTATATCATGTATTAACATTTGAAAACTCTTTAAGCAGTGTTTTAGAAGGATTAAATCTTCTACCTTTCAAGCTGCATGTTTATACTGGCTGTCCCTCCTTTCTTTTGTTTGTAAGTCAGACTCATTGTGGTTATGCGTATTTTTAGCCTAACTAGACATCCCAGAAACCATCTGGCCTCTTGGCAGTGGAAATTTTAAACCAATTGCCTTTCAGACAATGCTGCTTTCTCTTGTTTATGACTTCATGATGTGTTTGGAAGAGAGAGCTTCCCTAGACGTGCTGGGTCTGTTCTATGGCAGAGTAGAGTAGAATGTAAGATTAGTATGCTGTGGTAGGAAGAGCACAGGCTTTAGAATCATAAAGCTACAGGGCGAAATCTTGGTTTCGGCTTTGTAACCTTGGAAAGATCACTTCCCTCAGTTCTTTGTGTATTGAGGAGGATGATACTTATCTCATAGGTTTCAGTATGAATTAAATGAGCTACACTATATTTAAAATACTTGGCACAATGCCTGACAAATAATAGATTCCTAGCGAATGTTAAAGTTTTCTTTCCTTAAAGAAGAGAGAGGCATTTCTATACATATTTTTACTCATTTACAAGACATCTATTGGATATATTTACTATGTGTCAGGTGCACTGTTAGGGTTGGGGGTTACAGAAATGTGTGTATACAAAGATGGGAGGAGCAGCTACTTCCCTGTTTTTAGTGAAGGTATTGTTTGAGCTCTTTTAGTCCTAAGAACAATATCAAGTTTACTGCTCTTGACTATTCTCAGCCAGAATTTTGAAGCTTCTTCAGGTGACCAAATACTACAGTAATACTATCTATATCTTATGTTTATTGTTTCTACAATATTTTCAATTTATGATTTTTGTGTTTCTTCATGTGACTATAACAATACAACGTGAGGATAGCATTATATAGGATCAAAGTTTTTGTATGCTATTGGAATTGAGCTGATATCAATTTGAAATAGATTGTTGTAAATTAAGATGTTAACTGTAATCCCCAGGGTGACTGCTAAGAAAATAACTTAAACTTACAAAATATTATAATACAGGGTGGGACAAAAGTAGGTATTAATAAATAATAATACAAGAATAAACTGTTTCACATACTCACAACTGTAAACCTAGTTTTTCTCCACCCTGTGTATGTCAGTTATATATCAATAAAGCTGGGGAAAAAAAAAAAAAGCATCCAGATTGCAAAGAAAGAAGTAAAACTATATCTGTTTATAGGAGACATGATATTATTTGTAGGAAATCCTAAAGAATTCATGAAAAAACTATGGGAACTAAATAAACTAGCAAAGTTGCAGGATATAAGATCACCACACAAAAATCAGTTGAATTCCTTTTTACTTTTTTAATACCTATTTTGTTTGTTTATTTTTAGAGAGAGGGGTAGGGGGAGAAGAGAAGGAGAGAAGCATCAATCTGTGGTTGCCTGCTGCACACCCGCAACTGGGGACCTGGCCCACAGCTCAGGCATGTGCCCTGACTGGGAATCAAACCAGCAGCCCTTTGGTTCGCAGGCTGGCACTTAATCCACTGAGCCACACCAGCCAGGACCAGTTGAATTTCTATACACTAACAGTGAACAATCTGAAAATGTAATTAGGAAAGCAATTTCATTTACAATAGCATCAACAAGAATAGTATTGTTATGAATAAATTTAACCAGAGAGGTGTAAGACGTAATACTGAAAACTATAAAACATTGTTGAAAGAAACTAAAGAAGACCTAAATAAAGGGAAACACCTGCTGTGCTCATAGATTAGAAGTCTTAATATTGTTATGATGACAATACACCCGAACTTGTTTTACAGATTCATTGCAATACCTATTAAAATTCCAGTCTCATTTTTTGCAGAAATGAAAAGCTGATACTAAAATTCACATGTGGAATTGTAAAGGATGCCAGCTAGCCAAACAATCTTGAAAAAGAGCAGAAGTGGAGGACTCATACTTTTCTGATTTCAAAACTTAATGCAAAGCTACAGTAATCAAAAGAGGGTAGCACTGAAATAAAGGTAGATATATCAATTTTTGGAATAGAATTGAGAGTCCAGAAATAAAATACATCTGTGGTCAGCTGATTTTCAATAAAAATGCCAAGATCATTTGGTGGGGTAAAGAATAGTCTCTACATATGGTCCTGGGACAACTGGTTATCCACATGCCAAAGAATAAAGTTGGACCCCAACCTCACACCATATACAAAAATTAAGTCAAATTTGGATCAGATCCCTAAATGTGAGAGCTGAAACTATAAAACTCTTAGAAGATAACTCTTGGAGAGTTTAGCTCTATAATTGCTGCTCTCCTGTAGCACTCGCATGCTATGATGTGGTGGACCTCAGTGGTGCTGCCACACAGGTCATGATTATCTTTTCATCAGTCTGTCTCTAGTGCTTTGTAAAGAGTTGGTGCTCAGTAAAATCTGCTGACCTGATGAGTGGGAGAGACAGTGGCAGTTTCAGCCACACTGAGGCTTACCAACAAGATTTTAGATGGTTAGAAACTGCTTTGGGTGTTTCTGTGGTGTGCTTGAGTGCAAATGTGGGTTTCCTTCCTGGGCCTTTTCTTTTACTATAAATCACATTTTGGGGATGTAAGGAGATACTCCTCAGTAATGGGTAGTTGTCATCTGTACATCTGATAACTTGGGCATGTAGCCAGTGTCTTTAAATTTGACCGTTAACTGCTGACAAAATGAATTCATAGTCTGTTTTTAAGAATTATGTTAAGATAATTCTTAATTATGGAATGTTTGGACCTTAAAGTGTAGGTCTAGCCTCAGTTTGAACACCTCTAATGACATGGAGCTCAGTACCTCTTAAGGCTATCAGTGAACTGCTCTGACTATTGAAAGTTACAAAGTTCTTTCTTTGGTTGATGAGTATCTAAGTGTCTACTTGTTTCTCCAGTGAAACCATGCCAAATAAGTCATATATCTGAAATAATGCTGTCTCTTTCAGCTCTGTATCTATTCCTCCTGACCCAAAGTGTATGTTAGCCACTCCAGAATTTTAATCTGCCATCCCATTTACTTCTGGGTGGCTTGCACCACTGACAGTTTATGTAAGTTCTGGGAATGCAAATGAATTTCAATACTATTCCAGGTAAAATACAAACCAAGCTGACTTCTAAGCAGCTGCCTTTGTAGGGTGATGTTGAAGCTTCCTGCCTGTTTCAAAATAAATCTCCCACTAGATAGTACAACTCTCACATTATTTGTTTAGGTGAAGCATTGAATTTTCTTGGTAAAGTGCAGGCATATAAGGCAGGTTGGCCACCACTTTCTCCTATAGCATAGATTAGTGCATCAGATTGATTCCATCTAGCAAGATGATTTGGCCATGAGACATAGGATGAGAGGGTTTTAAATGGGAGGAATAACACAGAAATGCTGGAATGGAAGCCATCGTGGACAGGTAGGACAGGCCTCTGCTAGAGACGTAGGGAGAAGAGAGGTAGCATGGGAATATACCTTATTACCACCTTTATAAATTTTCCCTGGCATAGTAAAGCATTAAAAGTAAATCTTTTGCTACAAAAAAGTAGATATGATGTATTCCATTCCAAAGCTATACAAGAAAATAATTTCTGTTCAGGATCCTCAGCATGGTTGTGTGTCCACCTTGATCTCTGTCTTTTCCAACTCTGCTCTCACTCCATCCCAGATAATTAATAGCTTCCCCTGTTGCCAGTCTGTTTTAGGCACACCTTTTTTGTTGTACCATTTTATTGTATTGTATTGAATTATGTGTGTGCCTCACTAGACTCTGATTCCTTGAAGACCTAGCTGTGTCTTGTTCTTCTTTGTATTTTCATTGCCCAGATAGTGCTCATCAGTGAGTAACATATAGAAAGTGTATGATAAATGCTTGTTGAATAGAGTGGTAGCATAGGTATATATCAGCTGCAAACTTTTGTAAAAGCATTATTCTCACCAGACATATATTTGGCAAGAGTTGAAGAGTAGAAAGCAAAGAATTCCTACTGATAGTGTATGGGGTAGGTGACAATCATCACACGTAATTCTTACACAGTAAGGTTGATGTTATAATACAGGCACTGTGAGTTTTAATTTGGGTTTTAAAGTCATAATGTAATGCACACATAAGAAAAACATAATCTGTTCTTGAAGTCTCTTAAATCACCATGATTTAGGCCTTTGGAAGCTCAAATGTAATTGATTAAAGGAGAAACTACATTTAATTTTGACTCCCTACATAAAAATATGGTGCTCTTCTGTGCATTTTGCAGGTACTTAAATATTTGTTTCATGGCTGATTTAGATTACTGTGGAGACATTTGGAGGGAAAAAAAATTTTGTTGTTACCCTGGCTGGGTGGCTAAGTTAGTTGGAACATCATCCCATACACCAAGAATTGAGTTTAATTCCCGGTCGGGGCACGTATGGGAAGCAACCAATTCATGTTTGTCTCTAAAATCGATGTTTCCTTCTCTCCCTTCCTCTCTCTCTAAAATAAATGAAAATATCCTCAGTTGAGGATTAAAAAATCTGTTGTTTGCAAAGGTGATTGATCCCTATTAAATAAGACAAAGTATACCTGTATCTCTCAAAGCATGAGTAAAACAGTCGTTGGTCTTGTGTCAGTGAAGCAGGTCTAGTTTGGAAACAAAGACTTAAATCAAATGTCCTTTCTGGAGAACTCTTTCTGTTTTGACAGGATTTGTTCTTAGAATGTGTTTTGTTTGTAAATTCACTCATGTTCTATCATAGTTGCCCAAGGGAATTGTCTTTCTTAATGGGTGGCTTTGAAAGCACAGACGAGATTTTTATTTTTGTTTCCTTAGCTAGCATTATGGGCCATTCTTGACTATTTGCTCTTTTATTTATTCTTTTTTTAGGAACCTAAAGGTGGAAAGGAGTCAGAGCTGCAGTGACACTGCTCAGGACAGAACGAAGAGCAGACTCCGAGCGGCCCCAGCCAGCAAAGCCAAGGTATGCCTCAGACCCCAGCTTCTGGGCCCCCCAGTCCCGGCCCATAGCCTCCTGCGGTGAGAAGAGGCAGAGTGGGTCCTAGGCATACTAACTATGGAAAATTTTACAAATAGGTATGAAGGAAGAGAGTTTTAATTAGTGGTCAGATGGATGGCATGAGGGTTGGTAGAAGAATGTTTTTTAAAGTTCTAGGTGTCTTTTTCTATAGATTTTCAATTTTATTAGTTGTTTCAAGTTTGTAGGAATTTCTGCAAATAGTGTGCATTCTTGGTTAGGGATTTTCCCCATTTTCTTAGGCTCACATTCCTCTTTATCTCTTTTCTTGCCCTTTCTCTCCTTATCCCTCTACCATTGTGAATGAATTATGAAGTAAACTATGTATGTATGTATAATCTTTTTACTCTCTTTCAGGTCACAACTATAACCCCAAACTCCAACCCCATTGTTGGTGTTCTCTTGTCCACTCAGAACAACCGCTGTCTCTCTGCTCCTGACTTGACCATTGAAAAGCGCTTGCCCTTCAGCTCCCTCTCATCCTTGGCTTCCCTGCATAAGCCCGAGCGCTCCATCAGCCCTGAGAGCAATGACAGCATCTCTGAAGAACTCAACCATTTCAAGCCCATTGTCTGCTCACCATGTACTCCTCCCAAGAGACTCCCTGATGGCCGCGTGCTAAGTCCACTCATCATCAAATCAACACCCCGCAACCTAAACAGAAGCCTGCAGAAGCAGACTTCTTATGAGGCCAGTCCACGGATCCTCAAAAAGTGGGAACAGATCTTTCAGGAGCGGCAGATCAAAAAAACCCTTTCGAAAGGCACCCTTACCTCCTTGGCTCCAGAAACAGGGGAAGACTTGCTAGTCTCTGAAGTTATCCAGTGTAGCAAAGAGAAGCCACTTCCGACTTCAAATAAAAGACTGTCCAGTGGGCATGTACTGTCTGAGGATACTGGACCCACCCCTGCTGACCTGGATTACTTCCCTTCTGTTAGCCAAACAGAAGCAGAGCAGGGCAGTGACAGTAAAAAGAGCACTGAGATCCCATTGGAAACCTGCTGTTCTTCAGAACTTAGAGTGGGAGCCAGTGGGACTTCTTTGGAGAGAGCGCAGTTTGAAGGGTCAGAGTCGACCTCAGATGCCAAGTTAGACAAACCATGTATAAGCACAGCCATGAAAATCTCAGCGGGTAATTCAGTGCTGTCCCAAAACAGTGTTTTGGGTGGAGTCTTCAAAACAAAGAAACAGCTGAAGACAGTGAATCATTTTGATCTGCCGAATGGTGTTCTGGCAGACAACCTAGGAGAGGAGCCACTTCCTTCCTTGCGTCGGGGCCGGAAAAGACACTGTAAGACCAAGCACTTGGAACAAAATGGGTCCCTTAAGAAACTACGACAAAGCAGTGGTGAGGTGGGTCTGGCCCCAACAGATCCTGTACTGCGAGAGATGGAGCAGAAATTGCAGCAAGAGGAAGAGGACCGACAGCTGGCCCTGCAGTTGCAGCGCATGTTTGACAATGAGAGGCGGACTGTGAGTCGGCGAAAAGGAAGCGTGGATCAGTATCTCTTACGATCCAGCAGCATGGCAGGGGCCAAGTAGCACCTCATGAACAGCATTACCTATTTTTTAAGAGGTCTTTGGGCTTGATCATTTATCCTGAAGAGCAGAGTGTTCTCACTTTGGGTTTCTTTTGATGGCAAAACATTGTGATGTGTTTCTGAGAGGTTCCAGGGCCTTTGTAGTCTATATCCAAGGGAACTGCATCTTTGCCTCCCTGTGACCCAGGCCAGGAGCACACCCCATCCCCTAAGTGACCCATGCCTGAGGGCTCCTGGGTCAAATCTGGAAGCACCCCTCTGGAATGAGATGCAGGAGCACAATGGCCAGAGTTAGATGTGGTAGAGGAAAGAGGGGATACCTTCTCAAACTGACAGACCTCCTGACTTCTTTTAACAGGGTGTACTTTTAAATCAGCTTTGCAGATAAAAATAAGTTCCATCTTTTTCAAGGAAGTGGAACAATATAGCTCTTTGGCAGATCCAGAGTGATTATGTTAGCCCTTCTTCTGACCCCTGTCATAAGCAAATATTCCTACTGAAATCAGTTGCGTTTATGCTCCTACAAAACCTAAATAACATTCCCTGTTGAAAAACAACATTTGATTAATAGTTGACGGACTAGTTCACAGTCATTGTTTAACTTGGTCTTACCAGGAGACCTGCATGTAAGTGGGATTGACCCCATTTTTAGGTGATGAAACTGCAGTGCAGGTGTTCAAGTTCTCTCAACTAAGTGGCAAAGCCCAGACTGACCACTGGGTCTCCCAACCACAAATCCCATGGATTTCCCACACTAACAGGTTGCCATGATGGACTGTAACCCAAAGTCATGCCAGGGGAGTATAGGGAAAGCTGGGCAGGCATTGAGTACCCATTGTACAAAACCCACATGCAGATAATTGAGATTGACTAGGACTTATAGACATATACTGTCAGCCCCACACCCACAGTTTGCAGCCTTCTTTTTTCCAGGGTTTCACCCCGTGAGATAAAGGACAATTGGACATCATTATTCCACATAGCCATAGGTTGTCTGCAGCGTTGATCTAAAGTCCAAAAACTTGGCCCAGAGGTCAGGCAAGAGCAGTGCTGAAACTCCATACTCTGGAAACAAGGTATCTAGCTGGATGCAGCTGATAAATTCAGTCCCATGGACCTTTGGGGTTTATTTTCCTTAACAGCTGACACCATGTGTCTCTTGCATCCCTGGTGGTGCTTGGTGCTTCTGCCTATCTGGGCTCACTGAGAATAGGGATTAAGATAGGATTTTAGGGAATCTCAGATGGGCTGGCATTCCTATGCATGTATGAACTGTTACTAGAAAGTCATGTGACTGGCATTTAACAAACCTTCAGAGCTTCTATATTCCAGTGTATGTTGTCCCCCTTGAGTGGCCCCAGAAGGAAAAGCCACATAGTTTTTTCGGTGATGTTGCCATTGGTGAAAACACTTCTGAAACTGTCCTCGAAGTCTAGAAACATCTGGAAACATAAACTCCTAAAATATTAGAACTGGAAGGCACCTTAATGGTCATCTGTTCCAACTTCTTCCTCTTACTAAGGCAGAAGCTAAGATCCAGATCAGGGTCCCTGCAGATTTACTATATCTTATTTTGCTCCTTCTCAGGAGATTTGCCTTCCTTCTCTGAGCAAATCTTCATAATCATTTGGAGTTACAGGAGAGAAAATTTTAAATCTGGAATTAGAAGCTATTTGAAGCCTCTGGAAGAGAAGGCGGGTTAACAGGAGGGTTTGGAGTCATAAATGAGGTGCAGCTGTAAAGCAGTCAGAGCCATTTTCTTGGGTAGCTCATAAAGAGCTCCCAGAGAGAAGGTCCAGAGATGTCTTAGCATTTTGATGATCACTGAAATATGTGGAACCTCCTCAGTGACTACTTTGGTGGGGCATGTTACTCACCTGAATGTATGTATTCTGTGTTCCCTGTGTCTGCATGCACACGTGCAGATGTATGTTTAAAAACCACACACCAGTCTCATTATTTTGTATTCACACCACTTCAGTCCTAGGTCCTACCAGCAACATATGCCCTCCGCAGGCTGCTGGAAGGTATTGGTACCCAAGATAGAAGAGCTAGCACTGGTCTGCAGAACACAGAGAGGGTGACTTACTAAAAGCCCTTAGAGAGAATATCAGTAACTGCCATTTTAGATAGTTCCTTTTTGATCTCAGTAAATGTTATTGGGAGGCTAGTCTCATTGGTAGTAGCAAAGACACTTATTTTTACACTTGCCACCTTTTTCTATATCCAATAATTCGAAAAATACTTCTCAGTTGGAACCAATTTTTGTTTTTGGAAAAAAAAGAAATATTTTTAATAGAAAAAGATATATATTTTAAATATTTCCCAAGAGTAATACTTCATTTTAAGAAATTGCATAGTAGAAACAACACGTTTTAGCTTTTGGTTGCGGAGTGAAAAGCTACTTCTTGTTAAGCAAATATTCTGAATTCTGAATCCAGCTTAGTGATTTTCCCTTTGGCCCTGCTGTGGTGCTTGCAGTGGTATTGACAGTTGTTTTCCATACCTGCAGCTGAGCAGTAGTCCTTCAAATACAGGCAAAGCAGTTCAGGTTAAGGAGGCACGAGGCTTCATCTTTAATCTGCTTGGCTTTGGAGGAGGCAAAACCACTAAGGTATTTTAAGATGCTTTCCATACTCAATAACTAAAAGATGAACACTTTCTTCCTGAAAAGTTTCCCTCTCCTGCTGGTTGATTGTGAAGTTGGTCACAAATAGAGTTCTTGACATGAATTCTTCGGGAGAAAGACAAGGTAGGAAAATAGAACAATGGGGAGGGTTTCTCAGCTAGAATGAGTCATATACTATTTCACAAAGCAAACATATTTCTCACAAATCATTGATACCTAATTCACCATACAGATTCCCTCATGTCCTACTAACTCTGTTCCTTGTGTATATGTTTTTTTTTTTGTTGTTGTTGTTGTTAAAGGGCAAGTTATGAGAGGTTGGAGGATGGAGGTCATTCTGGGAAATCTAAGAAATGTGGTTGCCCGAAAAGGGGACTCTCATCCCATTTCCATAGAGTGGGAAAGACACTGTGGGAACATGTTCATGACTCTGGATTGTTACCTGTTGAAAGAAGTCATCTGGGCCTGTTCGGTTGGTGTCAAATCAGGGGAGTATGTTTCCAGACTCTGGCCCCTTTCATGTAATTGCCTCTTTTTAAAAGATTAATTCTTGGCTGAGGCTTCCCAGGAAAACCTTTTGTAAGTGGCTTCATTTATTTTTGTAAATTTAATTGAAAAATGTTTGCCTGGAGGGAGCACTGGTGATGAATGCCTTCTCTCTATGTTTTTTTTTCTTCACTTTTCCTAAAAGAAAAATGCCCTTAAGAGATCAAAGCTGCTTAATTAATTGCTGTATGGTTACAAACTGACAAACTGACTAAAATGGGAAGCTGCCACTGTGCTTGACTGGTGAAGCTGTTGACCGAAGGCTGTGCTGTTCATCCTTTCTGTCCCGTTGGACAGACATTTCCTGAGCTTCGAACTTGTGCCAGCTTTGTGCTGGGTCGTGAAGCTACAAAGATGGAAAGAACAGTTTCTGCTCTGTGGAGCTCAGTGTCTAATGGAATGTATTTGAATGTATATGCGGCTGAAGAGTTTGTTAATGGCCTTATGAAAGGCCACTTCTTTCATAGCCATGATCTCGGATGGTCCCATTCAAGATCCTGTCCAGCACCAAGCAGGCTGCCTTGAACATTTTAGATAGTCCCGTCAGTATTCGTGAATTTGATTGCAACACTGCTTTCCATTTTACCAGAGGAGAATGATTGTATCCTCCAGTGATTATAGGACAATAAGATCTCTTCAGAAGCTGCTTTTAGTATAAGCACGAGAAATGAGGCAGGCTGTGGGTCACTGATACGGTCAGAGGCCCACACCTCCACTTAGTAACCTCCTGACCTCTTCCTCAGTCAGACCTTCAGCTGGGGCTGGCAGCACCTGGAGTGTCTTTCCTTTCCTGCCTGGCTTTTCACTGAGATGGGCAGCAGGAGGAAGGAGAGAAAAATTGAAGGCTGGATTCTAATCATAAAATATGTAGCTGGAATGGGCATGGAAATCATCCAAGTCAAATTCCCCCTTGCCATCCCTCTTCTGTTTTTAAGAAATTGGAAACTTGATGTCCAGTGCCCTGCACCCTATTTTATGTTATAGTTTTCTAGGGTCTGATGAGTCATTTAAGTTACACACACACACACTCGCAATGTGGTATTGGGGGACATCCAAATGATTTAGGAGACTTTTTGTTTTAACAGCTTTTCTTCCTGGCTTTTTCAATTAGAATTAAAATGTACCTATATCACCCTGAATATACATCCAGTTAGGGAAAACCCCCATCGTGTGAGTAAAGTGAATGTGGAATCTTGGGGAGTGATATATTTTTTTGGAACAGTCATTTTAACTACCAAGGATTAAAACCCAGCCAGCCCTTCGTTCTTCTTTGAAAATCAAGAACTTAGGGATTTACATCTTACTCAACCAGCCTTTTCCTTCAACCCACAGAATGGTCTTTTTTAGAATTGAGTATAGCTGCTTATAAATTCTTGGGACTCAATGAGGAAGCGGGTCTGCTTTTTGGGGCGTTGTTGGGAGGGCAGTGGGATTCTAGGGAAAAAGGCTGCTGAATAGATTTTCCTCCAAAGAGAATCTAGAAATGTATCTTTACACATGGTTATTATTCACTGTAATTTTATGAAGAAGATTGTTCTACAGAAAAAGATACTTTGAGATATATAGAGGTCACCAGTTTAGAGATTGGTTAAATTGGATGAAGGAAAAGTGCCAAGACTGTATGTGCACATTGTTTATGTATTATCAGTATTTTTTTCTTCCTAAGAAAAATATTTACACACTTTGCTTTGTGAGTAAATGCTTCTTTAATGCCTTAGAAGTGTGGGAGGCAGCCTCAAACTAGGAGCAGGCTCCCTCTCTATGTTTTCTGGTGTCCTAAATCAAGAACTAGTTGGACAAGGTAAAACTAGGCTTGCTTATCTTTCTTTCCTCTAATAAGAGGTAAAAACATACAAAGCACTTATCAAAAGTCAAGCTTTTGGAGCTCCAGAGTAGCATTTGGGCCCTGGCCCCCAAGGGCAGTAGTCAGATTCTCCCTGTTGGCCCCGCCCACCCTGCAAGCTGTGCCACCAAAGGGAGCAGGGACTCTGCCTCAGTGAGGTCAGCCCTTAGCCTCCAGCAGAGCACTTCATGTCCTAAGGAGAGAATGGGTACCTATCCAAGGAAAATGATGGTTATTATAAATGGCAGCTTTTGGGGTACTTGATGTGCTGTTTACTCTCAATTTTTTATACAAACACAGTTGTCCTTTGGGCCTTTCCCCTCCCACCTAGAAATAAAAATAGGGTTGTATATTGGTTTTATTTAACCTGCTACGTGCATTAGAATTGGAGAAGGCTTAGATGCATGTGGACTGCTGCTGCTGGCCACCTCTCACTCATGAAGAACAATTTGACCAAGACAGAGGACTTAGAACAGGGCATGCCCTGTCTGGGATGTTTGCTCCAACAAGGAGATGGCATGGAATCAAATGGGATGTTGTTATTTGTTTAAGCAGTACCAAAGCGCATTCTTCAATGGATGTTTACCTGCTTGAGGAAAGGCCCAAGTTGAGAATATATAGTAAAGCAAAGTCATAAAAGTAAATATTGTGTTTCTAGTCAGAAGTCTCATCTCTGGAGAGCAATCTTAGGCAAATCTGGGCTAAGCTTAGACTATATGAGTTTGATTTTTTGATGCTATCTTTGCTCTGGGAGATGCCCCACATTGGAATGTCTTGCTTTGTTGTTCAGAATGATGGGAGAAATTAGGATGGGGTTTCTGTACACCTATGTCTTCTAAGTTATTTCCAATTTACAACTTTTATTCCCATAGTCAACCATTCTTCTAATGAATGCACCAAGAAATTTGAGTAAAGAACAAATGTACAGGGTGACATTGTCCTTGCACACTAGGGTTGTACTCAGAACATCTGATTTTTTTTTAAATACCCTCTTTTGGAACCATTATTCAGTAACTCATCAAAAACCCCTTTGCTGTCAGTTTCTCATCCACCAGAGACCAAATGTATCCCTGTTTCTTATAAACTTGTAAAACCAATGTGAAGGACTGATGTAAAGAGTCTAGGCCACACATGGTACGTCAGGACTTGTAGGACCTTTGAAATCATCTGACCCAACCTCTTCCAAAGCGGGTTGTTAAAATGATTTGCGAGAAACAATGCAGCTAGTTGGAGATACGAGAACAGAACTTGATTATCCCTTGGCTCCTAAAGTAACAGAATATGTTCTACATCCACACTGATTAATTACCTTAGAGCCTGGTGCTGTGAAAGGGGTGACCCTCATTTACAGGTGGGCAACTGGCCCTGGCAGCCTGGAAACTGGGTCCTCTGATTCCAAAGTCACCGATTCTCTTCCTGCTGCCCTGGCTCAAAACTTCAGGGTGGCGCCATCCTCTTAACACTGGCCTTGGCTAACAGTATAGTTCCGGTAGGTTCCTGGGTTGGCTTTCCTCCTGGACTGGGCCTGGTGGGGCTGAAGAGATCAGTCTTCCGTCTGCTCCCACTGCAGGTGTGGGAGGTACCCTGAGGTGGCAAGTATTGAGAGGCACAGTCTGCATCTAAGTCAGTTTTCTCTCCTGTGGCCACAGTCAACTCAGGGGTGCTCGCTGGCACCTTGGATAAGGGATTGGGAAAACAGATGGGCCTACCTAATTTTGACGAATTGGTGGGAGAAACTTCTGTCTTGCTCTTGTTAGAACAGCGGTTCTCAACCTGTGGGTCGCGACCCCTTTGGGTCGCCTAAGACCATCGGAAAACACATATATAATTACATATTTTTGTGATTAATCACTATGCTTTAATGATGTTCAATTTGTAACAATGAACATACATCCTGCATATCAGATATTTACATTATAATTCATAACTAGCAAAATTACAGTTATGAAGTAGCAATGAAAATAATTTTATGGTTGGGGGTTACCACAACATGAGGAACTGTATTGAAGGGTCGCAGCATTAGGAAGGTTGAGAACCACTGTGTTAGAAGATTGGAGAAGGCTCAGAAGAGTGGCAACCAGCTTCCCATCAGCTTATGCAGCAGGAAGGGAGCCGTGGGTGAGAGTCAGTCCAGGGCAATGAAGCATCTAATGGTGGATCAAATGTGCTGGGGAGAGGACCTGCTGACAACAGGCAGGGTGGCTACCGTCCAGAAGGTCCTTCTGGATTAGTTACGAATGCAGGTTCATTTAACAAATCTAGTCTGAGGCTTTACTCACTGAGATAAGGACTAAGTCGTTCTCTCTTCAAAAGCAAAAACGAATCTGCTCAGTGAAGAACCCTCCCTCAAAGTTTGTCTTGAACACCATACGACTCATAGAGATTGAAAACTCCATTGCTGCTGTGAGTGAAGTTAAATGAGCTGCCCTTTATCATATAGCAAATACAAAGGTTAAAATCTGAACCCTGGTAGTGTGACTTAAGTCCAGATTACTCCTGAGATAGAAAAAAGTTGGACATAAGTGATGAAAGATCATATGGCTTCCAGAGATGCAGCAATTCACTGTGTGGGAGGGTGGGTTGGGAGTCTGATACCCTGCCTTAAAATAGGCAGGTTGGAGCGCTGTGTTTTCTTGGTAGGAACATGGTTGTTTTAAGGCAAGTCCGAGGCAGTGCCTGTGGGAATGTGCTCAGCACTGGCTTCTAGTGTCTTAGCCAAAGCTGTGTATAACCATGTTAAGATAACCAGCCTGGCCTATTTCCCATTTCACCCACAAGTTCAGTCTTATTTCCTGGATTAAGGCCCTATGCTAAACATCAGAGGTATCGTTTCTTGGTACAGTGCAGTGTGGTGCCCAATGAGGTCATAGTAGGTCACAAAAAACAGAAATCCCTGTTCAGTTTGGGAGGAGAGTTAAAGGACATAACGAGCTGAGGCTGAAAGGATGAATAGGAAATATTAGCTTCCATGCAGTCCTACCTAATTCTCTTCCTAGATGAGTAGCAGAGTCATTGTGTAGCCTCCTAGGGGCTTCCTTCCTGGGAGTTCTACATTGGCATGACTTGGTTATACATGAGGGAAAAGGGGCCAGCACTCTACACTCACTCTGTAAACAGCTAATAATCAGGAATGCAGATTATCCTGGTGGTCTGGGACTCCGGGCTGAGACGAAGATGAAGAAATGTAAAAAATCCTGCATCATATATCGAAGGTCAATTTCAAGTATAAGGAAAAGCAGTTCTGATATTAGTCTGGATAAAGCCTTAATAAAAAGCCAAAGTGGTAATGCCATTGGTTTTAAGAATGTATAGAAATATCCTATACAGAGAAGGGAGTGGGCAATAGTGCTGGAGTACTGCATCTAGGTATCAGGAGTAGGGGAAAACCCCCAAACTTAGTAAGTCTACGGAAGGCAATCTCTGTGGAATAACTGAGAATGCTATGTTTGGCCTGGATAAGTGTAGCCTTTTCAGGATGTTTTCACACTGGTGAAGGATTGGCCTGGCTGGGCAGAGAGAGCAGATATACTTCTGGTCAAAAAGCAGAGCTAGGACAACTGAGGTACTTAGGTAGACAGCTTAGCCCAATGGCTGGACCTGTCCTATATCTTTCCCAACAAAGGAGGGGAGAGCCTTTGGAGAGAATGAGTTCCCTCTCACCAAATGTGCAAGCAGGAACTGAATAATCTGTTGTCATGTTTACAAA
This sequence comes from Furipterus horrens, assembly GCF_987537825.1. Classification (NCBI taxonomy): domain Eukaryota; kingdom Metazoa; phylum Chordata; class Mammalia; order Chiroptera; family Furipteridae; genus Furipterus; species Furipterus horrens. The sequence continues at coordinate 46,735,368 of NW_028327172.1, forward strand.
AGGCTTCCTGCCTTGAGGTTGGGATAGTATGTTGTTCCCAGGAGCCCTTCAGACCTGAAAACCTTGAGTTTGGTAGTGTTTCTGGCTGAAGGGAGCAGTCCAGTTCTCCAGAACTGGAAGGTAGCGAGGTTCAGTGTGAATGGTGGGGTGGACTCTCCCTCCTGATGTTAGGATAGTTTTGGGCCCCAGGAGATCCAAGGTGGTGAGTCAGCAACATGTGCCTGCACAGGAATGCTGCTGTGGGTTAACACTGTATTGCCTGTATCTCTCCAGGTGCCTGTGTGAATGAGTGAGGTATGACTGACTTTGTCACTTGTTATGTGTATGTGACTGTATAAATGAGACTGTGTCTGGTATGGTAAATATATTTAACTGGCCACACGTGTGAGAGGTTGAGTATGAGAGTACACAAATATTCTGTGTCCTAATAGAATCTCACATTTGAAATACAGCATATACTCTGCTTCTCCTATCAGATCAGTGGCTACAAGACTATTTCTATAATCACCGTAATTACAACTTAGGTTGTCAAAGTTTGTGTCTTGCTGAGGATCCTTAATTCTTGTGCCACTGCTTCCTGGTCCCTGGGAACTGCAGGCCTGCTCTCCAGGAGAGTAGCCTTAGGAGCGAGGGTTGCCCAGGTGACTAGGCCAAACCTGCTATCTATCCCCAAATGCACATCTCTGAAAGTCAGCCCCAGTGACCTTCCCCAGATCCTCCTCTGTAGCAGGTGCTGACTACGGGGCATTCACAAGAATGGACAAGCCCACAGGCTGCCTCAGCCAGACTAGTGGACTTACATGAGCCCAGACTGACCTTGCACAGCCCCAGGGTCCGTTTTAGAGCCACAGCCCACCATGTTTGCATATGGGACCTCAGTTTGTGTCCTAGATTACAGTACCTTGGGAAAAGCCATGTAAGCCCTCTCCCTGGCTTGTCCCAACTTTGTGGCCATGGTTACCTGATAAGGGAATTCCCAATCCTCTCTTCCTCCCTTCTCCATATTTGTCCTCACAATAGATAAAGGACCATTTCTGGAACTCGGTGGCCTCAGTTTTGCCACCCCCTCCCAACATACACACACTTTATTGGCTGTGGGTGAGTTATTACGTGAGCCTTAGATTCTGTGCTGCTTCCCTGTTCCATCAACTGTTTTCTATCATAGAGGTCAGCACAGTTCTGTTGGACACGTATGACTCGGGCAGGTTTCCCACAGGACTCTAGGGATATGCATCAAGCCCGCAACCTTTCCCCAGTGTGACAGCCTGGTACAGGCTCCAAGAAAGAACATGGGCTACCCTGCTCTGTGCACCCACTCTTTATTGCTGCTGGGCCAGGCGCCAGGCCCGACGGTCCCGGGAAGGGGAGATCCTGACGAGCTCCCCACTCTGCAGCCAGCCAGCAAGGCTGAGCTGAGCTCTGAGACCCGCACTCAGCCACACCCACCCGAGCCGGCTGGGAGACTCTGTGGAGGGTGCGGAGCCCTCAGGGCGGGTGTGGGGCGCAGGCCAGGGGCACGCATGGTCCTGTAGGCAGCTCTATCCTTTTGAGTCACTGGCCGGAGGCTCTGGGCAGAAGTCATCCATGAACTGGAGGAAGCGGCCGAACTTAGGCGGGCCCTCACTCAGGGCGGGCTGGGCCTGGGCGGAGGGCGGCGCTGCGGCCCGGAACACCTTCTGTAGCGAGCACCGCACCAGCGCCCGGTAGCGCGCCCGTAACTCCTTCAGCAGGCGTTTGGCGTCCAGGTACTGCTGCTGGGTCACCAGCCGCCGCTCCGTGCGCCGGCGCAGGGCTGCCCCTGCGGGGAGAGGGGCCAGGAGGCAGCAGGCTCGCTCAGGGCCTCACCGGCCCAAGGCAGTGGGGGCTGGGTTTAGAGCCCCCAGAAAGTGGGATGGGGTGAGAACAGCGTCCAGGGGCTTTAAGAAGCCAGCGGTGTCCCCTCCTGAGTCTCTCCCAAGCCTTAGTTCCAGTCTGTAACTTGCAGTGTGACTTTAGGCAACTCCCTCCCTCACTCAGTTTCTCCATCTGCACATGGAAGGGGCTGGGGCAGATGCTCCTAAGGGCCCTTCCTGCTCTGACATGAGCCCTTTGCCCTGTACCAGCAGATGTGTAAACTTATAGATCTCGAGTTCTGGCAGCTCAGGGCTGGGGGGCCAGAGCTATACCTAGTGGAGCCTCTGTAATGTTCCGGGGGTCCCGCATGCGAATGAGGATGTCATCCAGCAGCTGGGCTCGAGTCTTCCGTGGGGATGGAGCAGGGATCCTCTGGGCCTGACAGGAAGAAAGAGAGTGTTTCCCAGCCTTATGCTCAGACTTTCCTGGCCTCTCACCTCCTCACACAGTCACAGCCACAGGCAGGGAAGTGACTAGGGCTCTGGGAAAGCATGGCCCTCAGAAGGCCTGGAGGTGACAGCAGCTTCTGCCCTGTGGGGACCCTGAGGGGCCCTTGTTCTGTGTATGTGACTGTATAAATGAGACCGTATACTCAGTGAGGGGCAGGTTTACCCGTTTCTCCTTGGGAACGTAGTGTTTCTGGAGGGTGTCCCGCTTGGGCTTGGAGGAGCCGTACAGGACCGGGTGCTTGAGCGCATGCTGCAGGGCCTGAGTGTTCTTCTGGATTCCTAGGGCAGGAAGGCAGGGTGGAGTCCAGGCACTTGCCCTCCTCCTCCTCCTAGGTGCCTCCCCCAGTTTCTTCATTCCCCACAGAATTGCCGCTCTGGGTAAAAGGATGAGAAGCCCCCCATCTCTCCCTGGCCTGTGGCAGTGCCAGAAGTTCCATCATTGATTCAGGGAATACCACTCCCCTATAAGCAAAGATCCCAATAGGGAAAGAGCACTGGAGGGGGGAAGGGACTGGCCCCAGGGTAACTTTGTTAGCCTCAGAAGGTTACACTGCAGGGACTGACACCCGGGAGAGCACAGCTGAGCTCCAGGTCCTTTGAAAGTACAAAACTGTCACCACATAAGTCTGAAATAAGGGGCTCAGAGAAGGCACTGTTTTTCCCTTGCCTCAACCAAAGAGGGAGGATTTTGGATGTTCAATTTGGGGCTTAACTGGGAATCTGGCCAGTCTGTGTGTTTGCTCATCAAACTCTTCCTGGAGAGACTTTTCCCACCAGAGCTAGGCCCAGACTGGCTGGGATCTCTGAACAGCTGTGACTCCCCAGAGCCAATTGAGACCCAGGCCAGGGGTCCTGACATGTAGGGCTCCAAACCAGGACACCTTCAGGGGCCTTTAACAGATAGTCAGAAGACTGCACTCTGGTCTGGAAAAAGTCTTAGCACCAGCACTGGCTCTGCCCTGACTTGATCTGGGCTGTGGAGAGGCCCCTGCCTTGGAGGCATTCTCCTTACATACCTTTGGGCTCAACGAAGGCTGCATCCGGCTTGGCTGTCAGCAGCTCCTCATAGCCACAGTACTTGGTGGAGAGTGAGGCAGATGGAAGCTTCCTCTGAGTCCTCTTCACCTCTCTAGGTGCAGGAGGAGGCGGCGGTGGTGGTCTTTGGTCTTTTTCCACCTCTGAATCATCCCTCTGGAGCATGGAGTAAGGCAGCAGCCCACTCACCTGTGCCCAGGAAGAAAAACACATTTATTCATTCCGCTAACACTTATGATCCTCAGCTCTGTGTAGGTCTCCATGCTGGGCCCTGTTAAGGGCAAGAACCAAGACTGGGGTGGGAGGAAACAGACATGAAAATAGACAATGACTATATACCCTGGTAAATGCTGTAACAAAAGGGAACACAAGCATTCTAGGTGAGCCCACAAGAAGCCTTCTGGGGTGCCAGGAAGCTTCCTGGAAGAAGTGCTGCCTTAGCCTTAACTAAATCTTGAAGAACCAGGAAAGCCAGTCCCAGGCAGGGGTAGAGAGAGGTGTGGGCTGCAAGAGATAAGAAAGGAGGACTGTTGCAACCAAGGGATAGGATGATACTATTATAGCAAGGGGCACAAGTGAGACAGCAAGGTGTATTGGGGGGAACTTAATATTGGTATAGTCAAAGTGCTCCATGAAGAGATGGGTGGCTGGAGCAATAATCGGCCCCAAATCAGGAAGGACACTTAAATGCCAAGCCTGGCCAATGTGGCTCAATTGGTTGGGTGTCATCCCACAAATTGAAAGGTCACTGCTTCAATTCCCAGTCAGGGCACATACTTGGGTTGCAGATTTGGTCCCTCATTGGTGTGCATATGAGAGGCAACTGATCCGTGTTTCTTGCCCTCTCTTTCTTCCACCCTTCCCCCTCTCTAAAATAAAGTTAAAAATTTTTTTTAAACCTTATTAAAAAAAAAAAAAACTAAATGCCAAGCTGAGGGTGTTTGATTTGTCTTTGTTTGTATTTTCTTTATCCTCACTGTGATAGATGGCAAGGGTTTTCAGGGGGTGAGTGAACATTGTCTGAATTCACATTTTTAGCCTACACCAATTGGTTTTATAAGAAATATCTTTATGAAACCTGTATTTCACATAGGGATGTAGTTATAACCATTATTAAAAGTTATGGCTGACTAAAAAAAAAATAAAAAATCTGAATAGACCTATAACAAGTAAAGAGATTGAATTAGTAATTCAAAAACTTCCTACAAAGAAGATCCAAGGACCAGATGGCTTCAGTAGTGAGTTCTACCAAACATTTAAAGAAGAATGAACAATGTAACAAGAAACACCCAGAGTAACAAAAATAAAACAGAATTTTAAAAAATGAGAATAGTCTAAGGGGCCTCTGGGATAACATGAAGCACAACACCTGCATCGTAGGGGTCCCAGGAGAGAAGGCAGAGAATAAGGAACCAAGAATCTATTTGAAGAAATCATTGTTGAAAATTTCCCTAACCTGGTGAAGGAAAAGGACATACATGTCAAGGAAGCAGAGTCCCAAACAAGCTAGACCCAAAGAGGACCACACCAAGATACATGATAATTAAAATGCCGAAGGTTAAAGACAAAGAGAGAATCTTAAAAGCAACAAGAGAAAAGAGTTACCTACAAAGGGGTGCCTATACGACTGTCAGCTGATTTCTCAAAAGAAACTTTGCGGGCAAGAAGTATTCAAAGTGATGAAAAGCAAGGACCTACAACCAAGATTATTGTATCCAGCAAAAGTATCATTTAGAATGGAAGGGCAGATGAAGTGCTTCCCAGACAAGGTAAAGCTAAGGGAGTTCCTTATCACCAAGACATTATTATATGAAATGTTAAAGGGACTTATTTAAGAAAAAGAGGATCAAAGCTATGAACATTAAAATGACAACAAACACAACTATCAACAATAGGATCTAACAAATAAAAACAAACTAAGCAAACAACCAGAACAGAATCATAGGTAAGGGGATCATTTGGAGGGTTATCAGCTGGGAGGGGGAAGAGGAAGAAATGGGAAATGGTGCAGGGATTAAGAAGCATAATTGGTTGGTACAAAATAGGGGAAGTTATGAATAATATAGGAAAGGGTGAAGCCAAAGAAATTAAATGCACGACCCATGGACATGAACTAAGGGGGGGTGGGATTGCTGGAGGGAAGCGGGGTACTGGGCAGAGGGGAGCAAAGGGAAAAGAAATTGAGACAACTGTAACAGCATAATCAACAAAATATACTTAAAAAAAGTTTAAGGGGACCTTGCCAACTCCTTTAGCTTTATATTTCCCTTTTCCTGTGAGTCACCCATGTTGCACTGACACGGAACCATCTGTGGCTCCTGCACACACCACTTTAACTTCCTTCCTCTGTGTCCTGCTTCATGCTCTTCACTCTGCCCAGAACGCACTTGCTGCCCATGCCCTACCTTGTTAACTCCTACTCAGCCTGCAAAGCTCTCTCATTTGAACCTCTTCCAGGAAGCCTGCCCTCCTGGTCTGTGGCAGAGGCACACCCCCTTCCTCTGGGCTTGCAGCTCCTGGGTTTCTCACTCTCAGCCCTGACTGTGTGCATTGTTCCTGTCCATCTTGCCCATTAGACTAAGGACATCTCAAGGGCAGGACCATGTCCCATCCATTTGTATTCCCAGGATTCAGAGGTAGCATCAGAAGAGAGGTGACATTAGCAGATAGGCAGAAGCAACAGCAACCCATCCTAAAAACTGGTAAGAACCACACCCAGACTTCCGGCCAAAATGAAGGCTTAGACAGACACGCTTGGTCTCCCTTTACAACTAGAAAGGAATACAACTACCTCAAAACAAAAGATAACCAGAAATTCCAGAAAATAAAACTACATGGAAGCCCAATGTATGAGGTTTATAAATCAGCGGTGCTCGTCTGGACGGGTAGTAGGGGCGAAATCGGAACTGGAACGGAAAGGTCGGGCAGTGCTGCTTGTGGTAGCAGCGGGGAGAGCGTCAGGGGGAGCAATCCTGGCTGCAGTCTAGTCCTGGCAGCTCGCAACCCCAACACTGGGAAAGGCAGCCCCCCCATTGCCTCGGATGGAGAGGCCCAGAGGGCAGGGGGATGGATCCTGGTCTCCCAGTGGAGAATAATGGCAGGAATCCATCTTGGACCCCGCCCCCACACAAAGCACCACAGTGCAGTGAAAAAGGTTGCAGATTGCTGGCGGTCCCGGGTAGTGATGAGTACATGGGGCTCTGCCCCCTACAGCCTGCCCAGGAAGCAAAGCAAAACACAAATCTGTCAAAATGAAGCAGACAGCAATTGAAATCCTGGTGACGCAGCTCACCAGGCTACAGATGAGAAGTCTGACAGATGAACAAATAGGAAACCTTTTAGAGGCTCAGTTCAGAGCTATTGTTATAAGGTGGCTTAGAGAATTAACAAAAGATTTGGAACAAGACAGGGAAGAAATGAAAGCCACTCATACTGAAACAAATGAAAACACATATGAGACAAGTGGTGAGGAAGTAAAATCCAGAGATCAAATCAACAAACCGGAACATAGGGAAGGAACAAACAGTCAATCAGTGCAGAAAGAGGAAACAAAAAATAAGTGAGGAGAGGATCAGAAACCCCTGGGACAGCTATAAGAGACCGAACATTTGGATTACAGGATTGCCAGAAGGCGAAGAAGAAGAACTAGAAATTGAAAAATTATGTGAAAAAATAATGAAGCAGAACTTCCCAAACTTGGGGAAGGAAATAGACTTACAGGTCCAGGAAGCACAGAGAGTTCCAGAAAAACTGGACCCAGGGAGAACCACACCAAGACACATTATAATCAAATTGTCAAAAATTAAAGATAAAGAGAGAATCTTAAAAGTAGCAAGAGAGAAGAAAAGAATTATGTACAAAGGAGTCCCAATAAGACTATCAGCTGATTTCTCAAGGGAGACCCTGCAGGCAAGAAGGGACTGGCAAGAAATATCCAAAGTAGTGAAAATCAGAAACCTACAGCCACGAATACTCTATCCAGCAAAACCGTCATTCAGAATAGAAGGGCAGAGAAAGTGCTTCCAGGACAAAATAATACTGAAGGAGTTCATTAGATCCAAACCACTATTATATGAGATGTTAAAGGGACTGGTTTAGAAGTAGGAGGATCAAAACTATGAACATTAAAATGAAAACTGCATCACAAGAACCAACAACAGAAGCTAGGGAATCGAAACAAAGGCAAACTAAATAGGCAACGAGAGTAGAAAGAGAACTATAGGTATGGGGAACACACTGGGGGGAGGTCAGCAGGGAGGGGGAAGAGGGAGAGGGAGGGAGATGGTACAGGAATTAAGAAGCTTAGTAGGAGGGAATGGAATAGATAGGAAGAGGTTCAGAAGAACTATATGCACAACCAATGGACATGGACTAAAAGGGGGGGACAACTGGAGGGAGGGGGGCCACCAGGTAGAGGGGATCAGAGGGAAGGGAAATTGGGACAACTGTAACAGCAAAATCAATAAAACATTAAAAAAAAAAAAAAAGGATCACACCAAGTCAGACCCTGGCTGTTGTCTGTACCACAGGACCAGGACTTGTCACAGGGGTCCCTACCAGTAGCCACGGATTGGTGCATCTCCTAGAAGGGACTTCCAGACCTGCCATGTGCTCGCTTCCAGTGATCTACAGAAGTCCAGCTATATAAGGGCTGCACCGTTTAGGGGAGCCGGGATCCAGTGGGCAGGGGCAGGTGAACCTAGGCACCTGTGTCAAGAAGACAGACTCTGTGCTCTTGGTGTCCTCATCTGATGGGTGCTCCAGGCCAAGGTGGGCAGCAGTGTCGCTCTGGGGAGATGTGGTCTCTTCACTATGCACAGTGGAGTTGGAGCAGATGGGAGGAAGAGGCACGAAGGGCCGGCGGTGCAGCAAACGGCCCTCCAGGCCCTCGATGGGCATCTCTGGCTTCAGAGCAGTGTCCTTGGAAATGGGCAGCACTTCAGCCACCTGTGACTCTGACAGCTCCTTTGACGGAGACTTGGCAGTGGTTGCAGGAAGGTGATGGAGAATCAGAGGCTGCTTCAGCATCTTCGGGACATGCATTTTCACCTGTCATGGGAGAAGGGCTGGGTTGGTTTGCTTCCTAATTGGACTGTCTCCTTCTGGACTTCATCTACCTAAGGCCAACTGGTATAGTGATCAGAGCACTGGGTAAGGACTCACAGGGGATGGAAGGGAGCAAAATCACACTTAACTGGGCACCTGCAATGTAACCTATGCATGACAAATGTTGTTTTGTTTATACCTCAAGACTACCCAGTAAATACTTATCCTCATTTCATAGATGGGAAAATGGGCTCAGAGAGGTAAATGACTTGTGCAATGTCACAGTTATTCAGTGGCAAAGCCTAGCTATCCAAGTCCTGTCCTGGGCTCCAGGCCTCATTCTAAGCCCCTGGCCACATCACTCTGGCCCTCAGTAGCCTTGTTCCTCTATTATAGGTTTAACACAATGACCTTGACTGTCCTCAGGGACTCCTGGGAGGGCATGGGGGCAATGGGCCTGCATTTTCTGGAAGGCAGCAGCACGAGCCAGCCCCCCCCCCCCCCGGCCCCCCAACCCTGGCCCATTCAGGATGCTGGTCCCTGCTCCTTATATAAAGACCCATAAGGTAAATCTCTCTCAGGGTTCAGGACCAAGGAAATAACTTCTTTCCTGTTGAACTGCTTAGCTTCCTTAAATTAGCAAAAGCCTGTCATCCTTCCCCTCTTCTCCTCTGTCTGAGCTGCCAGGAGGGAGCCATGCGCTCAGTCTCCCTCAGCCGGACTTGGTTCTTCCTCCTCTCCCAAGTGCATGGTGGGCTGATTTTATTCTTCGTCAAAGGTATTTGGTCCACTTATATCTACACTTTGGCAGACAGTGTAGTGAGTGGAAGGTCCTAAGCACTGTTGTTAGAAAAACATGGGCTGGAATGCAGCTCTGTCCTTTGAGCTCCCATGTCCTTCTCGTGAAGTGGGAGAATGGTCCCTGTCCTGCCTATATTGCAGAGTTCTCCCAAGTGAGATGGTGCCTGCAAATGGACCTAACACACTGAAAAGTATGAGGGATGGCTGTTTCATAAACAATATTTCCTTTTTGAAAATATGTAAAACTTGAGTGTTTAGACTTGAAGCCTAGGGACCCTGGAGTCTTTTTTCCTGAACCCGCGCTGCAGCGTCCAACACACCAAGTGTTATCTTTTCTTGCTGGAGGGGAAGGGGCAACTGTTCCTTATTCCTGCCTCTCACAGGTCTGTGCTGGAGTTCTGGGGTGGGGGTGGGGGAGACACGCCCTTTGGTCCTCCTCCACCTTCCTAGCTCCTTCTCAAGGAAAGACTGGATAACCTAACTGGCCAGAGGTCAACAGTCACTGGGCCCTCTGTCCCTGGTGAGCTGGACTGGCCAGCATCAAGGGCAGACTATTTCCTCTTCCATTTGTGTTCTCACACACAGGGCTCACATACCTTCTGGGCTACGTGCTGGGTGGGGTCGGGCCTGCTCTGGCAGGTTTCCCATTCCTCCCAGCTCTGTTCCTGCCTAGGCCTGGGGGAGGGCTGGCAGTCTGTCCATGTAGGTGACTAAGACCCAGAGTCTGCTGCATACATCAGGCCATTTCTGAGCACACTGGGGCTGAAGGCCTAGCCATGTTCTCCAGTTGAGTCTGCACTCGAGGTTAGCTGGTGTTTGCCTAGATTTACAAAGACTGGATTTTCTTCTCATTGGCCACTGGATTTGTGTTTCTCCTCTATCAGTCAGAACCCCAGAGGTTCTCCTGGACCTGAACACTAACTTTGAACAAGCATGTTATTTTACCTCTCTGAGCCTTCTTCCTTGTCTGCTGTGAGGACTGTGGGGTAGCACATGTGCCAGTGCTCAGCAGGCCCTGGGTGTGGGTGCTCAGCACATGGGAGAGAGGGTTGTGGACTTGGTCTCTGGCTCACTCTGATTCCGCCCTTCCCAGCTGCTGATGGGAAGGGAGGTAGTAGGATCCTTAGAGGAGGCAACAGACAAGAGGAGGAGGATGGAAACCCTTTGAATGTCTGTCTTTTTCTGGTTTTAAATGCTGCTCTGGTCCTATGAGGGCTCCAGGCAAGAAAGAACTTGATTGGAAAGAGGCAGGCTGTAGAGCAGGTAGCAAGGGAAAAGCTGTACTTAACTTTTGGTACCAAAAACAAACCAGGAAGACTAAAGTTCAGAAGGGAGGAGCATTTCACAGAAATGTCTGAATTTTATCAGATGAAAGAAGGATTTAACTTATTTTATGGCATCCCAGAAGGCAAGTCTAAGAGCACTGGCTGTGGAGGGTCCAGAGGTAGCTGGCTGCTCTCAACATGAGGAAATATATCTTAAGATTCAGGTGGGAGATGTGTATTCTAGGCCTGGCACAGCCCTCGTGGTTGCCTAGGTGACTATAACATGTACTTGTCTGGGTTTGGTAATTTATAATATATATTCACATCTGTTGCTTCACCCAACCCTCTCAGCCTCTCGGAGAGGTTTCAGAGTAGAGAAGCTGAAGCTCAGAGAGTGAAACTCTCGCCCAGGTTCAGACAGCTATGGAAAATGATGGGGCCAGGCTCATCCTGGCTCTTCCAATGCTCCCCTCATCTTCATAGCTCTTTCTCTGGGCGTCAGTTTCTCTGTAAAATTAGGGGGTCAGACTCAATGACCTGCAAGGCTCCTGCTGACACTGCCTTTTGGGTCTCTCTGACTGTCTCATCCCTCCTGGGTCTATCTGTGTTAACAGAGCAAGGACAGGAGAAGGCACTACTGTGTGGTGGGAGAGCGCAGCCCCGGCGCCAGGCTAGTCCACGGGCACTGACGTAGGCTCCACTCCCCCTGGAGTTGGGGTTCCTGCCTTGCAAGCCTTACCTTCCGTGAGGCCTTCTGGGGTATCGAAACATGATGCTTAGCCTTCACTGTCTTTCTTCGAATTAAGCGGATCCCCAGCCGCTCCTGGAGGAAGCTTTTTAGCAGTGGAGGGACCCCTGGAGCCGTGATGGGAAAATAAGATTACGGTTAGCTAACATTTACTGGGGGCTTACTATGGGCCAGGCACTCTTCAAATTACTGTACAGATGTTAACTTACTTAACACTCATACCAGCCCTAGGAAGTAGGTACCCATAGTCCCATTCAATAGGTGAGGAAACTGAGGCACAGAGAAGTTAGGAATTTGCCCAATGCAACAAAGATAGTGTGGGGCAAGGATTAGAACTTTGCTGGTGTCTCTCCAGAGCCCAGGAGTCTAAAATGCCTTCAGCTGCTTCATCTTGGACAGTGGATTCCGCTGCCAACATGGCAGCCTCTGCATTCAGTGCACCCAGGGCTGGGACAGCCCTCACCTTCTCAGCTGGTACATGAGGTCACAACAGACTTGTTGCACAAAGCAGGGTGTTGCCTAAATAGCTCATGCAGGATCTAGATAATTCTGTATTCTATTCTCGGCTATGCTCTTTCTTGCTGTGTGACCTTGGGCAGACCATGGACCTCCCTGGTTCAGTTTCCTCCGCTGTGCACAGGACAGTAATGCCGGCCTCACAGGGCTGCTGTCGAGATGAGTGGGTGTCTGTTGTTTCCTCCATCCCCTTTGTCCACCCACAATGGAAAGCAGAGCCCAGGGCTTGGCATCGAGGAGGTAGGAATGAGGGTCCCCACACTGCTTCCTGGACACTGGGTTGGGGGCGGGCAGCTTTGCAGGAACCATACCTTTTCTGTGGGCCACCAGAGGGTTGTTATGAAAGACGAGCTCACAGAGAGATGGGAAGAGAGCTGCTGGCAGGATGGCGTCTTCCTTCCCAATCTGCGAGCATGCAGGGGAGAGCGACAGGTCAACAGCGCCCAGGGGAGAGCGATAGGTCAACAGCGCCCCTCGCCTCTGCCCGAGCACCTCAGGGCCCGCACTGCAGGGCTACCTGCCCTCTAGGCCTGGGGTGGGGCTGGGGAAGGGATGCTGCCGTGGACTGGATTCTTGCTGGGCAGCCTCTTTTCCCTGCAATTTCACCTGCTCACCCCCAGGACACCTTGCTCCTCCTGTCCAAAATTCCACCATCACTCTTTCATGCTTGAAAGTTACGCATTTTTCTCCCTTCTCCGTACTGGTTATGGAGCCTACCCAAGTATTGAGGATGTTGGTAACAACAGCAACAAAAACAACTAACATATGTAGCACTTGTCTTGCAAGGAGTCTGGAAGGGAGGCAGGGTATTAACTTTGACTTCAGGGTACAATGTGTCTGACACTTCGCCTTCCTCAATGCAACCTCTACACACCTGTCAGTTTGTCAGCAGCTCCCCTAATGGTCTGTTTCACAGGGTCTGTCCTGGGCACTGGTCTGGGGAGGGACAGGGACAGGACGTCAGGGGAACCCACCTATCTAAGGGATAGGCAGAGCCCATGGTAAGGGAGACCTCGTGGTTATCTGGGGACTAGAGGCCACTCCATCCCTGTGAGGCCAGCTTCTGAAGGGCAAAAAATACACAATCCTTGTTGAGCAGAGTGGCTGAAACATTTGGGGACAACTGTGGGGAGGGTGTCTATCAGAGACGGTCAGTATCTCAGAAGCCAGAAGTAGGGCAGTGACTCTTTAGATGCCTGGAAACACTGAAAGCTGTTGGGTCAGATTCGGGACCCACAGAAGGCGCTGAGGTCTGAGGGCTGGAAGGAGGAGGGCACTTCAGTTTGGCTTCCTCTGGAGCTTCACTGGGTAGCATGCCCAATGGGCAATTAACCTAGTCATGGTCTTTCATTTTTGTTCATTCAACCAAATGTTTACTAAATGCCTACATGTGCCAAGCACTAGGTTGGAACTGAGTAAAACAGATGAACTCCCATCCTCACAGAGAACTGCCTGGCATGGAAGAAACCATAACATAAAGGAGAGTCAATTTACAACTATGATTAGTGCTATAAAAGAGAGGTACATGAAGTACTGGGGTGATCTGACCTTGTCAGGAGATAAGGTGTTTCTGAGATCTGAAGGATGGGAGGAGGTAATTAGTGAATGCAGTGGGGGATGCAGTATGTGGCAGAGAAACCTCCATATTAACCAAAACCATTTCCTCTACTTGCTGGGCGCACAGCTAGACTCAGTATCTTCTTGCTTCCCAGGCAGCCAGATGTGGACGTGGTCATATGACTCAGTTATAGCCAATGCAATCTTGTGGAAGTGATAAATGCCATTTCCATGCATAGTCCACTCAAAACCCCCTGCATGATCCTCTATATCTCTCAACCTCCTAACCACCAGATGCATGGGATCCAATAAACGACCCTTAAGGCCCTACAGGATGTCCAAGTCATAGCCAGAAGGGATCTGGGTCTCTGAATGATCATGTAGAAGACCACCAGAAATATCCATAGTGAATTTTATAAAAGCAAGAAATTACCTTTTATTGTGTCAAGTCATTGAGATTTTAAAGTTTATCACAGCAGCTAGTATTACTTACTCTAATTAACACAGAGTGAAGTGTTCCATGCACGGAGAACAATGTGTGAGAGTCCTAACAGCAAGGGGGAGAAACGCCTATTGGAGGGACTTAAAGAAGAATAGGGCGTCTAAAGCAGAGAAAAAGGGTGCTTCTTGCAAAATGAGGCTGGTGGTGCAAGTATGGGCCAGACTAAAGCTAGTTAAAGATTTTGGTCCTTGGGGAACCTATTAGGACCTAAATTTGATAAGACCTGCTAATGGGGGAGATATGGGTGGGGAGGAGCGATGTAAGGGAGAGACAAATATCAAGGATGACAACCAGGCTTTGATTTGAGTAACTGGGTGGGTGATGGAGTTCTTCCCTAAGGTATGGAACAACGAAAGGACATCAGATTTGAAGGGAAAGTTCATTAATTCACTTTGGATTCATGTACTTTGGAGGTACCTTTGAAATCTCCAAGTAGAGATTCATGTAGGCAGTGGGTACACGGGAGGAGGGGGCAGTGGTCCATATTGGAGATACATTTGTGAGTCACTGTTCATGGGCCAATGGGTAGGTGAAGCCATCCCTAGGGAGAGAGTACAGAGTGAGTGAAGAAAAGGAACGAGGAGTGGGCTCTGATCATCTAGACCAGGGGTTGGCAGAACTTTTTGGGCAAGGGCCAGGTAATAAACGTTTTAGGCTTTCCAGGCCATACAGTCTCTGTCGTAAGTATTCAACTGTGCTGTTGTAGCACAAAAGCTGCCATAGACAACTCATACACAAATAAGTATGGTGGCTCTTTTCCAACAAAACTTTACTTATGTACTCTGAAATTTGAGTTTCATATAATTTTAATGTGACATGAAGTGTTATCCTTCTTTTGCTTTTTTTTTACAACCATTTAAAAATGTAAGGATCATTCTTAGCTTGAAGGCTGTACAAAAACCAGGGTCAGCAGATACAGCCCATAGGCTAAATCTGGGTCCCCATCTATTTAGTAAAGTTTCATTAGAACGCCGCCGTGCCCATTCATTTACGTATTGCCTTCTGTGCGATAAGAGCAGAGTTGAGGAGCTGTGACAGAGTAATACATTTACTTTCTGGCCCTTTACAGAGAAGTTTGCTTGCTTCTTATCTAGATGCTAGAAAGGGAAGGAGGGAGGATGAACTTACAAAGAAGCCTAATATGTGTTGATAAATCACTATATATAATGATGGTTAAATAGGGTACAGTCTCTTGTATGCAAATCAGCGGGTCAAGAAGCAGTCAAACAGAATGGGGGGGTGGAATATTTAATTTTGCCAGGATGCAAAATTCCATCCATCCAAGTCAGGTGGCTAAAAAAATTGAAGAAAGATACAATTAAAATTGGTAAAGAGTTGAAAGATACCAAGGGTTGTGTACAAATTTTCTCTGATATTAAGTCCCAGCTGAAAGATATGGCTTAAGGCTCTGGCTGATGTAGTAAGAAGAATTTGGCCATCAGGCTAGCTTGTTCCCTACAAGGTGAATTGAGTGCTCCTAGAAATAAATTCAGGTAGCAATGACAACTTGAAATTTCTACCCAATTTCGAATGTGGGGGAAGGGAGGGGCAGGGTACAGGGAAGCAAGAGGGGGAAAAAAGTGAGACAACTGTAATGGAAAAACAAACAAAAAAACTAAAAAAAAAAAAAGAAAGAAATTTCTACCCAATTTCATTGGGTTAAGGGAATATAACTTAATATGTCAAATTTATGAAATAAGTAAATATTATTAAAGGTTGAGTGAAAGTGGTGGTTCCAGTCAAGATGGTGGCTTACACTGATAGTGTAAGGAGCATCTGGGGCAACTTCAAGTGTTCCAAGATTCACATCATAGGGGTGCCAGAAGGAGAAGAGAGAGAGAGAGAAACTAGAAACCTATGTGAAAAAATAATGACAGATAATTTGCCTAACTTGGTGAAGGAAATAGACATACAAGTGCAGAGAGTCCCAAACAAGATGAACCCAAAGACACCCACACTAAGACACATCATAAATAAAAAGCCAAAGGTTAAAGGCAAAGAGAGAATCTTAAAAAGCATCAAGAGAAAATCAGTTTGTTTCCTTTGAGGGAGCTTCCACAAGACTGTCAGTGGATTTCTCAACAGAAATTTTGCAGGCCAGAAGGGAGTGAAATGAAATACTCAAAGTGATGAAAAACAAGACCTACAACCAAGATTACTCTACCCTGCAAAGCTACAATTTAAATCAAAGGTCAGGTCAAGAGCTTCCCAGACAAGAGGAAGCTGAAAGAGTTCATCATTACTAAACCATTATCATATGAAATGTTAAAGGGACTTATTTAAGAAAAAGAAGATCAAAGTTCTGAACAATAAAATGGCAAACATGCATATCTATCAACAATGGAATCTAAAAGACAAACTAAGCAAACAAGAAGAAAAGAGACAGAATCATGAACATGGAGAGTGTTTTGATGGTTGTCCGATGGGAGAGGGTATCAGGGAATGGGTGAAGAGGTGAGGGATTAAGAAGCACAAACAGGTAGTTACAGAACAGCCATGGGGATGTAAGTACAGTATAGGAAATGGAGCAGCCAAAGAACTTGTACACATGACCCATGGACATGAACAATGGTGGGGGGATCGCCTGAGGGAGTGGGGGGCATGCCAGGTAGAGAGGGGCAATGGGGGAAATCAGGACAACTGTAATAGCATAATCAATAAAATATAATAAAAAAACTGAATAACTTACATCATCACTTTTCTTGAGTTCAACAGAGAGCTAAGGCCTCAGGGCAATCAAGTGGCCTGAAAGCTAAAGTTGGATAGACTCCTCCAAGGAGACATGGAACACAGACACTGGCTCACCACATGAGCATTTAAGAAGAAATCAGCTAAAAGTTTTAAATAATTGCTAAAGGCCAAGTGTGGGCTAGAGTAAGAGAAGAGGCTGCAGACACAAGGGGAATTCACACCCACTTGTGTGCACAGGAAGGGAGGCTGGAGAATGCCTTCCTCAGGCTGTAGGCCTGGAGGAGTGAGCAGCTGGCACTGCAGGAAAGGCAAGAATTCTTGCCAACCCTTCTCCCTAGGAAACAAAAGGCTTAAGCTGCTGGGGAAGGTCAGCAAACTCTGTAGTAGGATCACGGAGAAAGGCTCATTCTTGAGACACAGGAACCCAGGGCCTACTGGAGACTGGAGTTGTACTCTCCTTTTGGCCCTGCTACCAACAAACTAGCCAGCATTAAGTAATAAGCAAAAAAAGCCCATTGATGGGGGAATGAACAAGAGTGTGGAGATAAAGCCCTCAGGTGTGGAACCCAGGGAAGGCCGCCAGCTGAGGGTAGAGCAGAAGCACAGATAAATGCTCTGGCACCCCAGCAAGAACCAGCTATATGCTGTCTCAAAGAGAAGTACTTTAAATATAAAGCTACAAATCAGTTGAAGGTAAAAGGATAGAAAGAGATATACCATGTAAGAGTATACTGTGTATCTATATTAAAATGAAACAAACAAACAAAAGGCAAGGAGTATTATTAGAGGCAAAGGGTGACAGTCATAATAATGAAAGAATCAACACATCAGGTAGATATAAAAATCCTAAATGTGTATGTATCTGATAGTAGAGCTTCAAACACATGCAGCAAAAACTGACAAAACTAAAGGGAGAAAAAAAATCTACAATCATGAATGAATATTTTAACACACGGCTCTCAGTAACTGAGAGAAAAACTAGACAAAACAATGGTACAAAAAAGATCTGAGTGACACTGCCAAACACCTGAACTTCATTGATATTTACAGATCATTATCCCCCAAACTGCAGAATACTCACAAGGGGAGACTTGCGGCCAAGATGGAGGCCTAGACAGACACACTGGGTCCCCCTCCACAACTAAGAAGGAATACAACAATCTCAAAACTAGAGACAACCAGAAATTTCAGAAAAATCAAGCTGCATGGAAGTCCAACAAACAAAAATATAAAGAAGAAATACTCATCCAGACAGGTAGGAGGGGCGGAGCCGGGACGGAGAGGACTCGGTGTGGCAGCGGCGGTGGTGGTGGTGGCAGTGGCAGGCTGGTGGAAGGTGCAGTCACATGTTTTAAAAAGTGGGGAGGGACACTTGAGGATCATTCCCAGCACCAGACCAGACCGCGCAGCTCATGGTTCCAGCGCTGGGAAAAAGAAAGCCTCATTGCTTCTCACTGTGCAAACCACTGGGGGTTGGGGCAGAGGAAGAAACTGCTGGTCTCTCAGCAGAGTCCGCTTGTTTAAAGGGCCCCCATGGGCCTAGGATGTCCGAAGACCCACCCACTCTGGAAACAACAGCCAGGGTAACAGCTAGAGAGATGCCAGACCCATACGAAAGTGGGAAAAGTGCCTGGAAAAGGGGCAAGTGCTGAGAAAACAGCATTGTTCCCTCTCGGACCCCTCCCCCGTATACAGTGATACAACATGGTGAAACAGGTTGCCCTGTACTGACAAATACCTAAGGCTCTGCCCCTTACAACATAACAGGAGCAACAACTCTACCTAAGACACAGAGGCAAACAAACTCAGGAGCCTGTCAAGATGAGGAGGCAGAGAAGTATGGCCCAGAAGAGGGAACAGATCAAGGTTCCAGAGGGAGAACTAAGCGACGAGGAGATAGCCAACCTAACAGACAAGGAGAGAGCCAACCTAAGAGATGCAGGATTCAAAACACTGGTGATAAAGATGCTCACAGGCTTGACACATATGCTTGAGTACAGCAAATGCATAAGGGAAGAAGTGAAGGCTATGCTAAATGAAACAAAGGAAAATCCACACAAAACCAATGGTGAAGGGAAGGAAATGGGGGTTCAGATCAATGATTTGAAATATAAGGAAGAAAAAAACAGTCAATCAGTACAGAGTGAGGAAACAAGAATTGAAAAAACTGAGGAGAGGCTTAGGAACCTCTGGGACAACTTTAAATGTGCCAACATCATAGGGATGCCAGAAGGAGAAGAGGAAGAACAAGAAATTGAAAGCTTCTGTGAAAAAATAATGAAGGAAAACTTCCCAAATTTGGCAAAGGAAATAGACATACAACTCCAGGAAGCACAGAGTCCCAAACAAGCTAGACCCAAGGAGGACAACACTAAGACACATCATCATTAAAATGCCAAAGGTAAAAGATAAAGAGAGAATCTTAAAAGCAGCAAGAGAAAAGAATAGAGTTACCTACAAAGGGGTGCCTATAAGACTATCAGCTGATTTCTCAAAAGAAGCTTTGCATACAAGAAGGGACTGGCAAGAAGTATCCAATGTGATGAAAAGCAAGCACCTACAACCAAGATTACTCTACCTAGCAAGGCTATCATTTAGAATGGAGGGGCAGATGAAGTGCTTCCCAGACAAGGTGAAGCTGAAGGAGTTCATTATCACCAAGCCACTATTATATGAAATGTTAAAGGGACTTATTTAAGAAAAAGAAGATCAAAACTATGAACACTAAAATGACAACAAACTCACAACCATCAACAACTGAATCTAAAAAATAAAAACAAAATCCAACTAAGCAAACCAGAATAGGAACAGAATCATAGGTATGGGGATCATTTGGAGGGTTATCAGCTGGGAGGGGTAGGGGGAGAAATGGGGAAATGGTGAAGGGACTAAGAAGCATAATCAATTGGTACAAAATAGACAAGGGGAAGTTAAGAATAACATAGGAAAGGGTGAAGCCAAAGAACTTATATGCATGACCCATGGACATGAACTAAGTGGGGTGGGATTGCTGGAGGGAAGAGGGGTACTGGGAAGAGTGGCACAGAGGGAAAAGAAATTGGGACTACTGTAACAGCATAATAATAAAATATACTTTAAAAAAACTTAAATGGAATGTTCACAAAGATAGAATATAGGGTGGACCATAAAACAAGCTTAAACAGATTTCAGACAACGAATACCTTACAGTTTATGCTATCTGACCACAACAGAATTAAATTGGAAATCAACAAATATAAGACATGTAAAGAGCCCCATATATTTGGAAATTAACTCATTTCTAAACAACCCATGGGTCAAAGAAGAAATCACAACAAAAATTTTAAATATTTTAATTGAATGAAAATAAAAACACAGATCACAATTTGTAGGATGCAGTTGAAACAGTGCTTAGAAATTTAATTTCATATGCTTATATTAAAAAGAAGAAAGGTCTAAATCAATGGCATACTTGGGAAACTAGAAAAAGAGGAGCAAATTCACCCTGGCTGATGTGGCTCAGTGGACTGAGCGCTGGCCTGCAAACTGAAGGGTCTCAGGTTCAATTCCCAGTCAGGGCACATGCCTGGGTTGCAGACCAGGTCCCCAGTTGGGGGCGCAAGAGAGGCAGCCACACATTGATGTTTCTCTCCCTCTCTCTGTCCCTTTCCCTCTCTCTAAAAATAAATAAATAAAAACATATAAAGTTAAAAAAGAAAAAAGAGAGGAGCAAATTAAATTCATTGTGAGTAGGACAAAAATAAAGTTTGATCAGAAGTCAATAAAATGGAAAAGAGACAAATAATAGAGAAATCCAGTGAAACCAGCAGCTAGTTTAATAATTAAAAGTTTAATAAAAGAGATAACTTCTAATTATTTTGGATCAATAAAATATGAGAAAAAACACAAGTTGCCAATTTCAAGAATGGAAGAGGGACCCAGAATATATCTATAGTCTACTTTGTAGAGAGTGAGAAGTTCATTCAATGGGGAAAGAACAGTCTTTCCAATAAGTGGTATTGAGAAAACCCCCATTTCACACCATAAAGATTAACTCAAAATAGGTCAAAGACCTAAATGTCAGAGCTAACATTATAAAACTCTTAGAAGAAACACTTGGGAGTTCAGCTGTACCAACTGCTTGCCTTAGAAGGAATGTGTAAGCAGAGCACCTTAAAAGATGTCTGCATTTTAGACTTGAGTAGGGCTCCATTAGTGGGGTTTACAGAAATTCAAACAGGACATGGATATCAGGAAAATACATTAACATAGAACATGTCACATCTATCCTATGGACTTTATATCTGCTGTACCCTTAAGGCTAGAACATTTCTCCACACTCTACCCTTACTCTACACTTCACTAAATTCATTGATTCAGGTCTCAGCTTAAACACTGCTCTCTCCAGAACCTTCCCTAATCCCAAATGTTTGGTTAGAAACCCCCACCCCCACTTCCACCCGCTTCATATTCTTTATAGCACTGCGAATTTCTTCATAACACTAAACAAGCTTACATTGTAATTATTTGGCCAGTATTAGTCTTCCCTGTAGGTGACAAGCTCCATAAGGGCAGAGGCCCAATCTTTCTTTACACAGCTATATACCCAGTACCTAAAACAGAGCCTGACACATGGTAAGTGCTAAATAAATGTCTGTGAGGGAATGGATGGACTCCTGCCTTAGCCTACACACCCTCCATTTGCCCTACCTTGAGGATTCCTGAGCTCCCACCCTCCCATGTGTGCCCTGAGGAAATAGGTAGAGAAGCAGAGAGTCACCTTGTTGTAGGCCAGGCTGAGGTACCTCAGCTCTGGGAAGGGTGGGGCCAGCGTCTGATTCCTGGCCTTTAGTGACTTCACGGGAAGAATCTCAAAAATGGGAGGAAGCTCACATACCTTGGTTATCTTAGAAGGGAAAAAAAAATATCAAAGTTAAAGTGCTTTGATGATAAACAAGATGAAAGATGCCAAAGGCCAACAGATGCCTCCTATGGCATGTGGTGGAAAGAATGACCTTTGCAGAGAGGCTTGGCAGAAACATACATGTGGGGTCATAAAGGAAAATGCCTCCAAGGGCCGAGAACTCGGGCTCCAACTTCTCTGAGGTCACATGTGAGCTAATTCTCCAGCACCGAAAATTCCAGTTTCAAGTTCTCTGAGGCGAAAGGATAACACAGCACTGGAGTAGACATCAGCGGTTCTTTGCCCCTTACCTCCCACAGTCTGTGCTACAGCAGCTTATCCTGAACTGGACTGTCCTTCTATACAGTTGGGCTAAAATTTCTCCAGAGCACAAAGGGGAGTCACTTGCACTGTTAAGGGGACTTTTCCTAGTGGAAGACAGAGAAGAGCCTGAGCCGTGAACACCTGGTCTGACGAGTTAGCTCACGTCCTACTGTGGAGGCTCGACATCCCAGGATGGAACAACAGCTATATCCTGAATTACTTCAGGCAGGCCATGTGCCTGAATGTGGCACGATGTGCTTCTGGGTAACTTGCAGGGTCGTGGCCTCTCAGTACAACCCAGCTTGCCTCGGGGTCAACATGTTTGAGCAAACAGAGAACTGAAATTGCTGGATTAACCAGGTTTAACTCAGTTCTCTCACTGATTCCTTGCATTAGATGGAACCATAGGAAATTGGATGTTGGGCTAATACCTGGGTTCAAATGAACTAGATTCTGTTCCCAGCTCCATTAACTAATGTATGGTTGTACTGCATATTGTAAAAGAAAAAGTCAACATTAAGTTAGTGCATCAATCTTTGTGAGCTTGGGTAGTAAGTGTCTACATTGAGAAAAGAACTAGTATTCTGGGCTAACAAAGATAAAGTGTCTAAGCCAGTGGTGCCAAGATTAGACCCTGGATGGTGGTATATTTGGCAAGGATCACTCGCTTTTGAGGGCTCTTGTTAGGAGCTAATGAAATCCAGCCTGGTGGCAGCCTCACTTCATGCCAGCCTGATCACGTGAGGCAGCAGCCTCAACCTCCTGAGTGGTCTCTGTGCACAGTGAAGGCCAGCCTCTGGGCTGCGGGAGGTCAGGGACCTGCCTGTCTTGTTCACCACTTGCATCCCATAGGCCAGCACAGCGCCCAGCATGTGATAGGTACTTGAGAAATATTTGATCAACGAATTGGCTTCCTCAATGTGATATGTATAATTGTCTCTCATGGCTCCCTTAGTTTATTTTTGTTTATTAAAATTAATGTTCTAGCCCCTGGCTGCTGTGGCTCAGTGGATTGAGCATTGGCCTGTGAGCCAAGTGTCACTGGTTTGATTCCCAGTCAGGGCACATGACTAGGTTGCACGTCAGGTCCCCAATTGGGGGCGCAAGTGAGAGGCAACCACACAGTGATGTTTCTCTCCCTCTCTTTCTCCTTTCCCCTCTCTCTAAAAACAGATAAATAAAATATAAATAAATAAATAAATAATAAATAAAATAAAATTAATGTTCTAACTCAAGGACACAAATAAAACCCATAGCTCCTACCTCTGAGGCTGAGAATCCAGGGTATGATGAGAACACAACCTCTGAAACAAAAGGGAACCAGAACAAAGGACGGTGAGGGATGGAGGGGTTCCAGAGGGGCCAGGGTCTGGGTCTGCCACCCACTGTGTACAGCAGGGTGACTCCTACCAGGGGGTCCTCACTGATCTTCAGCTCCCATGCTAACTGGGAAAAAGAGCTGGCTGGGACATCTGTCAGGTAATAAGCCCACTGCCTCAAAATAAAACCCAACCCCCTGTCAAAGCCTCTGAGGTCCTGCCCGACCAGGCCCCTGTCTGCCTTCTCATGCTGCCCTGTGCCCCTCACTCGCTATATCTCAGCCGCACTGACCTTCTTTTTGACTTTGCAACATGCAAGCTCTTTCTAGCCTCGGAACTAGTGGGCAATCAGTATCGATCAGAAGGCAAATCAATGTCAGAGAACTTGAAAATGTTATTTGTTATATTAGTGGAAACTGAATGTGTTAAGACAGTGAATTCAGGAGAAAGACTAAGAGGCACCAGCAGCACAGTGGTAAGAAAGAGGCTGCAGGGTGATTTTATTCTTGGGGCCGTCAGAATGAGATGAGCCAGTAACAGCTGAATTCAACCTAATACATCAGAGCATTGGCTGGGACTGCATCCTGTGCAGGCACCACTCACCTTTGCTCCAGCTAACAAGACCCCTTCCATATGTTCATGATGTTGTCCTGAAAAAGGTTACATGAAATGGAGTAAACAATAATGTGGGTGGAACACCACACATGATGAGGTGCTGGAAAGCAGTTTGGGAAAGCTTTGTGCAAGAGGCAAAGTAGGAATTAGCAGGAGTATGGGCCACGGCCGCAGGTGTGGGTGCTGAGGAGCGATGGTCGGGGGAGGCAGAGAGCCGCCCACCTAGAAGGATGAGCTGTGGCACTCTGCCAGAAAGCACATCCCACCCTTCCCCACACTCTCAGGAAGCAGCCCCAGGTATCACAGCCTGCAGCGGAAGGTTCTGAATGGGGATTGTTCAACAAAAAGATGAGCAATTAAGAATCTCTTAATATTTGAGGAAAATTAACACTATGAAACAAAGTCAATAAATAAGAAAAACAAAAGAACTAGCATCTGAATAAAAACCACAACAGAGTTTAGTTAACAATAAGAATAAAAACTTTAAAATAGAATAATCGTATTCTCTGAGGAATTTGAAAAGTTATTTTGTTCCTAAAACAAAAGCAGGGAAGAGAAGCTTTTTAACAATTTTGTGAATTTAAAATATGAGTATCAAATAAAAGACTTCAGAAATGTGCTGGGTGAATGAAAAGACCTAGGTGAACAGCTAATCCATAAAAGCAAAGACTAAGCTGAGACACTCTTTCAGAATGCACTGCAAAAAGGCAGAGAAATATAAAGTGTAACAGAAAAGAGGATTAGAAGGTAGATCCATATGATGGAATTGTAGATGGAGATGACAAAGATAATGGAAGGGGAAAAAATAAAATTTCTCCCAGATGAAAAACCACATCTTTAATTGAAAAAAACATTTAAAGTCCCTCACAGGATAAACAAAAAGAGTTGTGCATGTAGACGCATCTTAGTAAAATTTCCAAAGGATAAAAGGAATATATTAAATTCCAGAGAGCAAAAGTTGGTTTCCTGCAGAGAGATGAGAATCAGATTGGCATCAGACTTCTCATTGGCAACAACAGATCTAGTGTGCAATGAGAAATATTGTCAAGATGTTAAGGAAAAATAATTTAAAGCCAGAATTCTCTATTCAACCAAACTAGCCTTCAAGTATAATAACAAAATTAAGTGATATTGGATATTTCAGAAAGTCAGAAAAATCTACTACATGTAAATGAAAAGCAAAGCACAAAAGGAAACTATCTTTATGACTGACTGTGAGAAAGTCAGTGACTTTTTAAATGAGAACCCAAAGGCATGAATCATAAGGTAATACTGGGTATATTTCTTGTTATGGGATCAACTGTATCCCTGACAAATTCATGTGTTGAAGCCTTAACCCCAGGATCTCAGAATGTGACTGTATTTGGAGATAGAGACTTTAAAGAGTTAATTAACGTTCCATGAGGTCATTAGGATGGGCAAGGCCCTAATCCATTATGAATGGTCTTCCTATAAAAAGAGAAGGAGATTAGGACACAGACAGTACAGACAGAAGGATGACCCTGTGAGGACAAAGCAAGGATGTGGCCATCTATACGCCAAGGAGAGAGACCTCAGTGGAAACCAGACCTGCCAACACCTTGATCTTAGATGTCTAGCCTCCAGAACTGTATGGATATAAATTTCTGTTCATTAAGCCAAGCCTGTTGTTGTTCGAGAATCAACTGTACATGACTTCCAAATCAGGCAAAACTCATTATGGTGATAGTAGTCAGAATGGGGATTATTCTTGGAGAAGGCACTGATTGGGAAGGTACCACATAGGATGCTGGAAAACGTCTATATTGTAATCAAGTGTACATATGTAAGAGTTCAACTTATACACAACATTTCTATATTTTACTCTATGTAAGTTATTTCTAGAAATAAATGTTTTAAAAAACGCAGTGTGGTAATGGCACAGTAATAGAGAACTAGATTAGTGGAGCAGAATATGTAATACAGGTGACATTTCTTTGCTTTTCTGCTTCTGAATGTTGCCATGTGGCTGTGATTCTTGGCACTGTGGCGGCCATCTTGAGACCTCAGTGGGGACCAGCCTCCAAGGACAAGCAAGCAGGCCAAGGATGGCAGGAAAAAGGATGGACAGAACCTGAGTGCACCCAGAATTAACCATCACTGGAAAGCCTTACCTCTGAGTTTCCTGTTGAGATTTTTTTTTTTAAATCACCTTTTAATTGGATTGTGAAAGCATCTTAACTGAGAACTAGTTAGGAAGTCATTGAAATAATTTATGTGAGACCTCCCCCTCCTCAGGCACAAAAGTGTAAGTGTAGCAGCTCCCCAGGGAGCCACAGATTTTCAGAATAAACTCTCGGAAGGTTACTCCCACCACAGGGCTAGAGTCTCTGGAACAAGGGGCATCACTCACCTGTCCGGTCATCATCCTTTTTTGTGGGTAGTACAGTATAATCCGGTTGCTCATCTGAGGCCTTAAACACCCATGACTTGGGCTGCATCATGGATGGGGACCCTTTCCAAGGACTCCCCCTGCCTTCAACCCAATCCCCTGACTTGTCACGAAGCTGAACCTGCTGTAGGTATGGGATCCGGAAAATCCTGTTTTGGTCCAGGCTTAACTTCTTCAGTCTTCAATTAAGGAAAGTGAATACAGAATTATAGCAATAATTATACCTCAGGGGCATTACCAAGCAACTTTAGGGAAGGAAGATGGAATCAGTCTTGGACACTTACTCCTCTTCTGTGACTTTGAGACAGTGGCTTATTCTCTGGGCCTCAATATCCCTATCTCTAAAACAGGGATAATATTTATTAAACTTTCAAGGTTCTTGTGAAGATTAAATAAAACAATGTAAATGACTTGGCACAAAGTAGTCTTCAGTAAATGGTAGGTGAATCCGAAGTAAATTTTCCAGGGATCTAAAGCTTAACCATTTAAGTGACAGCATTTTTATTACTTCAACCACAGTTAAACTTATCTTTCTGATTCTAACTCTTTTTTCTTTTTTTTTTTCTGTCTCCTCTCTTAGGGTCAGGATGCTGTCTCTGGTAACATCTCCTCCCATCCTAGCTTTCCCTCTGTGCCTTCTTATCCAGTCACATGATCAGAAATGTCTTTACTGGTGCCCTACTTTTATGGCTGAGCTAAATAAAGCTCAGAGGGAAGTAATGACTTACCCACAGCCACACGGCAGAGATAAGTGGTGGAGCTGGAATCTAAACCCAGGCTTTCTGGCTTCCAGAGCAGCACTCAGGGTGTGAGCCAGGCTGGGGGTTATAGAGGGCCCTGCAGAGAGAGGCTTGTGGCTTTACCTCCTGAGCCCGGCCAGACTGGCAAAGCAATTGGGATTGGAGAGCTTGTTGTCATCCAGCATCAGTGTCTCCAGTGCTGGAAACCTCAGGATGTACCTCTTGCTTGTCAGCGATGTCACAGATGCCTCCCTGTCAGTGTAAAGATCTTGGTTAATGAGCAAGGGCATCGGACAAACTCCACCAGGATAAGGAATCAATCAAGAGGTCTAATCAGCTTGGAAACTTCTCTAGTGGCCAAGAGAGGTCCTCAGAGAAGGACCAGAATATGTAGTTCCCTCCCCCGGCCCCACTCACATGTGTCTTCTGTGTGGAGCAAGGCCCCACGTGCTCACTGGTGGGCTCTGAGAGGCCAGGCTGGGGCAGGCTGGGGGCGGGGCACCTGTAGTGCTCCTGGCAAACAGCAGAGTGAATGAGGCATGGCCAAGTTGGGGGAAGCATTCTGCAGGGAGGACACTGCCTATTTTGGGGTCAGGGCACAGAGCCGGGTATGCTGTCCCCCCAGGGATGATCCCTGTGAGAGCACCAGGCACGGACCACAGCTCTGCCAGTGAGTGGGTGGGGCAAGATGGGCAGGCGGCAGTGAGGCTAAAGTGACTTCATATAGTGCACACATCAGTAAATAATGGACAAGTCTCTTTTTAAACTTAAAACTCTTCGAGGATTCCCAGAAATACCCAAGAGCGGGATTTACTAGGCTGAGGTCCTGAGTCACACAGATGGGGCTGAAGGCAGTGGCATTTTAGGTACTGCCATTAATGTGACCTCATTTTTGTCCCCAGGTGGATGAGGCCTAGGTGATTCTTTTTAAGTACACAAAGGCAGATGACTCAAATCATGTTTTCATTCCTTCTCCTCCATACACCCAAATAAACACACACATAGACATTCAGTCATAAATGCATATACATACTGTACAATACAAACCACAAACAGCAAGAGGAAAACAAAGTAACATTTCTTCAGAGCTTACTGCATTCCTGGCATCACCTTAAGTATCATCTCAGAACAGCACTATGGAGGACAGGTGTTACTTCCTTTTCAGGCGAGGACACTCAAACTCTGAGCAACTTGCCTGGAAGCCCCCTTGTTAGAAAGTGGGAGAGCTCAAACTTGACTTGCAACCCCAGGCCCTGTCCTGGAGCACCCACCTCTCATATCACCTCTTCAAGTCCCATGTGGATTAAAGGGCAGGGAGATGGGAGGGTTAGCTGTTCCCTGGGTCAGAGACAGCTTGAGGAAGATAGGCAGTTGAGTTCAAAACTCCGAAAGGACTGTAACAGTGCACTTCAGGTCAGGAGTATCTCAAAGGGGAGTTTAGAGAGTGTGTAAGAGCCATTCATTCCCCCTTTCATACTCATCAATTTCTTTAACAGACATTTATGGGGCCGGGTACAGGGAATACAGAGAAAAAAAGAATACAAGGTGCTACAGTCTTGTGGAGGAGGGGGCACACTGCGTGCAGTGGGTGCAAAGCTTGTGGGAGTTACCCACTCCGGGGAGGAGGACCCGGGGAAGGCAGTGTGGAAGCGAAGCCGTGAAGACTGGAGAGGGAATATCCTGTGCCCCTAACAACACTGAGAGGGAGAGAAACAGGGAGAAAAGTGGTCTCTTTGTGGCTGAACTGTAATATATTTAGAAGTCTGGACAGTGATGTTTCCCATCATGGGGCCCAGGGAGACACGGGCAGCTCACCTGTGGAGAAAAACGAGGCGAGTCACAGAGAGGAGCAGGTGTGAAAGCTGAGGCAGAACTTCCTGGCTCCTCCATGGATGCCTAGGACCTACATTTAGTACGTTCCTGAGCTGTGAGGTCCCCCAATGCTCTAGTTATAACCGTGACAGTTCTGACTAAGAAGGGAGCAGGTTTCAGAAAGAGCCCTGGCAGTATGAAGGGAAATAGGCTTGATGTCCAAAGACCAGAGATACTCCGCAGAGAAGGAAAGAAGCCTTGGTTATGGTATTTCGAGGTCACAGGTTACTCTTTTTTCTTCCTGAAAGGACCAGTGTTCATACACTGAATTTTTAGTTTCTACCTGAGAGCAGTTACAGGGGCTGTGCACAGCAGCTCTGTTGATTTATAATTAATTGGCCAACCTTTATTTATTTCACTCCAGTGAAATATGAGACAGTGAATATAGAAGCCTTCAAAAAATTCCTCTTATCCCCCGTAATGAAGAAGATGCTGGCTCTGTCCTGTCTCTGTGACAAGTTACAGTGCTTTGCCTTTTAAGATTGTCACCCTAATTATAACATAGAAAAATTTCATTTTGTCTCTAAAACAGGTCTTAAAATATGGGGACAGTCACTAGGTGGGTGAGGAGGACAAGATGCAAGACTTCAGAGGAAAGTATCAGGCTCTCCCACTAAGCCCGTCCCATGGCAATTTTGAGAGAAGAGCTCTTTGAAGTGGCAGGAGTCTGCTGGGAGGGGAGAGACCGAGGTTTCCCGCCATTCAGAGTGGTGCTATTTTTTAATTATACCTTCTCTTGTCCAAAGGAATTAATATTGTTTAAATCTGATGGAGTTCACTTATTTAGAAGCTAAGAGTATTCCCCCAGGGTTGCATTTAGGAATGGGACATTTCTGTGCCATTTAAGAAGAAGCATAGGAATGGGGATCAGGAGCCCTGGGCTCTGGTTCTGGGGCTGCTGCTGCCCTGCTTGCAGTCCGTTCCAGCTGGTGCTGAGCAGCTCTGGGCCTGGTCAGTTCCTTTGTCTGTACGGTGAAAGGGGATCTCTTTTCTTTTACATTGTAAGACTTTGGCTAAAAATATTGCTCAACAGACTGAACCAAGGGCTGCAACAAACAAGATAAAATTTAGCAAGCTCTAATGTCTGTTCAAATGTCAGATCAGTGTCTGTGATAAGAGACAGAAAACCCACCATGCGAAACACAGGATGAGGGAGACATCGATGAACAGTTTGCTTGTGTAAAACAGGACTTCTGATGGCTGCTAAAAAGCTCATGTTCTTTTAGGTGGTGCTAGGAACACAGTGATTAGAAAAAAGGAGGTAACAACCCCTCTGCTCTGTGCTGATCGAGGCAGAGACGGCCGATTTGTATGGTTCAAGGGGAAAAGGGAACAGGCCTAATGGGAGCGCTCAAGAATCAGTTGTCAGTCAAAACAAGTATGAGAGCAGTCTGAAGATGGAGTGGGCCAAATATGATTCCTGTCACTCACCCAGACAGAGAGAATAGTGTGCTCTACCCAGAAATGGAGGTGCAAATGGTTCAGAGGTACATCGTGAAATGGAGAAAGGTGAAGAGAAGGGACGGAGAAGGAGGCAGAGCCTTGTGATCAGTGTTAATGGGAGGTTAGCTTTAGCGCACTGAGGAGCTGCTAAAGGAAGAATGGCCACCACGGAAGCCCACATGGCGCCGGCATGTGTGTGATGAGTTTGGCACGATAAGCAGGATATGTGGGTTTGTAGCTCAGAAGACAGAAGTGAGACTGTGCGGTCAATACATGGTCCTTCCCCCTCCGACGACTGAGGGCTGCTCAGAGGGTATCTGGCCAGAAGGAATGTGTCTTGTTTTGGGAACGGACTGTAACTCGTTCCTTATCTCCTTTTGGGAGCGCCTTCTTGTCCTGTGACTGCTTCTTGACCTTTTCCTTCTACACGTACACACTGATGTAATGTAGCTCCGGGCCACATGTAAGGTTTGCGCAACCTGGACCATGCTGCCTTTTTCTGAGACCCCTTATAATGGGCCTCAGACTGGAGAGGGTGTGGTCTCTCTTGCACCCACCTGCCACGGTAGGTGCAGTCCCCTGTAATGTGAGTAATAAACAGCATGTCCACATCTGCTAACCCTCCAGTCTTTTTTGGAATATCATGAACACTTAGGCAGCTCCCTGGTTTGGGGCTCCTTGGCTGCATAGGCAGACTCTGGACAAGATGGGACCACTAAGAAAGAGTATAAAGATAAAGAAAAACAGCAGGTTGAGAGAGGACAACTGAGGGTTACCAACATTGAAGAGGTTGGTAGAGGAAGAGGAATCCAGAGAGCATACTGAGTGTGGACAGATGAGTGGGAAGAAAATGACAATAATATTTATCTGGAGCCTCACACCTTCAAAGCACAATTATTTCAACTGATACTCTGAAGAAAGTAGGAGTGCATTTACTCTCCTCATCTTATAATGTAAGGAAATAGAAGTGTGTAATAGTGGAGACTTGCCTTACTTTATGTAACAAGATTTGCCACTAGAAACAACTAGAATAATGAATAAGATAACAAACAAAAAAGATCTATCATTTAAAAACATGTAGGAGATGTGAAGAGAGTAAGTAAGGATTATGCCAAAACCTAAAAATTCAGAGATCGAAACTGAGCAGAAGCCGCTTTTGCCTTGAGGACAACTGCTTATCTTGCTGAAATTGGAGGAGGACTGTCATTGGAGACTGCCCAGATGAATCTGGGATCCTAACGAGATAGGCCTCAGAACAGAACTACGCCCCAGTTCCCCTCAACTTCCCCCCACAACCCCTAGGGGATGGTGCTGCAGTGAACAGCAAAGGGCTGTGGGCAGTGCAGACTGGTCCTCTCAAAACTGGAGCCCAACTTTGTGTCATCGGAGTGATTCAGAAAATATCCAGCTAGTTTAGTTAAGTTTAAATTGGTTCCATACTGAGTACCCCTATGAACCTGGCCAAAATAAATGGAAAAGTTCATGGTACTGCAGTCTAAATAATGTGGGCCAACTATCCCAAGTATAAATTAGAAAATACAGACAAAAAATATATATATTAAAAACAATCTTCTTTAAGGCATCTGGGAACTAACCAGCTGTGAAAAATTGCAGTGGGGGTGTGTGTGTCAATACTTGGAAGAAGAGATGCAAAGGGGTTCCTGTAATGTTTGGGGCCGTTTTCCCACTAGGGCGGTGCAGCACAGGAGCTGAAAGCCTCACAGCCAGAATGAAGGCTCTAGGAGTTAATGAATGCACATAGGAGCAGCTCCTCTTAGCAGTATACCTAACAATCTACTTGCAGCATTTTTGCTTCCCATCTTACAACTTGGAGCTCTTCTGAGTTAGAGGTCTTAGTTTCCTAGGGGGGAATACTTTTACAGGGGACACAAGAATAGTTGCACTTAACTGGAGGTTGAGTTTGCTATTGGCCACCCCAGTCCCTCGTCCCACTGAATCAGCAGGAAAAGAGAGGTTTACTATTCCGGTTGGGTGACTGATACTGATTATCAAAAGTAGATGTGATTGCTGTTTTAACTTGAGGGCAGAAAGGAATATGATTGGAATCCGGGGAATTATCTGATATTCTTCTTAGAAGTCTTAGATTCAGGAGTCAAGGTAAAGAGTTCTGTGGATGGACGGTGGTGGTGATTGCACAACAGTGTAAATGTAGTTAATGCCACTGACACATATACTCAAAAATGGTTAAGATGGGAAGGCTTCTGATAGGGAAAGGATGGTCTGAACGAGGCCTTGGAATATGTACAGAATCTACATAAGAGAATGTAATGGTGATCTCTGGAGTACAATGGGCTTGGTTCAAATCCTGACTCTGCCACTTACTAGATTTGTAACCCTGGAAGAGTTACTTAACATAGCTGTGTCCTTGTTTATAAGATAGGGATAATAATAGGACACCTACCTCATAGGGTTGTTGCGAGGACTAAATGAGTTAGTATGTGTTAAGGGCTGGGAACAGTGTCTGGCACACAGTAAGCACTACATATGTGGTATTATTTTTAAGAGAGAAAGAACCAGTACATTCTGGCTAGAAGGCATGACCTCAGCAAATGTGCAGAATGGGAATATGTGGAGCATATTTAGAAGGTTCATGAAGGATAGTCTGGCAAGAGCAATATCTGCAATTTACCCGTCACCAAATCAGAGGCAGGTAAAGCAACCCGTGTCTCTCCTAATAGCAGAGGAATAGGGGAAACCCATCCAAAGCCTCCCTACCCTCAGGGCCCCGCTCCCATGGTTGCCTGTACCGGGAGCTTCAGTAGATGGCATTCTCCCTGCTCTGAGCACTCACAGCCTGTCTTCACAGCACTTATGAACTGCTTTGGACTATTCCCTTGGGTGCTTATATCCAGATGAAGGTTCACGAGGGAACACATGGGATGAACTATGGGATGTAGAACTTACTGCTCTGTGACAGCCAAATTCGGTGGCAGGGAGGTGAGCCCGTTGCCTGTGAGGAGCAGGACACGGAGGCGTGGCAGAATCCCCAGGTCACGGATGGCCTGCGCAGTCAGGCTGTTGAAGGAAAGGTCCAGGAACTATGGTGCAAAGACATTGTAAAAGATGGGGGAACATAAGTACTATGTGTGACAATGATTTTCATACATGATGTGGGAGCTAGCTACTTTTATTTTTAAACCTTTGGGTGGCCAGTCACCCACAGGCTAAAACAATCCTGATTCTCTGTACTAACATTTAAGGCCTACCAGAGTCAGTTTCCAGACTATTTGCCAGCCTAAGCTCCTATTGCAAACCTTTATTTATCCTTTAGTGCCGGCTAAAGTGACTCTTCCCTATCCTTTGCCTCCCCTCACCTAGAGATCTTTGCTTGAGTTTTTCATTTAACTAGGAATGCCTTTCTCCGTGTACCTCAATATAAGCCCCAAAAGACTAGCTCAAAAGCTGCCTCCTTATAAAACCTTTCCTAATTCTCCAGCTGGATGGAATCACTCTCTCCTCTGACTTTGAGTGCTTTATCTAGACTTCTCTGGGGGTCTTCCTCACAGGCCAGGTGTCTGCAATAGCTGGGTACATGTCTGAGGAATAAGGATAGTGGTACACGGATGTGCCTAGCACAGACCTGGCACACAGTGGTGGACCAGACCATAAACTCTCTGAGGCCAAGGGCCATGCCACTCTATCTCTATATCCTTGTCACCTAACATAGGACCTAGTACTAAGTAGGTGCACATAAAAAAAATCAGCTGAAATGAACTGGCTTATGAGAGTAATGACCCAACCTGTCACTCCATCTATCACATAGTTGACTGGAGTCAGACACCAATCAGTAAAACTGAGTTTTTCTCTACAAAGAAAAAGGCAATCGGGATAAACAATTTTGGCACAGTCTTTGTTTATTAGTTTCGGAGCCCCTCTAAACACTCACTTAAGCTCTTATGTACAAGTCTCCTCCCTTCCCTTCCTCTCTGCCTACACACCTCCATTGTAGCCCATTGAATGGGGCCAGTTTCAACATCTTATGCAGCTGGTGCAGGGGCAAGGTGTTTGGTCAGCCACTTAATTATATTACAGGGTCAGACATATACAACTGACTGCAGGTCACTGCCAGAGGACTGAATTTGGTTGTCTAACTCCATTGTAGTAATTAATTGATGGGCTCTGTAGACCTGGGTTTAAGCCCTGGCTAACTGAGGGATCTTGGGCAAATCACCTAACCTGAGCTTCCTTATCTATAAAGCAGAAATACTAATGGGCTTATGAGGAATTATGTAGGTAAAGCCTTTACCATGGAGTCTAGTACACAGTAAATGCTCAGTTGATATTGACTGCCATCATCATTCCCATCCCTTCATTCAAGGCCCCTCTATACTGAAGGTTTACTTTGAACCAGTTTCTGCCCTCTGCAAGTTCACTGCCTAGTTGGGCCTCTAGATACATATCCGGCGGCGGCAGCCGTCCGTCTCGAGAGACGATGGTGTAGCTTCTTAAGAGTCTATCTGCACCGCTGAGAATGGCTGTGCAGTTCGACTCGGGAGTGACATGGTATCTGTCTCCTCCCGTGTTGAATCGACATCTTGTGATGACGATGAAGCTACAGAACCTGGGCAGGGTAATATGGAGGGTCTGCTGTTGCCCATGCAGCAGACCCCCCCTCTCTTCGCAGCTGAAGGGTCCAAGGGAAAGACGGAGTCAATACAGCTTGGCTTCAGGTGCGCCGCAGGAGTTGCCGGTGTTGACTACAACGTCAAACCCCCTTAGGGACTCCGGCTCCGGATTTTCTGTCGGGGTTTACTCCCTTAGCCTTTCCCCTGAAGAGGTATGCCGCAAGGCAGCGGAGGTTTTTTGGAGTCAGAGTTTTCCTTCTCTGATGTACCCTGACTGGAAGATCGAACCAGCGACACTTAGCTCGCAGGCCGACGCTCAATCCACTGAGCTAAACCAGCCAGGGCATAGATACATATATGTGTCTGTTAATAGCAATGCTGCTGGGATAGATATCGGGCGCGGGCCAATGGAGGCAGAAAGGAAGGAATAGTGAGCTCTACCAGGGGTCCAGACAAGCTTCAGAGAGCAGCTGTCCTCAGAGACTAGTCTGTATTCACCAAATCGTTAAGAGCAAAAACCACACAGTGCAGCAAGTGGTATGTATAGAAGCCAGGAGGCAGGAGGCAGGAGGCAGCCTGGCTTGTTCTGATAACTATAAATGGGTTGGCTATAATTAGAATTCATGTTATTGAGAATGAACTTGATAAGACTGGATAGCCCATGAGAGGTGCCAAAGCACCTAACAAGTACCAAGTTCACACTGCCAGCAGCAAATTCCAAGTTTTGAGAGTTCACACAAAAGGGTGACCCCACTTGGCAGGGGAAGAGAGAGAAGCAAGCCTCCAAGGAGGAAGACCTGGAAAGCTGGCTCGGATAAGCACAGGTAAAGGTGAGGAACATTCTCTCCCTCATACTTACATGTGGGTAGTCAACAGACAATGGATTTCTACCTCCTAATGTCCCTTATACTTTCCTCTCCAATCCATTTATTTTCATACAGCAGCCACAGTGAATTTTCTACAGTACAGTTCTGACCCTATTACTCCTCAGTTCCAGACCCTTCAATGGATCCCTATTACCCATAGGATAAGGCTCAAACTCCTTAGCAAGACTTCCAAGGTTCTCCACGGTTTCTCATCTGCTACCTCTGCAGGCTCATCAACCTACACTCAACTGTATCTCACTTTCCATTGCAACCACACTGAGCTGTTCCACCACTGTTCTAGCTCAGGAGCCAGCACGCTAAGGTCTGTGAGCCAAATCCAACCTGCTGCCTATTTTGTTTGATCTGTGAGCTAAGAATAATTTATATATTTTTAAATGATTGGAAAATTTTTTTATTGTGTGAAATTAAAATTTCAGCATCATAAAGTTTTAGTGGAATACAGCCCTGCTCATTTGTTTACGGCTTGTCTATGGTTGCTTTCCTCCTACAATAGCAGAGTTGACTAGGTATGACCATATGGACCACAAAGCCTATAATATTTACTGTCTGGCCTCTTACAAAAAAGTTTGCTGATCCTTATTCTAGCTGATTTAGCCATTTAATGTTTGGTCCAAATTTACTTTCCATAGAATTAAGGGCAGCTCAAAGAAATGAATAGTCTTAGAATCACAGATCACAGAATTTCACAGTTGGCCCAGAATTTACAGAGTGGGAAACTTAAGTCCCAGAGAGAATAAGTTATTTGGTACAAGAGGTATGCCAAAGTATTGGCAGGACCAAGACTAGAAATAAGTTCTTCTGACTCTCAGGGCATGGCTCCTGCTGACCCTTTTTCAGACCTGGTTGCAGAGAATCAAATCATGGCAAAATTAAGTTTATCTGAATTGACTCCTAATCTATTCTGAGTGGCAGCTTTTCTGGCAAACAAGGGCAGAAGACTCCTACCCTGGCTACTGCACACATCAAAACATTTATTACTATGAGCTGCAGATTCAGGACATTTGACAGGTTTATTCTTTTTCTTAGAGAGCCCTTGCAAATCAGAGAGAGATGAAAACAAATGATTGGCCATGAGGTTTGGTCTTATTTATATTCTGCATTATGACTTTGGCCTGCTCTCTCTCTCTCTCTTTCTCTTTTTTTATTCTCACTCGAGAATTTATTTTTTCATTGCTTTTAGAGAGAGAAGAAGGGAAAGAGGAAAGGGAGAGAAACATCAGTGTGAGAGAAAAGCATCTATTGGTTGCCTCCTGTATGTGCCCTGACCCAGGACTGGAGATCAAGGATCGAACCCACAACCTAGGTATGTGCTCTCACTGGGAATCAAACCCACAACCTTTAGGTTATGGAACAATGCTCCAACCAACTGAGCCACATCAGCCAGGGCTGGCCTGCTCTATAATGTAAATAAATTCCCTTGGGTAAGTCTCAGTCTGCTGGATAAATACTATTCATCAGAAGCTATCAAACTATGAAGTAGGGCCTCTAAGAAGTTAATCATGATCAACCCGTAGATCTAATCTAGTCAGTCAGCTGTGCGGTCAGAGCTGACTAGATTGGATCCAGTCATGTCCCTTCCCCATGGCCCACTGGCACTTGAAATAGGAATTTGAAATAGTAAGTGTAAGGAAGACAAGATGCCTGGCACCATGCATGACATGAAGGAGCTCAATAACTACTTTTTTAAAAGGTAAAGTAATGAATAAATGGAAGGTCATAAGAAACTCCCAGGCCTGTAGGTCAGGGTAATGACTCCCTGTATCTTTAGAGCATCTGGAAACTGTTTCCCACTATCTATACTAAAATCTAGTATAAAATGTTTTTAACATAGCACAAAATTGCATCAGTTGTTATGAATGTACTCTTTTTGTTTTATAGGAATTTTAGGAGCTATGCTTCCTGGACAAGTCTGAGGACCACTCCTGTTCCAAATCATAGCAATCCCTATTATCTGCAATGTAACTTGAAAACACAGAGAGGAGGTACCATTACATTCAGTATAGCATGCTTTAAGAATGCAAGGATAGCCCTAGCCAGAGTGGCTCAGGTGGCTGGAGCATTTTCTCACAGGCCGAAAGGTCGTGGATTTAATTTCTGTTCAGGGCACATGCCTAGGTTCCGGGTTCGGTCCCTGGTTGGGGTGTGTTCAAGAGGCAACCGATTGATGTTTCTCTCTCACATTTATGTTTCTCTCCCTTCTCCCTCCCTTCCTCTCTCTAAGCATGTTCTTGGGTGAGGATGTAAAATCATTTTTAAAAAATGCAAGGAGATATAATCTATTACAGGATTGCCTTCCCAAGCATTTAAAACTTTTTTTCTTTTTAATCTTCACTCAAGGATATGTTTTATTGATTTTTAGAAAGGAAGGAAGGGAGAGAGGGAGAGAGGGGGAGAGAGAGAGAGAGAGAGAGAGAGAGAGAGAGAGAAACATCAACTGGTTGCCTTTTCATATGCACCCTGACTGGGGATTGAACCCACAACCTAGGTATGTGCCCTTACTGGAAAATGAACCAGGAACATTTTGGTGTATGTGACAATGTTACCACTGAGCCACCCAGCTGGGGCCCAAGCAAGCAGTTAAAACTTTTAAAAACTTTGGTATATAAAGGACATCAAGTTTCCAAAAAATTAAC
This sequence comes from Furipterus horrens, assembly GCF_987537825.1. Taxonomy (NCBI): domain Eukaryota; kingdom Metazoa; phylum Chordata; class Mammalia; order Chiroptera; family Furipteridae; genus Furipterus; species Furipterus horrens. The sequence goes on from NW_028327172.1 coordinate 46,773,582, forward strand.
TCTGTGTAAGGTTTCTCTCCCCTCCTCCCTCTCTCTCTCTGCCCCCATCCTCTTCCTGCATCCTCTCTCTCTCTGGCAAGACCAGATTAAGTGGGGCTTTTGTGAAGAATGGCTGACTACTGATGTTTGCAGATTAAATAATTTAAGTCACTAACTCTTTGGGGTCAACACCAAGGTTTGAATCAAAAACACTTCTGCTATAAGGCCAATGTGTGGGGAAGAGTCCATTGCCCAGCAAGGGGGCCTGGCCCAATGCCCAACCCCACACCTTGCTCCAGCTCTGCTGTCCCCTACTCTTCAAGTAAACAGTGACTCTCAGGTAGTGGAAAGAGCTCTGTTTCTTTGTGAAAAGTGGCACTAAAGTTTTCACGGAAGTTAAAGAGATGAGTAACTTGAAGTATACAATAACATGTGTAGAAAATGCAGGACTACGGGACATTTAATTTAGAAGAAAGCCAAGAATGCAAACTAATTTTTCTGTATTTTCAAATCTGGGGCTGTAGATGTTCAAATGTCAAGAGTCTGCTATAGAACTCACAGGAGTCCTATTTTATTTCACACTCATCTCTGGGCCTATGGATTAGGCCTATAGCCTGCTATTTCTAAGCCGGAGGCAACCAATCTGGCTCACCCCAACCAAGACGGGTCTCTGGAATGAGTCCATAATGCCTGTAGTTCACCTGGTCCAATCTGCTGTACCTACTGCTTAACTTTCATGGTTCCTCAACTCCCGCTTGATCCAGATCTCCCCTCAAGTTCTCCTTCCTTTAATACTTGTAAAATACTTTTTAATACTTTTTTTTAAAAATTCACTTTTCTGCATAGACTCCTCTGGACACCAAACTTGGGCATTTTTTTTTCCAGGGCCATGGACTAATAGGACAAAAGTCCTTTCCTCAGGCCTTCTGCCAGAGCGGGCTGGATCCCATAAAGCATGACTGACCATAATTGTTTTATGAGCCTTTATCCTTAGGACTAGAAAATTACTGGAAGAGCCCTGAAGGCACAGAAGCTCTGGGAACTTACGACACAGGACATACCGGATCGTGAAGATCAGACCCTGCGCCCAAAGATAACATCGAGATGAGCTGTAGCCTATATGAGACCAACTGAGACATCCTGTCCCACAACCACCCCGATCACTTAGTAAAAGCTCACAGCCCCCACCCCTCAGGGCTGGTGCATTTCTCCGCACCTAGCCCTTTCCCTCTCTTGGGAGAGTAAAAAAAAACATCTGCTCTCAGTACTTTCTTCTCTTTGTGAATTCTTTCCCAGACTGCATCACTGAGCACCCTAACATGCACCATGGTCATAGGAATGATATATTTTCATCTATCTGCCACCAATCCCATTATTCCCATCACTATCTCCAACCCTACCACCCTCCCCAGAGGACTGCCCTGAAGCAAGGGTCTTGCTGTAAAGGCCCTGAGAGCCCCTTACCAATAGTTATAAGCAGTAGAGAGAAACCTCTATACCCACTCTTTACAGGGAAACAGGTGCGCACCAAAAATTCCCTACCTCTAACTTACTTCCAAGAACTTAAAGTCTCCGTATTTCACATAGATGGTTTTGATGCTGTTAAATGCGAGCTCCAGTTCCTTTAAGGCTGGAAATGTGTGAAATACCTCTGTAGAGGAAGGAGAAAGAGAATCTTCAGCTTGTGAAAGACTTAAGAGAAAGATATTAACGGTGGTCATTTACTGGGTTCCCACTGTGTTAGGCCAGGCACCGTGTAAGGCGCTTTACGTACATGACCTCTAAATCTCTAACAATCCTGCCCTGCCTCGTGTGGCTCAGTGGATTGAGCACTGGCCTGTGAACTGAAAGGTCATTGTTTCAATTCCTGGTCAGGGCGCATGCCTGGGTTACTGGCCAGGTCCCCGATTGGGGGCGTGCGAGAGGCAGCCAAATCCATGTATCTCTCACACATTGCTGTTTCTCTCCCTCTCTTTCTCCCTCCCTTCCTCTCTCTCTAAAAGTAAATACATAAAATCTAAAAAAAAAAAAAAGATCTCTAACAGTCCTGATAAATAGAGATTACTACTTTCATTCTACTGCTGAGGAATCCAAGGGTCAGCTAGGCTGAGTGATTTGCTAAAATAGAAGTTCTGGTAAGTGAACGGCCAAAAACTGGATCTAAGTCTGCCTAACTCCAAAGCTCAGTTAAAACACTGTAATAAAATATAAAATAAAAATTCAAACATGTCACCCCAAAAAGTAAAACAAAAAATAAAACACAGAAAAGTATTAATCCCCTTTAATCTCAATACTTAGAGATAACTATACAGAGTTTCATGCATCTCCAGACTTTTTCTCATGTGTGTACTGAAACACACTTCTTTTCACAGAAATGGAATCATACCATTCACAGTGTAATGTGACTTGCTCTTTCCCCTTAACAAATGCCTTAAGAATTATTCCACATCAAAACATACAAATCTGTATAATGTCTGAATTATATTCTACAATATAGACATACCCTAGTTTATTTAACCATTCACCTATTAATAGCTTTTAGGCTCTCCAGGTAAAAGGTAAAAACACTTTTCCCTTTCTGCATGACAACTGGACCTTGGGTCAACTTTCTAGCCCTGTTCCCTGGTAACCTAAAACAAATGGTATGATAACGATGTTACTCGGCAAGATTGCTGTGATAGAAATCACTTCTGAACCAGGAGAAAGTATGAACGAACAATAAACATCTGAAGGAGGCGCCAGAACTTTGGGCTTCCCTGTGTGTGCTGACTCCTGTAATTGGACATGTCCTTTGCAGGAACTCTGTGAGCTATGTCTACGGAGTGTTGCCGTGGGGAATGACATTGCTCAGGTAGAGCGGCTCCTGCATCCACCCAATGAGAGTGTCAGTCTTGGACACGGGCTGGAGGCCACAGAGACTGGCTCACGGATGGTTATGTAGACTGCTACACGAAATGCCACGAGGATGTCACTGAAGAGCAACTCTGATGCTGTGCAGCTGGTATACTGTGTGGAATCCCTTTGAGCCTTCTAAGTCAACCTGGTGTCAAGTGTGGTCTATGATGGTCTTGAAAGTCAGAATGTTCAGTGGAGCCTAAAAAATGCTTCGTAGATGTTTCTAATGAACATCTGTTTCTATAGAATAAATTCCTGGAAGCAGAGCAACTAGATTAAAGGCAATGACTATTTTTAAGAAACACTGTCAAACTGCCTTCCAAAAATGTTGCACCAATTTATTATACTTCTGCACTCCAGCTGCCATCAGTCCTCATTGTTGGCCAGTGTTTGATAGGTAGAAAATAGTAGTTTGATGTTGTTTTAATTATGAGTGAGGTTGAGCATTTTTTCACATGCCTGTTGGCCTTTGTATTTCAAGCTCATGTTCCTGACACACCACAGTGTTTCCTCAAGAGCAGGGACTTCACTACATGCTTCTTTAAAAACACCCCTCAAACTCAACGCATTCGGACTGAACTCACCCCATTTCTCCCCAAATCTGCCTTTCCTCTAGTGCTCTCTGTCTCAGTGAATCCCCGGGGGTCCTCCTCTCTCTCCAGGTGCCCACTAGTTACCAAGTCCGGTTGTCTCTACCTCCTGAATCTCTCTTAACCCCTTTCACCCCAGTTGCCATGGCCCTGGTTCAGGCCTCCCCTCCTCTCCCTGGAAAAATGAAACCATCTTCCAGGTCTCCACCTTCTTCTTCTCTTATTATCCCCACTCCTCAGAGCCACCACTGAGTTTCTCTATTTAAAAGCTGTTCGAGGCTCTCTTTGCCTGCAGGATTAAGTCCAGGTCACTCAGGGTCCTTGATAATCTAGTCCCTATCAAGCTTTTTAGTCTCCATTCTCTACTACCTGCGTCCCTTGCAGACATATTAGGCTTCTCTGCTCTGTCACAGCCTGAAATGCCTCTTTACTTTCTAATTCCTGAGTCTCTCCTATTCATTTTTTAGATCTCAGCATAAGTGCTCCTCTTCTCAGAAGTTCCTCCTGACACTGTCCTGGGTTGACATCCTGCTTATATACTAGCATAGCATGTTGTGATTCCCTCTTTCATTGCACTTCCTGTGTTCTGCTCAAAGTGTGTGAGCCCATCTCCCCACCAAACTATGACTCACCAGAGCAAGGACCTGGATGCATTCATTCCTAAAAGCCAAGCATTCATGTAATCCTCGCACCCAGCAGGGGTCGCTGTGGATTTGCTAAATAAACAAGAAGGCTTTATGCTCCAACGGGAGCTCTTACCAGCTCAAAAACATCTGTATACATCCATCTCATCTGAGCCTACCAGGCAACTTGCCTTGGGAAGGAAGAAAGTAAGGGAATTATCTCCATTTACAGATTAAGAAGCAGCAGTTCACAGAGAAATGTTCTAAGTAGGTGGTGCCTGCTGTGGGTTAGAATCCAGGTCTGTGTGTTCTCCTATGCCCAGCTCACTGGTCTCCAAAAGGAGATGTGTGGCCAGTCATGATGGACTGACAGGCAGGTTCTAATGTGAGTGACTGGCGGTGTCGTCCAAAAGGCAGAAGATAGCTTTCAGGGAGAAAAAGCTCACCTAGAGGCAGCAGGTTTTCTGAAGCATTGATGTAAATCACGCAATCAAAATGCTTGAAGTCCTTTTCCTTAGCCTGTGCGAAGGCATTTCGAAAGAATATTCAGAAAAGTATAGTGAAAGAAACTCTGAAGACCCATGTAACACTATCCAGCTTTGATAAATCTGAATATTTTGCTGTCCTTGCTTCAGATTTCTTTAAAGAAATAAAACATTTCAGAGAGCTGCCCCCCCCATATCCCTCCCCAATCACGTTATCCTCTCTCTGTCCCACAGATGATTGGTGATTATCTTGTATTACATATGTGTATCCATGAGCCATATATAGTATTATTTACATGTTTTAAAACTATATTAAATATAGCATACTGTAGCTATTCTACAACCCGCCTTTCTCACTCAAAACTGTTCTTGAGATTTACTCATGTTGATACATGTAGCTCTAGTTCATTCACTTTAATTGATGTATACTATTATACAAGCAATCTCTCTTCATATGCCATGGAAGGCCTACAAACCAAAAATATATGCCATAATATCATGTATATACATTGGCTAATGATCAGTCACACATTTGGCTCTGAGATACCTATTAGTAAATGCAAAGAAAGAAACATGACTCATCACATGAGTCACAGGTTCTATAAGTTAAGAACAAACCAGCATCTTGGGAGAAGCATTAACACCTGGCACTAAAAATTGACAGAAATTTCTCCTGCAGGTTCTTTTGATAGGAACTCTGCCACACAATAAATCCTACGCCAACAAAATTTTACAGCTAACACAAACCCACTTCCACAAGGCTATTTCCTTTAATTCACCTCACATGGGACAATGACAATACCAGATTTAGAGCAAAAGATTGTGTCTTAATGTTGCTTCCAAGCAATGAGTCCTTGTCTGACCCATCCCCACCCTTGTGACCTGATTCCCATTCCCCAGGGACTCTGAAGGTCCAATGGACAAAGAGCCAGGGGCCACCTCAGGTCTGGCTCACCCCCATTACATTTCTGCTGGCTGGCCTTACCTTGGAGAACTTCAGGCCACTCACATTAATGGTGCACAGGTCTGATGGCTTCCTCACACAGTGATGCTTCAGCTGGAACATAGTAGAGAGAGTCAACTCTCAAGGTCCCAACCAAGTTTATAAAGTTGGCCAAGCCAACAAATGACTCCCTGTTGAACAAGGCAGCCTGGTACAGCGGAAAAAGCATGGACTTTGAGATTGTTCAGAGCTGAGCTACCATCACAGCTCTTCCACCTCCCAGTTCCCCATCTGTAAGATAGGGTGAGTAACATTGACTTTACGGGGCTCTTAGGAGGATTCCTTCCTCTCTGTTCCTCCTCTGTCTTTTTGGGTCCTACTTCCTCTACCTGGCTCTTTAAAATTTTGTATTTCTGGGGTTTTACCAACCTCATACATTTGTCATAATTTGTTTATTTATCCACTCATTCACCAAATATTTACTGAGCACTATATTGGGCCATGCGTTATGCTAAATGTATCGATGAACTTTCTTCTTCTTATCCATTATATACCTAACTATTATATATTATATATCTTATTATATACCTATTATTATCTCCCTTTTAAAATGAGAAAAATAAGGCTAAAATGCTTTGCCTAATGTCCTATAGCTAGTAAATGAGAAATCTATGGTTTGAATCCAAATCTGTAATCACTAAACTCTGCTCTTTTGATTACCATACATTGCCCCTTATAACTAAAATATTGGAAGAAAATTTCAGCTTTGGAGCTTTTATTTATGTTTAACTGAGATCATTATTTTTTTCTGTTAATCATTTATTTATGATGTTGTTTATGTTTAGACATGGAACTAGGCATTGGGAAGATAATGAAGAAAGAACAGAAATATTCCATGTCTTCATATAACTTACAAGTGTGTGGAGGTCAAGTAGCATACAAGTTTTTATAATGTGATAAATATTTTAAATGAGAAACTCAAGATGCTAAGGGAGACAATACTGGAGGTTCCAATTTTAGTCTGGATGTGAGAAAATAAGTACGGAAGTAATATTTCAACTGATACCAGAGAGCTAAATAGGAGCTGGTCCCAGGGAAGTGGGTGGTGGGGGCTGTGAAAGGTATCAAGGCAGGAGAAAGCAAGGTGCTTTTGAGAGGGTGAAAAACAAGATAAGTTGGAGAGGCAGTCATTAAATCATTTGGGTCCATGTTGGCTCTGTAAAGGGTGTGGATTTTATCCTCCAGTCAATGGAAAGCTGTCAGAGGTTTTTTGGCAGGAGGCTGATTGCTATGTCTGATAAATATAGAAAGGAGGAGAAGACAGGAGTGGAAGAGGAGAGACTAATCTATCAGACATTGTTAATTATCTTCCCTAGAGCTACTTCTCTACTTATTCCTTGTTAAAGAACCCCAATGTTATTTACATTTCTCTGAATGGTCAAGTCCTTAGGCTCCAGCTCCAAGGAATCAATCCTGGCTTATCTCATCCAATCATGGAGGTCACATTCCCCTACCCAATGACTGTTGGGACATGTGATCTAGGTCTGGCCAATAAAATACTGGCCACTGGGGGTGAGAGGTCAATTGTGGGAAGCGTTTTCTGACTTTTAAAAATAGACCTAAGAAAGTGACAAACAATCCCCTTTTTACCTCTGGATATTATCATTTACATGTGATGACCAGAGCTGATGTAGCCATCTTGGGATCATGAAGGCAATGAGCCCAAGAGGAGAAGTTAACCTTCTCAGTCTGTAAGAGCAGAAAGACAGAGGAACCTGGATCTAGGAAGATGTCATTAAGCCAGTTAATTAACTTACTGTGGCATAACAATGCCTCTGGATTCTTTTTACGTGAAATAAGAAGCTCCTAGTTGGCTTAAACTAGTTAGGAAGTCACTGAATTCGTCCAAGAAAAGATAATAGTGACCCTGATTAAGGTGGTGGCAGTGGAGATGAGGAGAAGAATACAGAGTTGATAACTATTAAGTAAAAGTGCCAGGGCTTGGCCATGGTGGGGATGGGGGTGGTGAAGGAAAGGCAAATGTCAGGCATAACCCCAGCTTCCTGGCTTGGTGACTGCATAAAAAATGGTGCCATCAGAGAAACAGTATAGTAAACCCTAGAAAGGAATTATGTTCTGGGACTTGGAGTAAGGGTATTGGTGCAGTAAGTCAATATGAGGTGCCAGTGAAACATTCAAGCGGAGCTATCTAATAGGTGGGTAGGTATCCCATTAGTCTGAAGAACATCCTTGTTACTTCTGCTATCCAAAGTGGCAACATGGATAAAAAGCCATCTCAGTTAATGAGGGACTGTATATGTTGCTGGAAACAAAGGGGAAAAGCAGACTGCGATGGGAGGTGTTTCTGCCCCTTCTCAGCCCTGTTGTTTCAGTCCCCCTCACCCCCAATGAGAACTGAACAAAACCATGAAAGAAATTCCATAGGACCCCACAAAAAGCTTGCCCCTCACCACTTGAGGTGAGATGCAACCAGCTGTCTCCTCAAAGCTCTCTTTCAACATCTGATCTGTGCAGAAACCCATCTCTAGGGAACCATAAGCAAGCCTGGGAACAAAGTAGGCTGCTGGAGGTTTCCTCATCGGGAGCTATGAGAACTGGCTGCACATTAATATTGGCTTATAAAATGTGTCTTTCTCTGCAAAGTCACTGAGGCATTGCACAGAGCAGATGTAAAATTACCTGGCTGGTCTCCAACACAGCCACACTAGTCCTCTCTGTGAAGCCTGCCCCTGGCTCTGGGCAAAACCTGGGCAGCTCTCCTGGCCTTCATCCAAACACTACAGTAGTCCTTCTCTATACTGCGGTTCACTTATCGTGCACGGCCTCACTGTATTGTGGGATTTTTTAAAATATTATATTTAATTATTTATCACGGATTTTTTGCTCTAAGGTTAATAAGGGACTGGAAATGGTTTATAAGTGTGTGGGAAGGGTTTATAAAGCCTTAAAATATATATAAATACTAAAATAAATGTAAGGTTCCTACTTTGCAGATTTTCACCTGTCACAGGGGCATCTAGAACGTAATACCCGCAATAAGCGAGGGCATACTGTACACCCAAAGGACAAAGGTTGTGGCATGTAGAGCTTTTTAATCCCCCTCACTCCTAGAGAGATGTCTCCAGAGCAGAGCAGGAATCTCTACACCCTACAGGTGCTGGAATGGATTGTCAATTTACTCTTCCCCCTGATTTACTCATTTGTCTCCCCAAGTCAATTAAGAATTTTTACCTGATATAATGTAAAGGTATAGGCTTTGGAGTCAGCGGACCAGAGTTCTAATTACTAGCCGTAATTTACCTTGGCCAAGGCAAATTAACCCTTGGGGGCTCAGTTTTCCATCTGTACAATAGCAACAACATAATAGAGATGATAAAACCTATCTCACAAGGTGGATATAAAGAAGGCTTCACACATAAAGAAAGCTGTGGGTCCCTTCGTCATCCTGGCTGTCAATTTGTCTAATCGTTTCGGGTACATTGGGGGTAGCTGTACCAGAGACGAGCAACCAGGACAGCCAGATGCATTTAATCTCACCAGAAAATTCAAGTCCAGCACATATCCAGGAATGGCCTCTTGGTTTTTCCTTTGAGACCTTTTCTTTGCTCCAACTTCAAAAGAAATCTTCTGGCTTTCCTGACTTTCAGCTGGTGCCTCAACCACACCCTTGGGCTTCTTTTTGAGGTTACATTTCTGAGCCACTAACCAATGTCCTCGTCCTGTTGAGAAGATCAGAACAGTGAGGAGCAAACTCCTTCAAAGCCAAACCAAAAGCCAAACCATTACCTCCTATGTACTAGATACTGTGCTACTGTTGGTGACAGGGGCTGAGGGTGAGGGGAGGTGCCTATGTAACTATCTCAATTAATTGGCCCCCAAACCCAGTAAAGATGGTACTGCCCCATTTCACAGTGAGGAGGCTAAGACTCAAAGGGGTCAAATGACTTGCCTAATTCTTTCCTCCGTGTTTTTGCTTCTAAACTCTAAATGTTCTTTAAGACCCCCGATCAAGTATTTCCTGTTCTGTAAAAACTTTACTGACTGTTCCTCAGCAGAGCTGATCATTCTTTCCTCTGCTTCCTAGTTACTACCTCACTTGTCATCTCTTGGGTAAAGTTCAACGCATGACATCAGCTCAGCCAGCTCCACAATCCCAGGCCTTACCCAGGATCCCACCATTACAGGAGAAAGACTGCTTCAAAGGCTCAGGATAAGAAAATGATAGGACAGTTGTCACTTTTTAAAAAACCCAGTAACCCAAGTTCACTGCTGAAAGAACTAGGAAATGTATGTAAACAAAAAGAAGAACGTGAGGTTTATTAGTAAACTCACTTAACAAAAATCATGACGACATTCTAGAATCTGTTTTCTCCCTCAGCAGTATTTTTTTGGTGTTGATTTTTTTACTGCAAGGCATTTATTGCAACCTGTAATTATTTTACTCATTCAGTTATTTATTGTCTTTCTTGACCTCTAGGGTGGCAGCTCCACAGAGCACAGATGTTGATTTGTTCATGTCAGTATTGCCAAGGCCTACAACGAGCTTACCACACTGTGAGTGTTGCTGAGTGAACCTCAGTCACAGCCCCCACCTGCAATCACCCATTTGGGCTTTTCCTGAGCATCTACGTTGTGCTGGGAACTGGGGCTATGGAGATGAGTAAAATAGAGGCCCTGATTCAAAGGAGCTCAAAAATATAAAGGATGCTGTGGAAGCCCAGAGGGGAGAGCTAGCAGCCTAAGGGATGAGGTAGATCTAGTAAGTTGAAAGTTGACTAGGTGGAGATGAAAAAACCAGGCAGCCTGGGCTGAGGGAAACCACAAGTACCCAGGGGTATAAAAGACTGGGACCATGCAGAACAGCACAGAGCTATAGGAACTAGCTTGGTACCTCTGACTAGTGGCTCCCCGCCTGGAGGGCTTGCCCTGGCTCACCTGAACAATGCTGCCCATTCTGCCTCTTGGATGCAGCTCCTTCCCTATGTCCAGTGTGAGGCAGTTCCCATTCCAACTCTGGACCTGACAGTCCAGGCATTCCATTTCCCACGGCTGCCCTCATCTGGGGCATGGACCTTTGTCCTCTATCCCAATAGCCCTGATTCCTGGAGACTCCAGGCTATTTTGGTGCCAAAATGCCCAACACAGCCAGAAAGGAAGGCCCAGAGTGTGTCAGGAGATAAATACGAGAAAAGAGAGATGAGGCTGGGAAGTCAGCAGAGTTAGACCAGAAATTGTCTTGAGTATCAAGATAAGGAGCTTGGGTCATAATGGGGTAGGATTATAGCAGCATAGTATCCATGGGGAGGGGTTTTATTTTTTCCCTTCATAATTTTTCACTCTGAGATAATTTTAGACTTCCAGAAAAGTGGTAAAAATAGTATAGAGTTCTTATACAGCTTTCATCCAGTTTCCCTAACGTCTTATATAATCATAATACAATGATTGAAACCAAGAAATTAACACTGGTATAATATTAGTAACTAATCTATAGCCCTTCTTTGAATTTTGTCAGTTTCTCACTAATAACCTCTTTCTTTTCCAGGATCTCATTTTTCATTTAGTTGTCATATCTACTTAGTCTCCCCCAATCTGTGACAGTTTTTCAGTCTTTCTTTTCTCTTAAGTGAACTTGATACTTTAGAAGACTACTAGTCAATTATTCTGTGAAATGTCCCTCAATCTGAATTTGTTTGATGCTTTTCCATAGTTAGACTAAGGCTTTACACTTTGGCAAAACCGCCACAGAAGTGATGCTGTGCCCTCGTCAGCACATCAGAACACAGGGCACACGGTGTTAGTGTGTCATTGCTGGTGATGTTAACTTTGATCATGCAGGTAAGGTGGTGTCAACCTAGTTTCTCTACTGAGAAGTTACTATTTTTCCCTTTGTAATTAATAAAGATACTTTGAGACTATGTAAATATGTTTCTCATCATACTTTCACCCTCTAATTCTAGCATGTTAATTTTAGTGTCAACTTGGCTAGGGTATGAGAGGATTTATTCAATTAAACACTAATCTAGGTGTTGCTATGGAGGTATTTTGTAGATGTGACTAACATCTACCATCAGTTGACTTTAAGTAAAGGAGGCCATCCTCAATAATGTGCATGGGCCTCATCCAATCAGCTGAAAGACCTTAAAAGCTAAAACTGAAATTTCCCAGAGTAAAAATAATTTTGCCTAAGACTGCAGCATCAGCTCTTCCCTAAATTTCCAGGCTGCCTGCCCTATAGATTTCAGACTTCCAGCCCATCATTTTATAAGTCAATTCCTTGAAATACGTAATGTGTGTATATTATATGTGTGTGTGTGTATGTCTATATATACATATATGTATGGATATGAAAACAGAACTAGTAATATTAATAATTGTAATATAAGTAACATAGTTATAAATAATGTAATTATAATGATAAATAATAGTATTATTCTAATTGTAAATAATAATAATATATCTATAATTATGGGCTCATGGATATTTATTCAATGGTTTATTACTCAAGTCTACCTTTATCTATTTTGTTGCTCAGATTGTCCCAGCTTTGGTGACTGGGCGCTCCTTCAGGCTGGCTGTTATGTCCTTTTGACATGTACCCATCATTTTTCTGAGCACTTCTTCACTTCCTGGCATGAAAAGATGTTCCAGGCTCAACTTGTATTTTTTCTGCCCCAGCCCTAGTAACAACTTGTACTCTTAGGAGTCCTTGCTTCTTTTATTGGAGAATAGTATTTAGAAACCGAGATCTAGGTGTCAGTACGCTCTTCATAACTGACGTATCATTGTTCTCAGTGGACTAGGAAATACACATACATATACTAATGTGTGCAGATACACACGACTATATTTATTTCTCTACCTGTCCATCTGTGTGTGTGTATGTGTGTGTGAGGTGGTATGGGTACGAAATCATGAGTTCATACTGTGAGCTCCATGGGAGGGTTTTAAACAGGTAGGCTGCCAGAGAAGGTTTCTATGTGAAAAATGGGGATTCCTCCTTTCCTTTCAATGGGGTTTGTTTCCCTGTCTCCTCATTTTTGTGACTCTACTTGTTTGTTGCTGCTTCTTAGATTGATCTGCACTTCTTGGATCTGCCCCTGGTGGCGTCAGATCGTGTATCAGTCCGGGCCTAGGCAGCCTGTTGGAGACTTCCAGGGATCTACTGCCTTTATCTGTCTCCTTTAGTTGTTAATCTATTCAATGTGTGATCAGCTGTTAGGCTTAAGGACCAAGGGTGTGGCAGATTAATTCCTGTAGGCAGGGCTTTTGCTTCCCCTCAGGCTGACACCACTTGGAGGGGGAATGGTTTGCCTGCAGTATGGGGAATGAGTCAGCACTGGGACCCAGTCGGCTGCTCCATCAGTTCTCTCCTCAAAGCCACCACCCCAAATTCTCCCAAAGTGTCTCTAGTCCCCTCTGCCCTCCTTTTGCTTGAGCCCAGGGTAAGTGGGTGTCAAAATATGTTTGTAAATGATCCGTTTTAGAGGTCTTTGTCTCCAGCTGTTTCTTTCAGGCCAGCAAACAACCCTGTGACTTTTTGCTTTTCACAGCTAAGTGCTATTTTACTTTCTGCTCTGTTGCTGTAGGCTGGGAGGCCCAGCTGGGGGTTTAGATGCTGCCCTTCTCAGGGGAACACCCAGCTGCTGAGCTGTTTCTCAGTCTCTTCAGCTGCCATCCATGGGAGTCCAGCCAGCCTTTCGTGTCTCTGCACTTCCTACCATTAATGTGATGAAGCGGCCTTTTCTGTCTCTCAGTGGTTATCACAATCACATGTTTTAAAAAGTTGGGAGAGACACCTGGGGAGCGCTCCCAGCACCAGACGAGACCACACAGCTCACGGTCCCAGCACCGGGGACAATGAAGACTCATTGCTTCTGACTGTGCAAACCAGTGGGGGTTGGGGCAGAGGAAGAAACTGCTGGCCTCTCAGTAGAGTCTGCTTGTTTAAAGAGCCCCCACAGACCTAGAACATCTGCAGACCCACCTGCTCTAGAAACGATGGCCAGGGCAACACCTAGAGAGGCTCCAGTTCCAAACAAAAGTGAGACAAGTGCCTGGAAAAGGGGTGAGTGCTGAGCAAGCAGAATTGTTCCCTCTCAGACCCCTCCTCCACATACAGTGCCACAACGTGGTGAAACGGGTCGCCTTGTACTGACAAATACCTAAGGTTCTGCCCCTTACAACATAACAGGTGCGACAGCTCTACCTAAGACACAGAAGCAAACAAACAAAGGATTCTATCAAGATGAGGAGACAGAAAGGTATGGCCCAAATGAGGGAACAGATCAAGGTTCCAGTGGGAGAAGTAAGCGATGAAGAGATAGCCAACCTAACAGACGAGGTGACAACCTAACAGACGCAGAGTTCAAAACACTGGTGATAAATATGCTTACAGGCTTGACAGATATGCTTGAGTACAGCAAACACATAAGGGAAGAAGTGAAGGCTATGCTAAATGAAATGAAGGAAAATCCACACAAAACCAATGGTGAAGGGAAGGAAATCGAGGTTCAAATAAATGATTTGAAACATAAGAAAGAAAAAAACAGTCAATCAGTACAGAACGAGGAAACAAGAACTGCAAAAAAATGAGGAGAGGCTTAGGAACCTCTGGGACAAGTTTAAACATGCCAATACCTGGATCATAAGGGTGCCAGAAGGAGAAGAGGAAGAGCAAGAAATTGAAAACTTATGTGACAAAATAATGAAGGAAAACTCCCCAAATTTGGGGAAGGTAACAGGCATAAAAGTCCAGGAAGCACAGAGAGTCCCAAACAAGCTAGACCCAAAGAGGATCACACCAAGACACATCATAATTAAAATGTCAATAGTTCAAGATAAAGAGAGAATCTTAAAAGCAGCAAAAAAAAAAGCAGAGAGTTACCTACAAAGGGGTGTCTATAATACTATCAGCTGATTTCTCAAAAGAAACTTTGTAGGCAAGTAGGGACTGGCAAAAAGTATTCAACGTGATGAAAAGCAAGGACCTGCATCCAAGATTACTCTATCCAGCAAAGCTATCATTTGGAATGGAAGGGCAGATAAAGTGCTTCCCAGACAAGGTAAAGCTAAAGGAGTTCATCATCACCGAGCCATTATTATATGAAATGTTAAAGGGACTTATTTAAGAAAAAGAAGATCAAAACAATGAACATTAAAATGACAACAAACTCACAACTATCAACAACTGAATCTAAAAAATAAAAACAAAATTGAGCAAACGAGAATAGGAACAGATCATAGGTATGGGGATCATCTGGGAGGGGGAAGGGGGAGAAATGGGGAAATGGTGCAGGATAAAGAAGCATAATTGGTTGGTACAAAATAGACAGGGGGAAGTTAAGAATAATATAGGAAAAGGTGAAGCCAAAGAACTTATATGCATGACCCGTGGACATAAACTAAGGGGGGGGGTGATTACTGGAGGGATGGGGGGTACTGGGTGGAGGGGAGCAAAGGAAAAAAATTGGGATAACTTTAACAACATAATAAATAAAATATACTTAAAAAAGAAAAGAAGTCACTGAATAGAAGGGAACACAATGGTTAGACATGCACTTTAGAAGGCTCCTGAGGCTGCTGGGGGAAGATGGACTAGAAAGGATAGGATTGGCTGTGGCAGGGAACAGAAGTCAAGTGGAAGGAGAAAAAGAAATGGACACAAGAGATATTCTAAAGCAGGAGCTGGCTGTGAGGCAAAGATACCAATTTAAGTCACCTGACCTTCCTTCGGTATTCGAAGAAGATTTTTGGCTGGAAAGCAGTTGTTCAGGTGAGGCTTCCCATCATCCAGCTTATAGGTTCCTGAGGAGGCCATCTTCCTGAGAGTCAACCAAAGACAAAGAAGAAGTAGAAGAGTGAGAAAGTGCAGCATTGCTCTCTCATCCCAGCATGGCTTGTGAGCCCCCCAGGACCGCCACACAACACATACACCCTACCTCTGAGGGCCTAGAGGTCCACTGCCCTGCTTCAGAAATGGGTTGGCCCTTATATGAAGAGCGAGACAAAGCTTTGGGCTTTTCTTTGTTCAAATTAATCCTATCCAGTGGAACACTAGCCAGAGCATCACCTTCAGGCTTGGGCAGACCTGGTTTGAATACTGACTCTGACTTTCCTTCCTCCATGAGTGGGAAAGTTACTCTATCCCTCTAAGCCTGTTCCTCACCCGTAAAATGTGGGTAATAACACCTACCTTAATAGACAGATAAAAGGATCAAGTTAGAAAGGTAGTGCCTGGTACACACTAGGTGCTCACTAAAACTGTTCTTTGTTTTAACAGAATTCAGGGAAGAGGGAACTCACATTTCAGGTGAGATGATAGTCAAATAATGAGATTTGAACTGGATAAGTAGGACTTGAGGGATGAATTGAGTTCACTGATAGAAAGATAAGTATTCTAAACAGAAAGGCCACAGGACTGAGGACATGGTGGTAGGCATGTCTGGTGCAGTAAGGAAACAACCTGACCTAGGAACAGGATGTGTATCTAGAAGTCTCGGACAATAAGGCTAGAAGGATGGGGTATGCTCCTGAAGGGCCTTCAGTGCCAGGCTAGGAGCTCAGGTTTCACCTTGGAAGTAACTGAGAACCATGGATGATGATATCTGAGCTGGGAAGAGCCATGACCCAAACTGTGCTTTAGAAAGACAAATCTGATAAAAATAATGTGATGTGCAAAAGTATTCCATGAAAAGTCCATCTCAGAAATACTGTTCAATGTGCTTTTCTTTGTCTCTCACTGCTTTCATTAAATCTTTCACCCCACCCCACCCCCATCCCCCAGAATACTGCAATAGTCTTCTGATTGGATTCCAGCTAAGCAGGAAGGCCAAATGTGTGAGCCTGGTCTTGAAGGCTCCTGGAGTCCTACTTCCTAACCCTTCCAGCTCCAGACAGCCCTACCCATCAGGCTCACAGAACCATTTCCTATACCTAAAACATACCATTCACATTCAGTTTTGTCTGCCTTTGTACTTAGTGTTCTTTTGGCCTAAAATTGTCTTTTCTATCTTGCTCATTTGCTTGCTTTCATCCTTTAAGATTTAGCTCAAATACCACTTCCTTTAGGAATAAATCACTAATAAGAGATATAACTTTCTTAAACCTTGAGCTCTTAGAGATTTGAGATTTTTCACTTAAGGGATCCGGCCATTCCCAAATCTGCTTCTGGACAGCTTCAGAGAACCTGAGGCAGCAGAGGTTTGGGAACCTATAAGCCCCTGGCCAGCAGAAGGGAAGCCATGAGAGAAATGTGGGACCCTGGGGTACAGGCTCTGGGAAGAGATTCAGTAAAAGGAAGGAGCAGAGTGGGAAGCTGGGATCCACTGTCCTGAGGAACTGTTTCCTGGAAGTGAAAAATATGAAAAGTAGAATGATGCAGTAGGAAGAGCAACAATTTGGAAACAGGAGGCTTAAATCTGAGTCTAGTTTCTCCCATTAAGCTGAGTGACCTTGAGAAAATCAGTGCATCTCTTCGTGCTCAGCTTTCTCACATATAAAATGAGGATAAAAACCTGTGCCTCAGAGGATTGTAAAAATTAAATAAGGTAAAAATAGAAAAGTTTCCTTTTAGACTCAGTCCAGATGCCACCTCTTCCACAAAGCCTTCACTGAGCGGGAAATAATTGCTGCTGTGACTAAACCCTGGAGTATCGCTTCGGTATCTCTTTCATGGAGGGAGCCTTTCTACCTCATAAGATTACTATCAATAACAATCTTGAGGCGGGGCTCCTTCAGTGGTCTATGAACCTCTGTGTCTGGACACATGTCTAATTCAGTCTCTCTTTCACCCTTGGAATGCTCATAGGAAACACCTAATAAACATGTGTGAGCCAAATGGAAGTCAAGATACAATGATGTTCCCAGAGTACAAGAGCTTTTATACATATTTCTGAGCTCCCTAATTAGACTTTAAGCTACTCCAGAGGAAAGACAGCACCTATGATGTTCCCAGCACCTTACACAGTGGTGGCACACAATAGATTCCATAATTATTTGTGGAATAAATGACTGATGTTGATATCTTCTTTGGTCCAACACAAGGCACTCTAAATTTCCTAATCCTTGAGCACCCCAAAAAGGACTGGAGGTCTCTCTTATGTGATTCCATGACAATCCATACTTCTCCCAGTGTGATACTTAATTACAATTGTTTGCTTCCCTTTCCAATTTCCCACTTGCTATAGGGCCTGTGATACTTTATTGACCTATGTAATCCCAGAGCCTAGCATAGAGCCTAGAACTCACTAAAGATGAATGGATAGATGGACGAATGAGGAAAGATCAACAGTCATTCAGTTAGTCTGTCTTTTAGGAAATCTCTCTTGTGACCAACCATACCTATCTGCAAGACAGGTGAATGAATGAACGAACGAGTGAATAGCTGACTGGGAAATGTCAGAGATGATTACTATTGGAGAAGGCTCAAGTAACTTACAGAATATAGGAACCTTGCTTCTAGTCTGTATACTTACTTGATCTTTGATCTTGGGAAAAGCCCCTTGACTTCCTTTGTTTTTTGTTTCTTCACCTGTAAAATAGATATTATACTCATTCTTAGCCTGCCATTCAGAGCTCTTGACCTTTCTCATTAATTATATTCTACTGTTACCCTTCTGCTCCAAAATATGTCTCACCTAGGACCTAAAAAAATACCACAGGACTAAAAAGCCCAGAAGTAGATTTATATAGATGTAGAGATAGAGACAGAGACATAGATGGGAAGGTGGAAAAGGAAATAATTTTATGACAGTGGGGTGAGGCTAGGGTGCTTAAATAAGATGTGTAAATAGCAAATCAGTAAGGAAAGGATCAGTTTACATAATCATTTACACAAAATAAATTTTATGCACAGTTACAGTAGCAAAGACAGCATTGAAAGGTACGATACAATCTGGGAAAAAGATATTTGCTATGCATAAAACACAAAGAACCAATCAGCTTATGGGGAACATACAGACCTGCACACAATTAATCATAGAAATTGCAGTTCCCTATGAGGAATACTAGGTGAGAAGGTGTGGATTTACAACTAATGGTCTAGGAAGGGCATATAACCTCCAGATTACATTGTCTAGAAAGTAACCCAAAGAGAAATATGAACTTTATCTGGATGGTGGAAAAAAGAATGTCCAAGTTCCAGCCTTAGAGGCTGCCTGCCTACTTAGCTTCAGGTACTTTTGGTCTCTGTCTCAAACTTGAAGCAGCTAATCTCAATCTAATTATAGTACCACCCAGCTACAACGTGCACACACACACACACACACACACACACACACACACGCGCTTGTCATCTGCACACATTTTCCTGTCCCTTTCCTTTGGCCTATCATACTTCTGCCCCTCTACTTTGCTTGGCTCAAGCAGATATCCTTTCCTCATGTTGACCTTTCTTTGTTCTACCACCTCCAGCCCACTTCTTAGTGGAGGCACTCTGCCCCAGCATGTTACAATGGTCTGCTTAACTGCCTGTTCCCCACTCCAAACACCCCTAACCCAGGCTGTGAGCCCCTCTAAGGCCAGGCCTGGGTCCTACCTATATTTCTATCCCCAGCACCTCATACAGCCATTGAGTAGGCTTAATGAGTGTTTACTGAACTAAACTGAGCCACAAACATAATGCTATGGAGAAGAAAGAAATAAGGATCAAGGAAGGTTCACAGAACAGGTGACATTAGAGCTGGGTCTTGAAAAATGAAAAGTTATAAAACATATAACAAAAAGCTACAGAGGTATCTGAGTGGACTGCTTCACAGAACTAAAGAAACCTTGCCTAATATTATTTAGTGATAATTACCAGATGAATGTTAGCTTCACTGAGACAGGTATTTTGTCATTTTTAGTCAATGAAATATCCCCAATGACTGCTACATAGTAAGCACTCAATAAGTATTTGTTCAATCATTTGGACACTTATGAGGGGTTTATGAGGATAAAAAAACAAATGATGCAATGTCATAGTGTACAGTATAGTACAATCCTATCATATGATAACTCTAGGTCACTATAACAGGAAATCCAGGAGAGTAGAAATCAGGTCTGTCTTGATCACCCTGTATGCCTCAGTACAGCTCTGGGCAATGTTCGTACTCAAATTTTTTTGTGGGGAAAAAAGTGAATTAATAAAGATCTAGAATACTATTACACACCATGGGTTTTTTAAAGTATATTTTATTGATTATGCTGTTTCAGTTGTCCCAGTTTTTTTCCTTTTGCCCCCCTCCACCTGGTACCCCCTTCCCTCCAGCAATCTCCCCCACCTTAGTTCACGTCCATGGGTCATGCATGTAAGTTCTTCGATTTCACCTTTTCTTATACTATTCTTAACACCTCTGTTTATTTTGTTCCAACCAATTATGCTTCTTGATTCCTGCACCATTTCCCTCTCTCCCCCTTTCCCCTCCCAGCTGATAACCCTACAAATGATCCCCATTCCTATGATTCTGTTCCTTTTCTGGTTGTTTGTTTAGTTTTTGTTTTTTAGATTCAGTTGTTGATGGTTGTGAGTTTATTGTCATTGTAATGTTCATTGTTTCGATCTTTTTAAAAAATAAGTCCCTTTAACATTCCACATAGTAATGGCTTGGTGATGATGAACTCCTTCAGCTTTACCTTGTCTGGGAAGCACTTTATCTGCCCTTCCATTCTAAATGATAGCTTTGCTAGATAGAGTAATCTTGGTTGTAGGTCCTTGCTTTTCATCACATTGAATACTTCTTGCCAGTCCCTTCTTGCCTGCAAAGTTTCTTTTGAGAAATCAGATGATAGTCTTATGGGAGCTCCTTTGTAGGTAACTCTCTGCTTTTTTCTTGCTGCTTTTAAGATTCTCTCTTCATCTTTAGCCTTTGGCATTTTAATTATGTGTGTCTTGTTGTGGTCCTCTTTGGGTCCAACTTATTTGGGGCTCTCTGTGCTTCCTGGACTTGTCTATTTCCTTCACCAAATTAGGGAAGTTTTCTTTCATTATTTTCTCACATAAGTTTTCAATTTCTTGTTCTCCCTTTTCTCCTCCTGGCACCCCTATGATTTGAATGTTGGTACATTTAAAATTGTCCCACAGGTTCCTAATTTTCTCCTCGTTTTTTTCAATTCCTGTTTCTTCTTTCTGTTCTAAATGAATGTTTATTTCTTCCTTTTATTCCAAATCGTTGATTTGAATCCCAGCTTCCTTCCCGTCACTGCTGGTTCTCTGTATATATTTTTTAATTTCACTTTGCATAGCTTTCACTTCTTCCTTTATTTTGTGGCCATATGCAATCATTTCTCTGAGCAACCTGTTCACCAGTGTTTTGAACTCTGCATCTGATAGGTTGGCTATCTCCATTTCATTTAGTATTTTTTTTTTTTCTGGAGTTTTGTTCTGTTCTCTCATTTGGGCCATATTTCTTTGTCTCCTCAATTTGGCAACCTCCCTGTGTTTGTTTCTGTGAATTGGGTAGAGTTGTTTTAACTCCATGTCTTGGCAGTATGGCCTAATTAGCAGGTGTCCTGTAGGGTCCAGTGGCACAGCCTACCCTATCACCCAAGCTGGGTACTTGAGGTACACCCTTCATGTGGGCTGAGTATACCCTTCTCTTGTAGTTGAGCCTTGGTTGCTGTTGGCAGATCAATGGGAAGGGTTTACCCAGGCCGGTCAGCTGCAAGGCCTGGCTTTGACCACTGACTACCAACCTCTACTCTCTGTGTAGAATCAGCTATGTAGGGGAAGGGTGGTGGTGCTCCAATGCTGTCTGTAGCTGGCCACTGGGTACACTTGCCCTGGGGTTTTTCCGGGTGGTGCAGACCAAGTTCAGCCCTCACTTGTGTTTTGCCCAGGGCCACCATGCATGAGCTATAAAGCAATCTGAGATGGCTGCTACTTGTGCTGGGCTTGGAGAGTCCCTGGCAAAGCCAAACTGTAAATCTAAGCTGGCTGCTGCTAGTGCCAGACCTGGAGCTCACTGAGGCCAGCTGTTCCTTGGTTGATAGGATTTAGGAAGTTGTGAAGCATAAGCCAAGACCAGCTATTCATATAGAAAAGCAGCTTGGGTGGGCCCATAAGTTGCTTGGGGTGGAGTCTCTGGGGACCTCCAAGGTGGGTCAAACAGTGTTAGCCAGGTTGATGGAGTCTCAGATACGGCACCAGCTTGCCAGCTCCATCTCAATGGATGTGGTTTCTTTAATTCCTTATTTGTCAGACTTCCATTCAACTCGATTTCTGACTGTTCTGGCTGATGGTTGTTTTATATTTTAGTTCTAATTTTGATGTGGTTATGGAAAGAGGCAAGCCATGTCCACCTATGTTGCCATCTTGCTGAATTCTCCCATACCATGGGTTTTGATGTTTTAAAAAAATCTGGCTTCTAAATCAGCTCCTGATACCTTTTATCTGGCCTTGAGTAAATTCCTTACTTTCTTCATCTGACAGGGCTATTAGGGGACTAAATAGATATAAAGATGTACTATACATATACGATGGAGTATTCGTCGGCAGCCGTCCGTCTCGAGAGACGATGGTGTAGCTTCTTAAGAGTCTATCTGTACCGCCGAGACTGGCTGTGCAGTCCAACTCGGGAGTGACACGGTATCTGTCTCCTCCCGTGTTGAATCGACATCTTGTGATGACGCTGGAGTGTCCTCTCCAGTGAAGCTGAAGCTACAGAGCCTGGGCAGGTTGATATGGAGGGTCTGCTGTTGCCCATGCAGCAGACCCCCCCTCTCTTCGCAGCTGAAGGGTCCAAGGGAAAGACGGAGTCTATACAGCTTGGCTTCAGGTGCGCCGCAGGAGTTGCTGGTGTTGACTACAACGTCGAACCGCCTTAGGGACTCCGGCTCCGGATTTTCTGTCGGGGTTTACTCCCTTAGCCTTTCCCCTGAAGAGGTATGCCGCAAGGCAGCGGAGGTTTTTTGGAGTCAGAGTTTTCCTTCTCTGATGATGGAGTATTACTCAGCAATAAAAATGAATGAGCTCTCTTCTTCAGAGCTGCTTATGAAGGTGGCAGCCATCTCCTACTCTGCTTCGTGGCTGCCCTCAGACCCCTGTTGAAACCCAAGATCATCAATAAGAGGACCAAGAAGTTCAACTGGCACTAGTCAGGCTGATGGGTCAAAATTAAGCATAAAGTGCAAAAACTCAGAGACACTGAAAATATGGCACACAAAAGATTTAAGGCACTGATCTTGCGGCTCAGCATTGGCTATGGGAACAAAAAGAAAACAAAGCACATGCTGCCCAGGGGCTATTAGAAGCTCCTGGTCCACAACATTAGGTAGCTTGAAGTGCTTCTGATGTCCAACAAATCTTACTGTGCAGAGACTACTCACAACATCTCCTTTGGCAACTACAAGGCCGTTGTGGAAAGAGCAGCCCAAGGGCCCATAAGAGTCACCAATCCCAAAGCCAGGCTGCTCAGCGAAGAAAATGAATAGACAGCTTATGTGCATATTGTATTTGGGTTAATAAAACCACAAAATTCTGCCATCCGGCATTTCAAAAAATCTACAAGAAAAAATGAAATACTGTAGAATGAAATCTTCCCATTTGCGACAACATGGCAAGGTACTGTATTATGCTCAGTAAAGTCACAGGAATACAAATACAGTATTTCACTTATATGTGTAACCTAAAAGATAAAACAAACAAAACAAAAACAGACTCATAAAAATAGAGATCATATTGATGGTTGCCATAGGGAAAGGGGAAGAGGTGAAAAAGGTAGAGGGAAATATAGTCAGTAATATTGTGATACATCTGCACAGTGACAGGAATTCCTAGACTTAGTGTGGTGATCACGTTGTAAAGTATATAAATGCTGAATCACTATATTATATACTGGAAACAAATTTAATACTATATACCAACCATACTTACATAAAAAATAAATAAATGCAGATAGGACACTGCCTGGCAGACAGTAGTCACTCAGTGAACGAGTTCTCTATAACACAAAAACATTGCTAATGGCTAAGATGACAGTCACTAAAGATATTAACTGGTAAGTACTGTAACAGGGCTAGAAAAATCTGAAGAACGACCTCCTAACGCCCCTTTGGAAATTTTAAGTTCGGGGCAGGGGAGACTCTTAACTCCTCCCGCAAGCTAAGTTTTCAGCCGCACCTGCCTCCGGCGTCGCTTCCGCCTCCGAGACGTTCGCGGGGGCGACGTCCCGGTCTGGCGGGATGCGCGCCTGCGAGCCTCACGGGAATCTTGGAGCCGCTCCAC
The DNA here is from genome assembly GCF_987537825.1 of Furipterus horrens. Lineage (NCBI taxonomy): Eukaryota > Metazoa > Chordata > Mammalia > Chiroptera > Furipteridae > Furipterus > Furipterus horrens. The sequence continues at coordinate 46,797,317 of NW_028327172.1, forward strand.
AGTGGCGCCTGCCAGTACCTTTTCCACCACTTAGTAACCGCGACGCGGCCTCTAGCCGTATGGGTAGCAACCGGCTGCCGGAGCGTCTAACTACTACAAATCCCGGCAAGCGCCGCGGCCACTCCTGCCGGCAACCTCGCGTCAGTCAGGACTCCACGCGACACGTCACGACGTGGGCTTCAGCCAATCGGCTTCGGACAAGTAGGAGTGGGAGGGGGACGCAGAGGCAGACAAGATGGCGGCGGCGGCGGTTGCACAAGGCGGGAGAAGTGGTGGCGGCGGAGGCGGTAGTGGGTCTGGCAGTGGCCCAAGCTGCGGGACAGGTAGTGGCCGCAGCGGCTTGTTAGATAAGGTGAGGAGCCAGTTCTTGGGGACAGTCCAGGCCAGCGGAGGCCTGAGAGGCGGTGACAGCACCTTCCCATCTCCGCCCCCCTTTTCTACAGAGGTTTCTTAACGGAGTACTGGTCTGGCCCACCGTGGGAACCTTACCGGCGCTTGCCGTCTTCTGCACCTGAGACCGGGCTCTTTCCTCTTTAGGTCTTTTTTACATCTCAGAAGTGTTCCTGGCCTTTCATATCTGTCACCACAGCTTCCTAGGATAACTTGATTATTTCCACGTTTTCAGGCGGCCGTCAGTTTTCCTCTGTGGTGCTTGGGGCTTCTGTTGAATGTGCCCATTTCACCGATGGAGAAAACTCAAGCCCGAGGGAATGAAAGTAGCTGCTGGAAGTCAGTAGTCCCCAAACTCCCCACCACTCTTGCATGTCGCTACGGATTCCAAACTGCTCCTTAGCCTTTGTTCTTTCTGAAGTTTCTAGGCGTTTTATCACGGTACCCGGAATACTGAACTTGGTTGAGTATTGACTTCCCCCGTTGGGCTGACAGGAAGCCTTCAAGATTTTTCTTTTCTCTTGCTGTCTTCACCCTCCCCCACCGCCCCGCTCATTTCCCCCTGCTTTCTGCCTCCAAGTGTCTAGGTGAATCGAATTCACGAGCTTGCTGCATATTCCTACGTGCCTCTTTCCCCCTTCTCCCGTCCATTTTTAAAAAAACTGTGGTCCTAGCAAGAAGGATTTAAAAGAAAAGAAAAAAAGAAAACTCTGTTCTTGGTTTGGCCCTTCTTGTCCTTGCATAGCATCTTGGAAGAAACAATTGCATAGAGATCTGCGTCCTAGGACTGGTTCTGTCTCTTGATTAGCTGAGTGACCTTGAAATATGTCTTGTCTTTCTTTACATCTTGTTTTCTCATCTGTGAGCAGAGGGATTTAGCCTCAAATGTACCTTAAGGTCCCTTCCAGTGTTCTCACTGTACAGCCCTGGGCCAGTTTGTTGATGAGAAATGTTAAGCATGGGCTCTTTAATATAGTCAATAATCAAGATTTTTTTTACTTTAATTGAAAACAGCTTTCAGACTTCCCTATGCCTAACACGGGGTAGGTACTTAAGACATGAATACACAGTCATGTTGAGGAGTCCTGATCTCTTTGCTTCTCTTTTTGGGTGCCATTGGTTTTGAATGACATGATTCTCACGCTCTTAACTCCTTTTGAGGGACAGGAATGTGTTCTGGGGGCTGGAATGGTAAATTGTTCCAAGACATGTGAGAGTATTGGGAATTGATGGCAATTGTTGTATACAAGTCCTGCCTGCCTTCCCGCTGGATGAGCAGCTCCCAGCCTGTGCTCATCCTATCCCATTAACTGCTTTTGTTCTTCCCTTTATTTGGATTATCGCCAGCAAACATTAAACGTACATTTTGCTAAGATAGTGATTAGTGAAAAGTATATGGCACCGTTGTGTTATTGAAAGAACCTGGATTTTGGGATCATAGATTTGAGCTTTGAAGTAGCTTTGCTACTTTAAGACTGTATGAAGACTTAGTTAACCTCACTGAGCTTCCCTTCCTAAATCTGAAATGTTAGGGTTTTGGGCAGAATCAAATGAGATGATAGGCACTAATGACCTGTGTAACCTATAGTGTCTAATACAAATGTGTGATGGCAGAAGAATAAATCAAGAATCCTACTGTCAGAAAGTACTCAGTATTGCTGAGTGTAGAACATGGGGCACCCAGAATGTTAAACATAGAAGTATTTGGTGTAGTCAGTTATGTACTTTTTATAGAAGTTCAAATGAGAGAGAGAAAATTATTCCTGAGACCTAATTGGTAAGGGACTAAAGTCCCCAGGGGATGACTTCTTGTCTGAATGTGGAGCTGGGACCTTATTTTGGGGGGAGAGGGGAGGCATGCACCACGTAATGCCCTTGAACAAAGGTACACAGATGGTGCCTGATGTTTCTCTAAGAGACCTGTGGTGGCAAGAAGAGGGCATGGATTGCTTGAAGTAGGAGTAGGAAGCTGTTGAAGGGTTTTGAAAATTATTCAGATAGTTTGGAGAGGTAAAAACTAAAAGCCTTCTAGTAACGCCTTATACCATAGTTGTGTAAGGTTTAATACAAAAAGACAAGTTTGAGTTCTAGTGCAGCATATTAAAAGCTACATGGCCTTGGATAAGTTACTTGGTGTTACTGAACTCAAATTTTCTTATGTAAATATTGTGGATGCTCATATATACATATTACTGGCTTGTAAATATTAAAATGTATAATATTGGTAAATGTTCTTTGTAAAGGGCTATAACAGTAGAATGACAAGGTGATGAGAACTTCCAAATTGGATAACAGAAATAGATAGAAGGACTCACAAAGGAGCACTGGGCGGAATTAGCTAAGAAGTAAGATAGAAATAAGTCAAGACCTGCTTAGGTACTTTCTGTTGGAAAACTTCATTTCTAGCATTTATGGCACATGGGAGTTAAGTTGTCACTTAATGTAACATACTGTCTTGTATTATTATTCCAATTGGATTTGTCTAGTTTCCCACGAGAGGTTCTGGAATAAGTAACTGGCAGTATTGAATTAAGTGGAAGAAAATCTCAGTCTTCAGGATCAGCCTCTAGTTGTGTGAAAATTATGGGTACTGTGGAAGAGAATATGGGGGAAAATGTTATTCTCAGTGGTTAGGATCTGAATGAATTGAGAAGCTTTCGCTCCGGGGGAATGAAAGGCTGTTACATTACAGTGTCTTTAATTTGATTTTTCTAAATTTTTAGGAGGTTTCTTTAAAAATTTCTGCAGCTGTAGTTTCAGTTGCCATAAACAAATGTAATAAAGAGATGTAAATGTGCTTATAGCTTTTCGTAAGCAGATGTGAATTTCTGTTCTTCTGAAACTGACTTTAAGAACAAAGCAATTCTAGTTTCCTGATCTTAAAAATAGGTATGCAAATAAAGTCTTCTAAATTTCATCACAGAATAGCTTAGATCATTGCAGTAAATTATCTTGTCTAAAATACATCAAAACATTTTGTTCTACATAGCAGGCTATAAAGAAAAAAACTGCTTGCTTAATTTGTTTTGGCTATTAAAGTTAATGTGTTGTATTAAACCATTCTTTCCAGAAGCTACACCCAAATCCTTTTAACTTATTATCTAGATCTCTGTCTCCTGACCAGATTTGTTTTGGCTATTAAAATGGGATATTAAACCATGCTTTCTAAAAGCTATACCCACACCCTTTTTACCTCATAGCTGGATTTCTGTCTTCTGGCTGGACTGTCAGCTTAATCTTCAAGTCCAGCTTTTATATCTTAGTACTAGCTGAGAATACAGGCTTGGGGGCTGGGCCATCTGTCTGACTTTGAATACTGTTTGCTACGTACACGGTGTATATTCCTGGGCAAGTTAGTAAATCTCTTTGTATCTCAATTTCTTCATCTGTACAATGGCAATGATTGTAGTATTTACCTTAAAAGGTGGCGTCTGGCACAACAAAATACATATAGCTGCTGCTAACTAGTGGTTATTCTGGGCTTCAGCTTCCTTAGATAAGTATTTTTTATAACAGGACATGGAGAATGTCTACATCAGACCACCTTGGGGCTCTAGTTAAAGATAACAGATTTTTGGACCTCATCCCAGACCTGAATTGGATTCTCTGAAGGTGGGACCTGGACATCTGTATGTTTTCATTTATTTCCTCTACATTTTAATAGTTACTTCCAGGTTGAGTGTCCTAGATGACTTTTTAAATCCTTTCTGGTTCTGACATGTTTAAAGTTTTTTTTGTTGGCTTGTTTTTTAAATTATTCTGCCTAATCAGTAGTGGTTTATCTAAAATGTTTATTAATGGAAAAAGACCTTGAAGCTCATCTGTCTCAGCCTCCTCATTTTATAGACATGGACACAATTGGAGATGGAAAGATGAAGCAAATTGCCCAAGACCACACAGTGAGTTGTTAATAATCCAGAACCTGGCTTCCTCATTTCTTAATCCAGTTCTCTTACCTTACTCAGTACATTGCTTCTCATGCTGGAGCAGGTCATGTTCTAGCTAATGTAATAGTGGAAAGAACATCTGTTTTGAGATAGGAAGACTTAGGCTTAAGCCTTGGTTTTGTCGCCTACCAACTATGTGTCCGTAGACAGGTCATGTATCTTACTCTCAGTGATCTGTATCTTCTGGGTGGTATACCTGTATATTGACCCAGCTCTGACAAAGACAATGAACAGTTTTATGGCATTACTGTAAGTGCGTGTGTGTGTATGTGTCTGTTTAAAGAAATAGGGTGTAAAGAAACAAGGTGCTGGCTTTTTAACATTGTGCTGCAAACTAACCTGTAATAGCATCTCAATACTCATTATTTTTTACTTTAAATTTACTTTTAATTTTACTTTAAAATTAAAAGCATCTTTCTGTCAAGGGACACTGTCAAGAAAGTGAAAAGACAAGCTACAGAATAAAATATTTGCAAATCATATATCTAATAAGGGTCTAGTGTCTATATATAAGAATCTTTAAACTCAACAATAAAGACAGTCCAATTTTAAAAAGAATAAAGTACGTGAATAGGTATTTCTCCATAAAAGCTATACAGATGACCAATAAGCATATGAAAAGATGCTCAACATATTAGACAAATCAAAACCACAGTGAGATACCACTTCACACCCACTAGTATGGCTATAATAAAAAGGGAAAAAAAGGGTTAAGATGTGGAGAAATTGGAACCCTTTTACATTGCTGGTGGGAATGTAAAGTGAGGCAAACATTTTGGAAAACAGTGTATCATTTCCTCAGAAAGTTGAGCATAGAGTTACCGTATGACTTGTCATATTCCACTTCTAGTTATAACCCCAAGAGAATTGAAAATGTATGTCTGCACCAAAATGTATACACAAATAATTATAGCAGTATTATTCACAATAGCCAAAAGTTGGACACATTGATAGATGTTTGGATAAACAAAATGTGGCATATCCATGCAGTGAAATATTTGACTATAAATAGGAATGAAGTACTGATACATGTTACAACATAGATGAACCTTTAAAATGTTCAGTGAGAGAAGTTAGTCACAAAAGGCTGCATATTGTGTAATTCCATTTAGTATATGAAATGTCCACAATAGGCAGATCCACTCAGACAAAAAGATTAATGGTTGTCAGGGACGGAGGGTGGATGGGAGGGGAGTGACTGCTTATGGGTATGGGGTTTCTTGTTAGGGTGATGAACGTATTCTGGAATTAGATAATGGTGATAGTTTCACAGCCTTGTGAGTTTAATTTAAAAACTGCTGAATTGTACATTTTAAAATGGTGAATTTTATAGTATGTGAATTGTATTTTAAACTTAAAAAATCTTCACAGAGTTTATGAAGTAACCTTTGAAGCTTCAAACTATTGATATTATTATTAACTGCTTATTCACCATTGTTGTAACTCAGTGATATCACAGAAGTTAATAATCTCCATCTGTCCAGGTCCCTGTACCATTTCTCTACTGTGACCTGCCTCTTATCAAATCTCAATAGTAGTTTTCATATTACTTGACCTTTCAGTAGTATTTGACTCTTTGATTACTTCTTTCTTAAAGTATTTTATGTGGCTTCAGAAACACTACGAGTCCCTGGTTTTCTTCCTCCTTCAGTGGTCTGTCACTTTCTTTCTTGTTTTTTTGTTTGCTTATTTTTTGGTCTTCTTCCTGACCTATAAATATTGCCACGCCTCTGGCCCTCTCCTCTATCTACACTCATCCCAAAGAGATACCCAGTGTCATGGCTTAAATATCATCTATAAGTTGATGACTTCCACGTTTATATTTACAACCTAGACCTCTCCTCTGAGCCTCAGATTTATATGTCCAACTGCCTACTTGCCATCTCCACTGAGATATCTATGTGATGAATATATAATAATTACTTTTATAAATGCTGCTGCTTTATAGCCTTGTATATTATTTCATGTCTGTGCAGATATAGAAACATTCCCAGAAGTGGGAAATTGAATCCAAGGTGTTAAATTGTTTTTCATAGGTGGTATACTATTTTGAATTTCTGCCAACAGTGTTTGAGAGAATCACTTGCCTCTAAGTAACACAATATTTGGTAACCTTTCTCAGCCTCTGTAGATGAGGGAAATTGAAGCAGGGTTTGTCCAAAAGTCATGTGTGGTATAACTTGGTTTTTAATTCAGAATGTTCTTTCTAACAGACTAAACTGGATTTTCCTATAGTTAAGATATGCTGGTATAACATAAAAGTTGTTAGGTGACGATGATATATTAATGGAAACCTTCCTCATTTTGTTACTGTCTGAAAGTCCATGGATATATATTTTCTGAGTTCCATTGTCACAGAATGAAAGGAGGACCAAGTGGAGATCTTCTCTATACTCATATTTGGGTAGACAGGGATAGGATTTGTGAGTTCACACTGTAGTCTCTGTAGTCCATGCAAGTGTTCTAGTTTGGGGCTTGTAGATTTTGACTTCTTAGCATGGAGACGGGCAATATCATGAGTGCCACCTGATTCTAGTGACCCTCTTCTCCTTCACCTTCATTTCTAAGTGTTTTGTCTTTTAGCTGTCCAACATCAGAAGACAAAGAGTCAATGATACCTATACTTAAGGATGTTCTTAAGGAAGTAGTTAATTTTATTTTCAGTAAGATACCTTGTCTCCTGATGCACAACTCTATTTGTTTTACAGTGGAAGATTGATGATAAGCCTGTAAAAATTGACAAATGGGATGGATCAGCTGTGAAAAATTCTTTGGATGATTCTGCCAAAAAGGTACTTTATAGAGATGGAGGTCTACTAGCATGTGTACAGCTGATGGCTCATTTGCAGGATCTTTTTCTTCTGTCACTTGGAATGACTTTTGTTTTCAGTCTTAGGAATTGAGCCAGAAAGCGGTTTCTAAAATCTTTAGAGCGTATGTAGGGGAGCATGTATTAAAATATAAATGTTAGCTACCCCAAATAATTTCTCAAATTCTCTAACATTTCAATTTCAGAAAGCTATCATCCTGTTGTTTTTGAGGTTAATTAGCCAAGGGTAAAGAAGGTTGAGGAAATACAAGACATGTATCCATGACTGGTCATCTCTCCATTTAAAAAGGGAAAAGAAAATTTTAGCTTCATCCTGGTGATTAAAAAATATATGAGAAGTTGATGAACTTTTTCTCTAGGATTCATTGTAAACAGCTTGACTTTTTGCTTGGAGTGGTAAAATTCTGATTGGAGAGAACTACTTGGTAACTTACATGATTCTAATGTAGCTTTTATCATGGAAATTAAGAGTAAAAGCAGGTTCTAGGAAGGAAGCTTTCCTGTTAGCTTGATTTCTTGTTCTTCTCACTAGGTACTTCTGGAAAAGTACAAGTATGTGGAGAATTTTGGTCTAATTGACGGTCGCCTCACCATCTGTACCATCTCCTGTTTCTTTGCCATAGTGGCGTTAATTTGGGATTATATGCACCCCTTTCCAGAGTCCAAGCCTGTTTTGGCTTTGTGTGTCATATCATATCCTTTATTTATACTCAAGTTTGTTTTTTAGTGACTATCTTATAATCTCTACTGATAACCTCCCTGCTCCTTACAAAAAATAGACTTTGATCTGAGGGCCTGCTAATGTTAGAATTTTACATTATCAGTTGTGGGAATCTGTAAATTTATGTAATAATTATCACTGATATTTGAGGTTTAAAATGGTTATTTTACCTTTAATTATATTCAATTATTAATATAGAGATTACTATAATCAGAGAAGGAAAACTCTGACTCCAAAAAACCTCCGCTGCCTTGCGGCATACCTCTTCAGGGGAAAGGCTAAGGGAGTAAACCCCGACAGAAAATCCGGAGCCGGAGTCCCTAAGGCGGTTTGACGTTGTAGTCAACACCGGCAACTCCTGCGGCGCACCTGAAGCCAAGCTGTATTGACTCCGTCTTTCCCTTGGACCCTTCAGCTGCAAAGAGAGGGGGGGTCTGCTGCATGGGCAACAGCAGACCCTCCATATCACCCTGCCCAGGCTCTGTAGCTTCAGCTTCACTGGAGAGGACACTCCAGCGTCATCGCAAGATGTCGATTCAACACGGGAGGAGACAGATACCGGGTCACTCCCGAGTCGGACTGCACAGCCATTCTCGGCGGTGCAGATAGACTCTTAAGAAGCTACACCATCGTCTCTCGAGACGGACGGCTGCCGACGAGTAATGACTACTTTTATAAATGTCTCCTGTGTGCTAGACACTTAAAACTAAAAAGTCAGTATTATCCCCATTTTAGAGGTGACAGTTAAGCCTTGGGGAAGGAAGTAATTTATCAAAGTTGTGTTGGTTAAAAGCCAGAATTCAAATCTAAGGCTGCTTCACTCCAAAGACCATATACTTTGCATTATACTTCCCTGCCTCAAACTGTTATAAATTTAAATTACACAATGTATAAAAAGCTCTTATGCCAATTTCTGATACATAGTAGGTTCTCAAAACGGTAGTTAACACTGTCAAAAACTGAATATAATAATAACCTCTGTGCATATAGGAAGTAATTGTTCTTATAGTAAACTAATCTGAAGTCAGTTATCTTCTCTTTTAATGACCCTTGAAATTGGTTGAGCTTGATCAGGTGCACTGTGATTATTGGTTTTGTATTTTATAGAGAAATAAGTATAAGTTGACAAATCTATAAATGTTATCCTTAAACAGAAAAGACGAGAGCTGGTTTATGCCCTGTACTCCTTTTCTTTCTTCCCTTTTGAAGTATTTCCCTTTGAAATATTCTAACCTGAGAGAGCCTTGCTTCTCTTGGTACATAAACATAAGGATGAAAATGAAAAAACTAAATTTCAGTGTTTTTTGCAGCAAGACAGAACATTTTTTTAAGAGTAGTTTTGGTAGCTCTTGCTTGTCAATTTGTGTGTATTCTCTTTGGTGTATATGTTTGTGTATTTTCCCCTTAACTTTGTTTGAACCTATTTTGTGATGATGGGTATCCTGACCATTTATACCTCATATAAGGAGAAGAGCATCTTTCTCGTGGCCCACAGGAAAGATCCTACAGGAATGGATCCTGATGATATTTGGCAACTGTCCTCCAGTCTCAAAAGGTATGACTATCCTCACAGATTCTTTAATCCTGGTGTTGGTTTTTTCCTGGATATTGAGTCATTATCAACAACAGACTATTGTATGCCTATTCTATGCAGATCATAGTATGATATTAGTCATGTAAAGTGAAGAAAGGGGTATGCATGATCTAAAAAGTTTTTCTGAGCATTGCAGTTCTGAGCTTGCATTACCACAAATATGCTCTGAGGATAAACTCTGGAAGAAAGTACTTTGGTGGAAGAATGAAGAATGAGTCTCTGTTTTCCTTGTCGCTAACTAACTGAGTCGGTCAGAGTGCAGAATTATAAAGGCCAAAGGTGTGAAGTCAGTTATCTTGGAAGAACCCCCATTAACTTCCATTTCTTCTGTGATCCTGAGTATACTCTGTGCAATCAAGAATCTCTGAAGCAATGTACCAGGCAACTCAGAGGACAGTTCAGTCTGTTTCTGACCAGCAGTGGCTATAACTTTGTCCAGCTGACAACTGAGGTTTTTCTAAGTATCCAGAAAAGGGTTCAAATTCCAGCTCATCTCTTTCTAACTTTAGCAGGGTCAAAAATAACTTGGAGAGTTGTTGGGAAGATGAGATACTAGTTATAATAATAGCAAAATTTTATTGAACATATAGTGGGTATTATGCTAAGTGCATAATCTTATATAAACTTTAGAACAATTCATTTTATAAATAAGAACACAGGTGCAAATGGTTCAACTCGTCCAGGGTCATACAGCTCAAAAGTGAATTCTAGAAGCTATTACAACCTATGCCCGAGCCCAGAATTCATGCTCTTAGTCACAATCCTAAAAAGATGTGGAGTTTCTAGCATATAATAAGCTCTCAAGTTATAAGTACACTAATATGAAGGTAAGTACAGCATCAATGCCAAAAAGCCTCTCATTACCAACTTAAGGAGATGCCTGTGAGGAGGAGGAGCCCTTCATTCTGATGATGCAGCTGTGTTCTGATCTCCTCCTGTCAGGGTTCCTACCTGCCCTTTGGGCCTCAGCCATCCTAAATCTGCACCCTCTGCCAGGCCACTGAAGTAGTTGGAGGATTCTAGACCATAACGACATATTGATTTCATTATTTTCATTCTGACATGTGTTTTTTAAAACAGCTTTATTGAAATATAATTAACATACCAAACAGTTTAGGCATTTAAACTGTACAGTTCAGTGGTTGCTAGTGTATTTACCGATATTTGCAGCTATCACCGCATTCAACTTTAGAACATTTTCATCACCTCAAAAAGAATGCCTGTACTCTTTAACTATCATCTCCCTATATTCCCATTCCCCACAACCTTAAGTAACCACTTATCTACTTTCTGTCACTATAGATTTTCTTGTTTTGGATATTTCATGTGAATGAATCATATATGATTTTTTGTGACGGGCTTCTTTCACTTAGCCTAATGTTTCTAAGGTTCACCCATGGTATAGCATTTATCAATATTTTATTCCTTTTTATTCTGAATAATATTCCTCTGCACGTATATACCACATTTTGCTTATCCATTTATTAGTTGATGGACATTTGAGTTGTTTCCACCTTTTGGCTATTATGAATAATGCTGCTCTAAACATTTGTGTACAAGTTTTTATGTGGACATTCATTTTCATTTCTTAGGTAATTGCTTTCCAAAACGGCTGCACCATTTTACAACCCCCCTAGCAGTGTATGAGGGTTCTGATTTTTCCATATCCCCTACTGATTTTTACCAGCTGCAGTTGTTGGTGCCTGTGGAGAGAAATAGGCCACCTCTGTTCTTTGTGATTGCAGTTAAATCCAGACCCACTTCTCTTTCCTTGAAGAGTTCTGGTTCATTGGCACTCTCTCTCACATAGCTCTTTCCAGAAGTCTTTGTGATTCAGTATCCTAGTGTATGACTATTCCAGTACTTTGGCCTCTCAGTTTTTCTTTTTTCTGATTATCTCATTTTCTACCAAGTCTTAAGCACTTATTTCCCTGGGCATACCCCAGACTTTCCTGTTACTGATAACTAATTATCCAGTAATTTCAGTTTTAAGTATCTCATGCTCCGACCACTGCTTCCTACTTTTCTGGTTTATCTCCTTGTAGTTCTCTTGTCCTAACAGTTCTTCAGCGCCATACCTAACGCCTTTTCACTGTCCCTCTTCCCCTCACTTTCTCCTAACCCAGTTTAGATTCCATGTCATTTTACTCTCTCATGTCCTAGAAGCTCTTTCATGCCTTTTTCTCTTATCTTCAAACCTCTTCTCCTCCTCCTGCACCTTTACTCTCAGCTTCTTTTGTACTTGAGAAGAATAAGTAACCATCAGTCTTGCATTATTACCTGTTTATCATATTCTGCCTTTCTGAGTTCCTATGTGAAGCCTTCTCTCCATTTGTCCACTAGATTTTTTTTTTCCAGATGAAATTTTTATTTTTATTTTATTGTTAGTCTATTACAGTTGTCCCAATTTTTCCTCCTTTGCCGTCCTCCCAGTCCACCCCCCATTCCCACAGTCAATCCCCACATTGTTGTCCGTGTCCATGGGTCATTCATACGTGTTCTTTGACTAGTCCCTTCCCCCTTCTTCCCACCATTATCCCCCTCTCCCCTCCCTCTGGCCACTGTCAGTCTGTTCCGTGTTTCCATGTCTCTGGTTTTACTTTGCTCATTAGTTTATCTTGTTCATTAGATTCTTATTAAGTAAGATCATATGGTATTTGTCTTTCACTGACTGGCTTATTTCATTTAGCATAATACTCTGCAGTTTCATCCATGTTGTCGTGAAGGGTAGGAGTTCCTTATTTCTTTCTGCTGCATAGTATCCCATTGTGTTAAATGTACCACAATTTTTTGATCCACTCATCTAGTGATGGGCACTTAGGCTGTTTCCAGCACTTGGCTGTTTTAAATAGTGCTGCTATGAACATAGGGGAGCATAGGTTCTTTTGAATTGGTGTTTCGGGATTCTTACGGTATATTCCCAGCAGTGTCCACTAGATTCTTACCGCTTCTCATTTACTTCATGTTTTTCCTTTTGCTGAATTACTCTCTCTGGCATACAAACAAACTGTAATTTCTCTCAACTGGAAATAAATTGTTTTTTTCCCCTTATTCTTGTTGCACATTGTTCTCATTTCTCTGCCACCCCCCTTTTCTTCTTAAGAACTCCCATTATCTCCTGATATGTTGTCTTCGCTTTTCTTTCCTCATTGTACTTGACCTATCAGCAGCATTTGACACAGTGGATTACTCTCCTTGTTACACTTCTCTTTTTTTAACTAGGCTTCTAGGATACCATAATCTTCTAATTTTCTTCTTACCTTAACCATCTGTTCCTTAGTCTCTTTTGTAATTCTTCACTATTTCCTTTTTCTAAATTTGAAATGCGATCGGTGCTTGGTCGGTGCTTGTTCCTAGCACCTCTTCTCTATATTCCCTCACTAGGTGTAATCTTACTAGACTTTCAAGATCTTAAATACCAACTATATGATGAAGATCTTTAAGTCAGAATTTTTATCCTAGATTTCTACTCTGAGCTCCAAATATTTCCCAGATTTCTATTTGACACTGGATCCTAATGAGCATCTAAAAATTAACACATCCAAGCTTAACTCTGCTAGCCCTCATTTAAATCTGCATTTCCAGTCTCAATAAATGGCAACTCCATCCTTCTAATTACTTAGGCCAAAACTCAGGAATAATTTTGACTCTTGTCTCTCAGTCCTCCCAACAAATCCTGTCGGCCCTTCCTTCTAAATATATTCAGTGTGCTACTTACCATCTCCTTTGCTACTATCAACTCTCAATTAGGCTACTGTAATAATATCATAATGGACCTCTGCAGCTGCTATCCCTGTCCAGTCTATTCCCAGTGCAGCAGGCAAAGTGACCCTTTTTTTTGTAATTTAAGACTTCGTTTATTTTTAGAGGGAGGGCAAGAGAGGGAGAAAGAGAAGGAGAGAAGCATAGATGTGAGAGAGAAACATTGGTTGCCTCTTGTACATACCCCAACCAGGGACCTGACCTAGAATTGAACTGGCTACCTTTCGCTTTGTGGGATGATGCCCAACCAGCTGAACCACACTGTTCAGAGCACAAGTGATCCTTTTAAAATTTAAGGCAGATTAACTCAATCCTCTGCTCAAACCTTCACTCAGAGAAAAAACTAAAAGTCTTAAGCATAGCTTAGAAATCCATACTTATTTATTCTCTGCACCCCCCACACATAAGCACATACATCTCTCATCTTCTATGGCTTTTAGCCTCTCCCTCTTCATTATGTTCCTTCTCTTTGGTCTCTTTTCTGTTCTTCACATTCCAAACATGTTCTTACCTCAGAACCATTGCATTTACTGTTCCTCTACCTGGAATATTCTTTTTTCACGTAGTTTGTTTTTGTATCTTCTTTAGGGCTCTGCTCAAACAATAGCTTGTTGAAGTCTTTCCTACCTACCATATTTAAAAGAAACATTGTATTTTTTAAAATTTTATTGTGTGTTTCCTTACATATACTAAAACTTCCAAAAGGCAGAGAGATTTGTATTGTGTTCACTGCTGTATATCCTTAGCATCTAAAACTGCCTGACATGCATTGTTGGGGCTGAATAAAATATTTCTTGAATTAATGTTTCACTGTTTCTAAAATGCATTAGATCACAACTGATCAGATCATGTTCTGCCATCAAAGCCATTGAACTGTCAATGGAATTGGGCCCAAAGTCCAAATATTACTGTGGTATCAGGAGCAGTTGGTCAAGCTTTAGAAAAATTTTTGAGGTGTTGAATATAGTTCCTAGCTATTCAGGTTGAGAGTAACTGGCTAGAAGACAGTTTTTTTGAGTTAGGATTTATTTCAATGGTTAATGATAGGCACTGTTTTAACCATAACAGTAATCCTGAAAAGTAGGTGGTAGTTTTCCTATTTTAAATATGTAGAAACAGGTCAAGCAACTGCTTCCTCTATAAAGGTAATAGCAACCTGACAATCCACTGGATATGCCCTAATTATATGGAGGCAGAAACAGGTGAGGTTGGGGAGAAATGTCAGCCTGCCAGAGGCTGATGTCATAAACCTTGAATGGTTAGAGATAGTAAAGGCTTTTAAGATACCTTAAGGAGTAGCTAAGGAATCGCTGGAGTTCATGGAGTAAAACACACCTGTGGCCTGGGATCAGGGTGGAACCTGAAGCTAGATTGGTTACAGGGTATTAAAGACTGAGCAGCTTGGAACTGGGGAACATCTGTGAAGACAGGGGTTCTTCATTTATGCATTAAAATATGATTCTCCACCAAGTGCCAAGCTAAGCATAGAATACGGATAAGACAGAATTCTTGCCCTCAAAGAATCTCTGATTCCAGTGAGGAATACAAATACGTAAGCATTATTTCAATAGGTAATTTCATTGATAATATGGGAGCCTATCATTAAACCTGGCATATGATATGCACTCAGTATTTGACTGTTGATTGATGGGTGCCTTGGAAGATAAAGGAGAGACATCTGATCCAGTTTGGAAAAGCTTTCCCAGAGAAGTTTATGCCCTGGTATTAATAAATGTGAACCAGTCAGTTGGAATGGAGAGAAGTGTCTACTAGGAAGACTCTTCTTCTATAACAAGTGTAAAAGTCCAGAGGTGAGAGAAGATGGTCCATATGGTTTAATAACAGTCTATAACAAGGTAAAGGAGGTACATAGCAATTAGATCAGGAAGACAGGGAAACACCTATGAGTCAGAATCTCTCTATTTTGAAGGCAGAAGCTTTGGAATTTTTTTTTTTTTTTTTTTTTTTAAGAGAATAAATCTTCGTGTAGGCCTCTTAGCTCTGTTCTTCGAAAATACTTGGCGCTGGACTGTTACTGGTTGAATTTCTATGTTTGGTTTTTTTATTATCTTTTCTTAGGTTTGATGACAAATACACTCTGAAGCTGACCTTCATCAGTGGGAGAACAAAGCAGCAGCGACAAGCTGAGTTCACGAAGTCCATTGCTAAGTTTTTTGACCACAGTGGGACACTGGTCATGGATGCCTATGAGCCTGAAATATCCAAGCTCCATGACAGTCTTGCCACAGAAAGAAAAATAAAATAGCCAATTCTAAAAACAGCCATCTTTTTGAAGGATCATGCGGAATCAGTGGTTGAGGGGGAAAGAAGCAGAGAAAAGTAAGAAATGTTACATGTTCCTGTTTTGTCCTGAAATTCAGTCCCTTCTGGATAAGTAGGGTTTTCTATCTGAAATATGAGAAATTATAGCTCTGATAGCTAGTTGTAGCCTCCTTGGTCTATTGATTACATTGTCCTGATTTGCTTTTCTGGAAAAACATTTTTGCTAAAAACTGAAAAGACTTTCTCCTTCATATCTAGCAGTATAGTATAGTTCTGTGCCATGCAGTGTTTAAAGACTCAGTTTTTAAAATTGCTAATCTGTTGCTGATTTTATTGTGTTAATTCCTGTTTTAATAGCTGTTTCCCTCAATTCAGGATACAATTTCTTGTGTAGGTCTTCACACACCATTTTTTGTGGTGTGCGTATATTTAACTTGGGGTGAATTGGGGGAAAAAAAAACCATAGCTTTTTCATTTGTTTAAAACAGACCTTCTGCCTGTTACATTTTGTGTGTTCTTAACCAATTAAAGAAGCCAATGACATTTTTAGTTTTATATTGTCTATGCTTTTCACTAGTATATCCCTGTTGATTTTCTGATTTGTTTGTGTCCTTTATTAAATGCCATTAAAATTTTTTTTCAATAAAAGGAAAAAGGTGTGAAGAAAAAGAATTTTTGATGGATAGTTTTTTTTTATTATTTCAAAGATTTTATTTACTTATTTTTAGAAAGAGAGGAAGGGAGAGAGAGAGAGAGAGAAACATCAATGTGTGGTTGCCTCTCGCACACCCCCAGCTGGGGACCTGGCCTGCAACCATGTGCCCTGATTGGGAACTGAACGGTAACCCCTTGGTTCCCAGGCTGGTACTCAATCCACTGAGCCACACCAGCCAGGGCTGTTGGATAGTTTTGATGGAAGGAACAGAGCAGCAAGTGTTAACATCTTACTGTACTGTAGGTTCCTTTCATTTCTAGGGTTTTTTACTGGTTAGAGGCCCCTGAGAACCTGTAGTGAGGAACTGGTAGCTTTCTAAAGATAACAGTACTGACACCCAGTACTTACTGTTGTCAGGTTGTGTTCCAAGTACTTTACATGTATTACTCACAAATGCCCGCAAAATCCTAAGAAGTGGGTACTATCATCCCATTTTATAGCTTGAAGGAACTGAGGCACGGAAGTTGAATAATTTGTCACATAGCTAGTGATAAAACTATGATTTAAACTTGGGCAGTCTGGCTCCAAAATTGTGAGCAGCATCCTTTCCAGTATTGTCCTACTGTGGTCAGAGAAGACTTGGATGCTTGTCTAGATCCTGTGACCTTTAGGAGTATTGTCCCTCTGTCCTTATAGAAATATAATTCTAGCTGAACCTAGTATGGCGGAGGTGCCACACCCACCCTAGGCTCGGTTGGAAGTTGCTCTGTCCAGCAGAGGCTTTGTGACCACGGCGGAACAAACTTTTACCCAGGACACCTTATTATGTCTGGGGGAAGGAAGGTGACTGCCTCTCTAGTGGAGACCAGCAGCCAAACCTTCATCCCTCATGCCTTTTATTGAGGAGGGTACATACGAGAAATACAAGGCTAAAATTCATAAATCGTTAATAGTCATTAGGTGTTTGACAGTAACAGATTACACATAGCAGTATAGGGGTCGCAGTGACCAGTCTGCGTCAAGGTCCATAAAAGATCCGGACCAGGTGCAAGGTTTCATATACTCCCTGCTAAAGATAGCTTACACTACATTGCTGATAAGGAAAGCAGAGCAAGTTCTAAAATATAATGAGCATAATGAGCATCCTTTGATCCAATTCCATGGCAACCCTCTGAGTGGTTGTCAGTCACGTTCTGCACGTAGCCTTATGTTGAGACTTAGAGACAAGTGCGGCCAGAAAGCTGGCGGCTCGCCATGCTCAGGCCGGGGCTACAATTCCTTAAACCACTAGTAGTGGTTGCCAACAACCTAGTACCTAAAATCATATTCACTGTATAAAACATAGTGCTTATCACATTTTGCTCTTTGACTTGAGAATATGATAACTGGAATTGTGGTCAACATGGTGGCATAGGTAAACACGGCTCACCTCCTCACAGAACCACATCAAAATTACAACTAAAATATAGAACAGCCATTACTCAGAACCATCAGAAATTGAGCTGAATGGAAGTCTGACAACTACGGAATTAAAGAAACCACATCCATCCAGACTGGTAGGAGGGGTGGAGAAGCAGAACAGGCTGGTCCTGCAACCATGTTGGTGGGTAAAAATTTGAGAGGCATGTCTCAGGACTGAGGATTCCCAGCCCTGTGCCAGGAAGATAAGTCCCATAACTTCTGGCTACAAAAACCATCAGGGATTATGTTAGTGGAAGAAACTGTTAAGAGTTCCAAGATATTCTCCCTAATGCACTTATGGACTGACTCAGACTTATTCCTTCTGAGTTCCAGCACCTGGGTAGCAGCTTGAAAGGCACCAGTGGCATACAAGGAGGAACTGAAGTCTCTGGCATCAAGGTGGAAGCTGGGGACAGCTTTTCCCAGACAGAAAGGTGGGCTAAGGCCATTGTCCCTTTCCTGAGTTCCACAGAGCCAGCAGGCAGGTGCCATATCTGACACTCCATCCATCTGGTTGACACTGTTTGCCCTGCCCTGGAGATCCCCTGAAACTGTTGCACCCAACTTAGGGACCCATCCAAACTGTTAACTCTGACTTTTCCATATGAATGGCTGGCCTTGGCTCATGCTTCAGAACTTCCTAAATCCTCTGAAACAAGCAACAGCCAGTCTTGGTGAGTCCCCAGCCCCGTCCCTCTTGCTAAGTGGCCCCAAGCCCAGCACTAGCAGCAACCAGTCTAGATTCACAGCTTGGCTTTGCCTGGGTTCTCCAAGCCCAGCACAAGTAGCAGCCATCTCAGATTGCCTTATAGCCCATGCAGGGTGGCCCCGGGCAGAACACAGGTTGGGGCTGACCTTGGCCTGTACCACCCATAAAACCCCAGAGCCTGCACACCCAGTGGACAGCTACAGACAACATCAGGGCACCACCACCCTGCCGCTGCGCCCTGATCCTTGTACAGATGGTGGAGGTGGGTGGTCAGTGGTCACAGCCAGTCCTTGCAGCTGACTGGCCTGGGTAAACCCCTTTCATTGACCTGCCAACAGCAGTTAAGGGCTCAACTATAAGAGGAGGGTGTACTTAGCCCACACAGAGGGCACACCTCAAGTACCCAGCTTGGGTGATAGGAGAGGCTGTGCCACTGGACCCTACAGGACACCTACTACATTAGGCCACTATACCAAATAGGGAGTTATAGCAGCTCTACCTAGTACATAGAAGCAAACATAAGTAGGTTGCCAAAATGAGGAGACTAAGAAAAAAGGGCTCAAATGAAAGAGTAGATCTAAATTCCAGAAAAAGAGCTAAACAAACTGGAGATAAGCAATCAGATGCAGAGTTCAAAACTCTGGTTATAAGGATGCTCAAGGAACTTAGTGAGGACCTCATTAGCATAAAAAAGATCCAGAGAGAAACAAAGGATACACTAATTGAAATAAAGAACAACTTACAAGGAAACAACCGAGTAGATGAAGCCAAGAATCACATCCATGATTTAGAACATAAGGAAGGAAAATACATTCAATCAGTACAGCAAGAAGGAAAAAATCCAAAGAAAAGGAGGAAAGTGGAAGCAGCATCTGGGACAATGTCAAGTGTTCCAACCTTTGCATGATAGGGATGCGAGAAGGGGAAGAAAAAGCAAGAAATTGAAAGTCGATTTGAAAAAAGTAATGAAAGAAAACTTCCCTAATTTGGTGAAGGAAATAGACATACAAGTCCAGGAAGCACAGAGTCCCAAGCAAGGTGGACGCAAAGAGGCTCACTTGAAGACACATCATAATTAAAATGCCAGAAGTTAAAGAGAATTTTTAAAGCAGCAAGAGAAAAGCAGAGAGTTACCTACAAAGGGGTGCCTATAAAACTTACCAGCTGATTTCTCAAAAGATACTTTGCAGTAAAGAAGGTACTGGCAAAAAGTATTTAATGTGATGAAAAGCAAGGACCTATAACCAAGATTACTCTATCCAGCAAAGCTATTATTGACAATGGAAGGGCAGATAAAGTGCTTCCCAGACAAGGTGAAGCTAAAGGAGTTCATCATTACCAAGCCATTATTGTATGAAATGTTAAAGGGACTTATTTAAGGAAAAGAAAATAAAAACTATAAACAAAGTGACAACAAACAACTATCAACTGAATATAAAAAATAAAAACACAATCCAACTAAGCAAACTAGAATAGGAACAGAATCATAGGTGTGGGGATCATTTGGAAGGTTATCGCTGGGAGGGGGAAGGGAGAGAAGTGGGGAAATGGTGCAGGGATTAAGCAGCATAATTGGTTGGTACAAAATAGGGGGAAGTTAAAAATAATACAGGAAAGGGTGAAGCCAAAGAACTCATGTGCATGACCCATGAACATGAACTAGGAGGTGGGATTGCTGAAGGGAAGGGGGGTACTGGATGGAGGGGAGCAAAGGGGAAAAAATTAGGACTACTGTTACAACATAATAAAATAAAAGAAAACAAACTAAGCAAGAGAACAGAGATAGAATCATGGATACAGAGAGAGGGGGATGTGGGAGAATGGGAGAATAGGTTGAGGGGGTTAAGAAATACAAATAGATAGTTACAGAATAGCCATGGGGATGTAAAGTACAGTACAGGAAATAGAGTAGCCAAAGAAGTTACATGTATGGCCCTTGGACATGAACACTGGTGGGATTGCCTGAGGGAGGCGTGAGGTGCTGGATGGAGGGGGACACAAGGGGAGAAATTGGAACAACTGTAATAGCATAATCAATAAAATATAATAAAAAAGAATGTCGCCCCATCTAGTTTCACACCGTGGGGGTAGTGGAACATCACTTGGGTGGGAGTTGAAGCCTTGGGTTCCATACTCTATTGCTGTCAACCTTGAGTAAGTCATGTAAATCTCTGAACTTCTAGGACCCCCTTCCCCAACCCCTTTTTAGATCATATTTCTATTCTGTCAGCTACTTGAAGCTTTTCAAAGCGTGTAATTGGATAATCGTATTTTCACAGTGAAGGGGTTACTGTTAGACACAGAGGCCCCGAAGCTTATGCATGTAGACAGAATAACCCCCTCCAAGATGGTTTCTTGGATTTCTTTTACACCGGATGTACCTTTTTCTTTTACACATAAGAAACATGTATCGTCACTTTTTTTTTTTTTTTTTTACTGCTTGCACTTTATATTGAAGGAAATGAGAGAATTACAGAGATAATGCATTTGGAAATGCTGCTAATACTATGTAATGCTATGAAATTTTGAGACCTTAAAGCGGAACCTTGGCTCTTCAGAAGTCTTGGTGCTTCACTTTTTTAAAAAACAAAAGTTGGATTATGTTGAAATATGTTCTGTAGTTCAACTTAATGTTTTTATGTACTTTCCCCATCAGTATATGTAAGTCAAACTCATTTTTAATAGCTGCATAACAGTCTGTAGTAGAAATGTCTTTAACTTTCCCTATTGATAGATATAACTGTTGTCTGTTTCTAGCTTTTCACTGTCTCTTGGGATGTGTGGGTTGGGGGAAGAGGGTAAAAGAATAGCTCAAGTGAGAGATGAGAGACCTGGGTTGCTTCCAGCTTTATTCTAATTTGTGACCTTGAGCAAATCTCCTTCATTCTCTAGAACTAAGTGTCCGAATCGTCAAAGAGGTTTTAGATAATGTATCCTTTTGAGATTATGAAGGCTTCTGACCTCCAAAATGTTCACATATAAAACATTCCTTATGATTACAAATAATATGAGTGCTATAAATCTTTTAAATCTGTCTATAAACCCCACTTTTGACATTTCTTAGGCTGCATGCATCTCTTAAGGTTTTTCCCTGAATTGGATACCAGTACAGGGCAATATCAATGTGTTGAAAAGTGGGTTAGCAACCCTGTGAGGGACTTGGTCACCCACCCCCATCCCTGCACCTGCGGTGTCTTAGGACTGTTTCCCCTCACTTGAACAGACTCATGCCTCAGCATGGGTGCAGTTTGTGAGGCTGCAGAGTGCCTTTGACTGGCTTTTGATACCTGTGTCAACCAAGTAGTCCCTCCAGCCTGGTTTGAATGCTGCCGGTCTGCTCTCTCCCCTCTTGAGTAGGTCTGCAGCACCTCTCCCATCAGGACATCCATGACGTTTTCCTCCTGGCTCGCACCTCCTCACACCTGGCTAGGATGGACGTAAATCTTCTAAAATATATCACAACTGAGGAGAGTGGGACAAGGTAGCTAATGTTTTTCATTATTTGCAAATTTTAGCTGCTAATGTGCATTTGATGTTTGGTGCTTTTTCATATATTTTTTAAAAACAATCTTTTTGCTTCAGAACAATATTGGGGAATGGAAAAAGTTGCAAAGTTCCTTTGAATGCACACAAGGTTGTGTGTTTCTCTGGGTCCAAGTTCCTCCTCAGTTTAGACCCCTTTTTCTTACCAAGTCTTTCTACCTCATCTCCACCTCTGGCTAGACACCCCACTCTCTGTTCCAAACCTTGTCTCCCTGATGGAAATCATCTGGAAAAACCTTTAATATCACATTAATACTTTTTTTGTAGAATGTATCCTGTCCCCACTGAGAGCCTTCTGTTATTTAATGAATATTCTTAACACCCCAGCCTGAAGCACATGTGCTCAGATGACCCCTCTGACAACTACAACTACCTTAAGATGAATCAGCAAGGGTTCTTAACCTTTTTTATACCCTGGATCTTTCTGATAGCCTGATGCTGACTGTGGCCCTCTTCTCAGGATAATGTTTTAAATGCATAAGTGTATTGTTGCCTGCTAATGAGGGTCTGGGGAGGTGGTTGCAGGCTCTGATTACCAGGAAGTAGGTTCAAAGATCATTCCTTACTCTCCTCTGGGCAGGGGGACTTCTCATTAATCTGGCAGTCAGCCTTGGGCCCATATTGTGACTACTGACACTAATATTTATCCTGGGTGGGCTGTAGGTTCCTTCCCTCATATTGCTTACAGAGACCCACGCCTACATGAGCTTGAGAAGGAGGGAAATTCCCAATTTCTGTGGGCCGAAACCTAGTGAGTTGTTAGAATTTTGGCTGGTTTGCTTGGGAGAGTAGGGATTCAGGTGCATGATGCTTGTTAAGGAAAAATGGCAGCCTTTGGATTGTCTTGTAGCCAACCCCATCCTATATTCTATCATGCCATTTAGAGACAAGAGTAAAGGCCTCACAGTTGTTTTTGAATTGGGCCTTGGCTGCTGTAAGGGAGCTTTGACAAACTTCTGGGAAACCATTGATTAATATTGAGTAATATTCAGTGCATGGATTTGGTTTAAAATGCTATTGAAGGGGACCTACTGGAAAATGGGAGAGGCAATCTATTATGAGTCCTGAGTATTTCTGCATATTCTTCATGTGGATACAAGACCTTGGCCACTCTTTTGGGACACTGTCTTGGTGTTTTCTTGGCAGTGAGCAACCTTGAGAGGTGAAGTAATGTCCCTCCCTAAGGAGTAGGTTTGTCCGCTGTTCACTATACAAGTGTTGAAGTCCCCAAGCCCGGGATTCTTTGCCTATGACACAACTCACTGCACACAAGGGCATCCATCTAGGCTACCCTGCATTACTTCTGTTGGGGGGCATGGGGAAATGGCACAAATATGCTCATGTCGCTTGCTGTGCTATAAATAAGTAAATTCTTTGTTTCTGATTTACAAGTCTTATGTCTTCTGCCAGTTTCCATGAAAGAATAGTAGGGAAACTTGTTAGTTTGCAAGGAGGGTAAAATTCTAGGCCATAGAGAACTCTGACGGTTTGGGTAACAAGGATGGAATTCTGACTGACATGGCTTTCTAGAAGAGCAAGTTAATGGGTTAAAGGTGAGGGGACATGAGAAGATAACTTGAGGTCTAATAGCAAATTCTGCTGAGCCAGGGGTGGAGATAGTAGGGGTCCCCTGTTGGTTACTTGTTAATGACTATTTTGAAGCCAAGCAGCAAGAGGTAGGATTGCAACACACTGCCAAGATAGTATGTAGGTTGTTGCTTACTCCTCTGGATGGGAGGAAAGGATGTTTTGACAGTGAGGCAGCAAACGTGTAGGCCCAGCTGAAGGCAGTGTGACTGTGACTGATGAGGAAGGGGTTCCTCAGAGATGAAGTAAATAGTTTCAGCAATAAGAATATAGAAGTCTGAATGAACCCAAAACATTAGAAGCTTGCTGAGTCCAAGAAGGTAGCCACTTGCTTACTGGCACGAAGCCACTCCCTCTGATCCCGTTTTCTCCCTCTATTACTTTAAGGAAAGAATCTGTGTATGCTGGGGCTCTTTGAGGAGATCTCCTTTTATAGCTCTTGAATATAAGGATCTGAGTCGGGACTTCCGGCCAAGATGGAGGCTTAGACGGACGCGCTAGGTCTCCCTCTACAACTAGAGAGGAATACAACTACTTCAAAACAAAGGATAACTAGAAATTCCAGAAAATAAAACTACACGGAAGCCCAACATATGAAGTTATAAACCAGCGGCGCCCTTTGGGCAGGTAAGAGCGAAAGGGGGCAGTGCTGTTTGCGGTCGCACCTGGGACAGCGGCGGGGAGAACAACCCCGGCTGCAGTCGAACCCCCGGCAGCTCGCGACCCCAACGCTGGGGAAAGCAGCCACCACATCGCCTTGAACAGTGAGGCCCAGGGGGGTGGGAGGACGGATCTCGGTCTCCTAGCGGAATAACTGTGTGAATCCATCTTGGACCCCCGCCCCCAAAGAAAGCGCCACAGGGCTGCGAAATAGGTCGTGGACAGGCACCGGTCGCTGGATTGTGACAACAAAGCACCATGGCACAGCAAGAAAGGCTGCCGAACGGCGGCCGGTCGCTGGGTCATTACGAGTACACAGGCACTGCCCCCTACAGCCGGCCCAAGAAAACAAAACGCATCTGTCAAAATGAGGCAGACAACTATAGAAATCCCGGTGGCACAGCTCACCAGGCAACAGATGGAGAACCTGACAGATGAACAGATAAGAAACCTGTCAGATGCTCAGTTCTGGGCCATTGTTATCAGGTGGCTTACAGAATTCACAAAAGATCTGGAAAAAGACGAGAAAGAAGCGAAAAACACTCATAACGAAAGGAACAAAACCACATACGAGACAGATGGTGAGGAAAAAAAATCCAGAGTTCATTTCAACAAACTGGAATATGGAGAAGGAACAAGAAGTCAACCAATGCAGGGAGAGGAAATGGGAAGCAACGATGAGAGGATCAGAAACCTCTGGGACAGCTATAAAAGGCCCAACATAAGAATCATTGGTTTGCCAGAGAGCGAGGAAGATGAACTAGAACTTGAAAAATTGAGTGAAAATATAATAAAGGAGAACTTCCCAGACTTGGGGAAGGAAATAGACTTACAGGTCCAGGAAGCACAGAGAGTTCCAAAAAAACTGGACCCAGGGAGAACCACTCCAAGACACATTATAATCAAAATGTCAAAAATTAAAGATAAAGAGAGAATCTTAAAAGCAGCAAGAGAGAAGAAAAGAATTATGTACAAAGGGGTCCCAATTAGACTATCAGCTGACTTCTCAAGGGAGACCCTGCAGGCAAGAAATATTCAAAGTAATGAAAATCCAAAACCTACAACCACGAATACTCTATCCAGCGAAATTGTCATTCAGAATAGAAGGACAGAGAAAGTGTTTCCAGGACAAAATAAAACTGAAAGAGTTCATTAGATCCAAACCACTGTTATATGAGATGTTAAAGGGACTGGTTTAGAAAAAGGAGGATCAAGATAATGAAATCTAAAATGAAAACTGCATCACAAGAAACAACAGAAGCTAGGGAATTGAAACAAAGGCAAACTAAACAGGCAACGAGAGTGGAAAAAGAACTATAGGTACTGGGAACATATTGGGGGGAGGTCAACAGGGAGGGGGAATGGGGAGAGGGAGGGAGATGATATAGGAATTAAGGATCATGGTAGGAGGGAATGGAATAGACAGACAGAGGTTGAGAAGAACTGTATGCACAACTAATGGACATGATCTAAAAGGGGGGGACAACTGGAGGGAGGGGGGCCACCGGGTGGAGGGGAGCAGAGGGAAGGGAAATAGGCACAAATGTAATATTATAATCAATAAAACACATTAAAAAAAAAAAAAAGATCTGAGTCACCATCTTACTGGGTCCCATGGGGATAGGAAGCCCTGGCACAGAAATGGTCAAAAGTAGTAAGGACTGTGGGGCAGATCCACAGTGGTGTGCAGTAGGCAAAAACACCCAAAACCAAAATAGCACCCCCTGAACCCCAGCTGCTTGCTGAAGCCAGGAGGTACACAAGGGAAGAGGCAGCCCTGACCCTGGAGCAGGAGTCTGAGGAGAAAAGGCCTTTCCACTGGCCCAGCTGCCCCCTGCAGGCTAGCCTCCCCCACTCTTGTGATGTCCCCACACTCTTGGTTGAGAGAGAGCATAATCTCTTGGTGGCTGTAGGGGGGAAATGTGCAATAGGAAAGGGAAATTAAAGTGACCTTTAGGGGAGCCTCTAAACTGATGCAATGTACTATTTTACAGCTTTCACCTTAATGTGATATCATTTATACATTATTGGTATCATTTATATATTTTGTTGAACTGTAAGTGCTTGTAAGTCTCCAATTCAGGGACTACTGCATATAAAGAAGTGATCCTGTCTCCTTGCTGGTTAGTCTCATAAAAACAATACATAATCCTAAGAGTAAATAAATGAAAATCACAACTTTAGTTGGAAACTAAAGCCCACCAACATTACACAGGGCAGTCTGCTTTACTAAGAGCACCAATTCAAATAGTAATCTCATCCAGAAACATCCTCAGACATACCGAAATAGTGCTTTACCAATATCTGGGGATCCCGTGTTCCAGTCAAGACATAAAATTTAATTATAGTTGCTTACTGAGTCACGATCAGAATGAGGGATTGGGGAGTTCTGTATAGATTTTTTTTTTTTTTTTGAAAATTCATCATTCTGTTGCTGTGACTATTGCTGGGCGTCTTTATTTTTTATTTATTTATTTTCCCTAATAGCATCCCCAGGCCAGCCTGGTTGCCACACACTCCAGGTGGCACCTTAGACAAAAGGAGGCCTTAAGTATTCACATTTAATTCTGGTTCAGCCACTTGGATTCTCTTGTTGGTTTGACATGGTCCTAGATATAACACTTGGAAAGAGTCACCCCTGGAGCCTTCCTCTCAGAGGAAAATGGCCTAGTACACCTCTCCCAAACTGTTGCAAGCTCCTTAAATTTGACTGATTGCTGGTTTTGTCACTCCCCACCAGATGATGATGAGGACAGTTTGATAGCCATTTCTTTTAATCTACTGAGAAGTCTCGGAAAATCAGTACTTTCAGCTCCTATATCTCTCAGGCAAAACATGTCACAACTTCCAGAACATCCCATCCCCCATTCTTGTAGCTATTAGTCATCCTATTGGATGGAAAAATGCCACCTGGCTGGTGGTGTGGCTGTATGGAGCAAGTTGGACTAATCAGGCAGTCTTTCTAAAATAAGGACTGGTTTCAGTTATTCTGTTTGCATTGGGAGCTCTGAGGCCAGGAGACTGCATTAGGGACACCATCAACCTGTATCTTCTGAATGATGTAGGTCCCATTTGGGAGGCCCCAACAGTTGTAAATGGGTATCATAAGAGGGGTACCCCAAAAAACTGGAATTTATTTTTTTAAATTGTGTATTTATTCTTACATCTTTAAATTTCAGTCACCTTCGAAGTACTTTCCATTTGATGTAATAACACCTATAGAAATGTTTTTCCACAGCTCAAAATAGTTTTTGAACTGGTCAGTTTTAATACCTTTTAGTGCTTCTGCTGTTTTTTTGTTTCATCTCTTCCACAGGAGCCAAACATTTCCCTTTGAGGACATTTTTCATCCTTGGAAACATAAAAAATCGCTCAGGGAAAGATCAGGTGAATAGGGAGGATGGGGCATTGAGGTCATGCCTTTTTTTGGTCAAAAACTGCTGAACACTGAGCATGGTGTGCGCAGGTGTACTTGTGAATCACCCATCATTAAATGGGCAAACGTGTTGGAAGAGTCTTCAAAAAAAAAAAAATTTCACTGAAGCTGAACATAGCCTCTCACAGTGCCAACTGGTACACTGATACAGATGAGTTCTGGAACGCTCATCTAGCAGGGGAAGCCTATACTATAAGGGGCCCACCCCTCCAGAAGATAATACCAGGTTATTTTTGATCCCCCCCCCCTTGTATATGTCCCCAGGATATACACAGGCTATTCCTGTGTGGAAGCCAGGCATGAACTTGCCTTCCTTCCTGTAAACGTGTTGTCTTGCACCAAAGGGAGGGTCTTAATCAACTTTCAGGTGTTTAGGGAAGCATTGCCAGCAGATTGTGTAGCCATCAGATGACTGTGGAGATGGTTCCACGGGGGTGCTTTCTGGAGGGGTGACTGATTCATTTATACACATGCTGTGGGAGTTTATTCCTATTTTAAGGGTAATTCTATTAGAAATGTTGATATGGAATTCGTTCCTGGTTTTAGCTGAAGCCATCAGTGACACCACCTTTGCCCTGGAATGCACTCAGGTGAGCCTTACAGACCGGTATGGTTATGGATGATAGAATTCTCAACTTTCTTGTGGGCCAAAGTAGAGTCTGTAATAGCCATGTATCTTGCTGTACCTCAAGGCAGGTATACCATGTGGCTTTGAAAGGTAGACCTTGGCGGCTTATGGTGGGTTTTATTTTATTTTATTTTTGTCTGTTTTGTGTTTGTGCATGTGTGTGTGATTGTTTATGTTTCCAACTGGTTTGGTCCAGGCCCTTCCTGGGGTGATTGAGGTCATTTCTGCAGATTGGTTTCATTGTGTTTCTTGGTGTTCTATTGACAGTATCCTTCATTAAATGCTATGTGAGATGATTAGAATGGATTTGATCTCTATTTTTGACAGATTAATCAGCATGACATACTCAGAAAATTCATTAGAAGCCATCTGTGCAAAGCGCAGTGGAGGCTGGAATAGGGGTAAGTTTTAGCATGGAGAACTGGGCAGTCCTAATACAGGAAGTGAAACCTGTTGGATTTGAGTCAGAAGTAGCTCATGAGTAGGATCAAGTTGTGTCCATTTTACAGATGAGGAATCTGAGGCACAGAGATTAAATAACTTGCCAAGGTCACCAAGCTAGGAAGTGGAAGGTCAGGATTGGAGTCAAGATCTCTTCACTTCCAAATATAGAGATTGTTACTAAACCTCACTACCTCAGGGACAAATAAGACAGAGACCATTGGTCAAAGAAGTGAGAGAGATTTGTCATTAACTAGATATTTTTCTAAAATTGATGTGGTGATCCACAGAGTTGATGACTAAAAGTTTGGAGAGGTCTGGTGAAGAACCCTAGGATTTCGTAGAGGCTCATCTTTAAAAATGAAATATTTCAGCCATCAGAAGGATTAAAGAATAATGAACACCTATGAATCTACTGCTCCCTTAAAAAAATTACCAGTACAGTTGAAGGCCCTTGGTTATCCTGAATCATACTCTACTTTCTGCACTCCTAGAACTACTACCCTGAATTTGGTAGTTATTCCTGTACATTTTCTTCATACATATGTGTCCTTTAACAACCTATGGTATTATTTTACATGTTTTAAGACTTTTTATATGGTAGTTGGTTGAGGGTCCCCAAGACCACCCCTGGGTTCAGAGATTCACTAGAAGGTGTCACAGGACTCAGTATATAGCAGTACTCAGAGCTAAGGTTTATCACAGTGATGTAGTAAGGACACACACCAGATCACCATATGATCTCACCTATAAGAGGAACCTAATGAACAAAACAAACAAATGAGCAAAGTAGAGCCAGAGGCATGGAAACAAGGAACAGACTGACAGTGTGGGGGCTGGGGAGTTGGGGGAAGAAGGGGAAGGGTCTAGTCAAGGAACATGAATAAAGGACAGCACAGTGGGGATTGACTGTGGGGGGGTGTAGGGCAGGGGAGAGCAATGGGGAAAAACTGGGACAACAGTAACAGAACAACAAATAAATAGGGAAGGAAAAAGACACAGGTGAAGTAGGGAGACATCCATGCTTAGGCTTCCTTACGTTCTCTCACTCACGAGGGAACACACTAAGCTCACTTTCCCCCAGCAATGAAAATGCAGCATGTGCACCACGTTTCTGCCCAGTGAACCCTTTAGAGACTCAGCACCCAGTTTTTATTGGGGGCTAGTAATGCAGGCATCCTCTGCTTAGCATGTACCAAATTTCCAGATTCCCAGAAGGAAAACGGATTCAGCATAAACCATATTGTGTTTAAACAGTCTGCACATAGTCTACACTTATGAAGAGCTGTCCTTTCCCCCCATTTACTTCTTTATTTAATTATTCATATAAATCTGGACTCATAGGTTTTATTTTATTAAATGAATTATAATCTAATACTATTATTTTTTATGCAATATATACACATGCGCGCGCACACATACACATATAACATTATTACAATTTTTACTTATTTTTGATTAGGGGTGGCCCAATACTCTGGCTCTCTGGTCCTTTTTGTGGAATCCCCTCTGAGGTCCGGAACCTTTGCTTGACTCTCGGGCTCTCCACGGAAGTTTTAGGCGGTGGTACCTACCTACAGACTGGCAACCAATAGAGCGTGGGAATACCGGGCTGAGGAGGTGGTGGAGGGCAAGAAAACGGATGGCTTGGGGGCGGAGCCAGGGGAGCCTCTCAGCGACTGGGAGCTATGGTAGGCCTGAGCTGTGAACTGAAATTGGGCTGGGTGGAAGGGGCAGGTCCCTCGCGGTGTCTGAGGCTGGGCGGCGAAGGGGTGGGGCCTCTGCTGAGCTGGTTGGAAGGGACGGGGCTGGCTCCCTGCCTCAGCTATTCCTCTGTCCCCACGGCCAGCGGGCTGTGGCCTCCACGTCCCAGTCCCGGCTTCCTCTCCTGCTGGTCTCCGCGTTCCGGGTCTGTCCTCCTCAGGGCCTCTCCACGTATCTGTCTCCCGCTTTCTTCATTTTTGGTTGGTTTGCTTTCGTGTCCGCAGTCCCCTTCTCCTGCCTCCGTCTCCCCGGCCTTGGTCAGTCTCCCAGGCGTTGGTGCCCGAGACCTGAGAGCCTGCCTGCGCGCCCAGCTCTGCCTGGAGAGAGATGGAGGAACCGGGGTCCTACGCAGGTGAGCGGGTCTGGAAGACTGGATAGCCACCCGGAAAGTGGAACACTGTGACCGTGGGGACAGGTTCGGCAGCTTAGGAAACACAGTCTTGGGCGAATATTGAGTCAGAGCCACCCCAGTCGGTTAGCATCTCACACATAGCCAGAGAGTATTCTTAGGTAGTTCCGTTTTTGTTTTCCTTCCGCAGACGCCAAACTTAAAGCCGAGAATTATCATTTTAGAGATGAAAGGAAACTGAGACTGGGAAAACCCTTCTTACCAGAGAGGGGTCTTGGGCCTCAGAGACCCCTGAGCTGCACCTTAAAAGGAGACCTTGGTCCAGGTTTTGTTACCGACTCATTGAGGGGCCTTACATAAGTTTATTCCTCTCCACGGACCTCAGTTTCCCATCGGTGGTACCACGAGAAGGGTTTGGTCTATAGGATCTCCAAAAGCCTAACATATGATGGGTGCTCCTTAAATATTAGTTGTTTAGGATTGAATAAATGAGATTCTGGGGTTCACTGGGGATCTATGGAATTACATTGTTTTCACAGCCTGAGAAATAGGTGGTATTATCTTCATTATAAGTGAGGAAATGGGCTCAGAAATAAAGTAATTTGCTAGTAAGTATCAAAGCCAAGTCACACTTCAAAGGCCGTGTTATCAATACACCTATCCTTTCTCCTAGTAAGAGAGCAGGGGGACTTGCTTGCCAGGTGATTATATGGAGCAGCAATTAATAATATGAGCTTTCTGTTAACATGAACAACTCTAAAGCAGAACTGTATCTGATTCTTCTCTATCCCTAGTACCCAACATATGGTTTGTGTGAAATAGTTTGGGTATCAATGCCAGAGTCACTGTCTGCATTAACAGTCATCAACATGTTCAGCATAATTATAATAACAGCTAATAATAGTGACTATAATTGTAATGATAACAAAGCCATAAGTGAGATTGTGAAAACATCAAAATTTATAATAAAGAGTTTTACTTATGGTCCTTTAAAGCTTATGAAGCACTTTCCATTGGTTCTTCATATTGGTCAACTTAGGTAGGTATTATTGTTATCTACGTTTCACAAGCGAGGAACCCAAGACCTAGAGAGATTAAGTGATTAGCACAAACTCACACAATGAAGAAATAGAGCTGGGGCACCAGTCTGGTCCCATATGACAAGTGGTTCTCCTTTGGTGCTCTCTCCACTTCCTCTTCCTTTCTCTTTCCTAGTCCTTCCTCCCTACTCTATGCTTATCCTGTGGTCCATTCTTATTTCAATGTTAACTAATAATCATGTGTTGGCTAATGATTAATAGTGTCAGTATTAATTCATAATTGAAGTATTAGCTTACAAGAATTTAATCCCAGAGGTACAGAGTGATTTAAATGCTTTTAAGAAGGGAAGTTATAATTGTGGTGGTTGTTACAATAATCATCATCATCCACAGATTTCAAGGAATAAAACTAGAATGTGCAGTGATTGACAGTCTAACAATAATAATTGTCATATATTGAGCTCATACTAAGTCATGGGCCCTGTAACAGGCACTTCAACTTTTTAACTTAATTCTTTCAACCTCTATTGAATTTTACAAATGGGGATCCTGAAGCATAGAGAAGTTAAGTAACACTTCCAAAATCGTGTTGTCCTGGCCTGGTTCAAATCCTGTGTTCTTAACCTTTATACCAGCATGGCTCAGGAACTGTTTTTTACTTAAAGGAAAATCTAATCCTCCCTGGCAGGAGAGCTTGAATTGGGGAGAGGGAGAGATGCTCTAGGATTGTGTGAAGAAGACAATTCACCCATGCCTTTCAATTCGGCTATTAAGAGCCCAGAACTGGAGTGAGGGAGGCTTTTCTTTTGAACTCAGGAGAGCACCTCCCTCCACACCCCTCATGATAGTGAGCCATGGTTCTCTTTAAGTTAGAAATAGTGACTAAATGAATGACTCATATGCTATTGATGGAAGTTTGTTTTGATTGACACTAGGAGGATGCAGCCACAAGCAGTGTAACTTTTCCCTTCATTGCCCACAAGGCTACCTGAGACATTAGTCTACAATGCATACTTGATCCTGCCATTCCTCTGCCAAAAATTCGTAAGTGGCTCCCTGTCAGTGGGATAAATACCTTAATAAGGTATCAAAGCCTCCCAGGATCTGGACCCCTTTCAGGCCCATCTCTACTCACAGCTTTTGACCAGGACAGTCATACTGGACTACTGAGGACCCCACAGCTCATTGTATTTTCTGTCACCAATAGGTTTTTCACCTGCCTTTCTCTCTGCCATTCTCCTTTTTCACTCCTCACTTGGCTTACCCACTATTCATCCTTTTAGGATCCAGCTCACCCATTCATCAAATATTAGTCAAGTGCCTATCAGTTATCAGGCATGGTTCTAGGTGTAGAGGTATAACAGAATAAAACAGACATACCCCTGCCGTTTATGGGGTGTCTATTTAGTAATATATATTAAACAAGTATAATGTGTGGTTAAGTGGCATGGAGAATAGAGCAGGCAGGGAAAGGGGCTAAGGAGCTCAGGGGAGTTGTCAGGGAAGCTGGTTGGATCATGTTTGAACAGAGTAGAAGGTGAGGAAGTGAGGTCTGTGGATACTGAAAGAATAGTCCAGACACAGAGGATAAGTATATATGAGACAGGAGCTCCCTTGGCTCAGTTGTTACCTCTGCAAAAATTCTCTGCTGCCTTGATCTGGACAGCTGCCTTTATCTGTTCTCCTACATGCGCTCATGGTTTACCTCTAAAGAAGCACTTACTACACGATGTTGTAATTGTCCATGTTTATGTCTGTTTCCCTCACTAGGGTGTGGGTTTCTTGATGGCAGGGACATCTGATTTATGTCGCCTCAGCACTTACCTTATGGCCTGACTAGAAGTAGGCACCTAAAAATACTGACTAAATAAATGACCAAGATTTTATGGGCCTCATTCTTACAGCCTGATAATTTACAAATGATTTGTAAGACAGGGCTTGGGTGACAGGTGAGAGAGAGATTAAAAAAAAAACAATTTAAGCCTGGTTCTGGCTGGCTTGATTCCCTTTTTGGGCCTCTGGGAAGTAGAACACCTGCTTTTCTTCGAGAAATTTACCTAGAGACTTCCATTTTCCGGATTATGGCAGGCTATCTAATCTATAAAGTGGTGGGTAAAATATAACAAAGTTCTTTAAGCTGAATTTGCAAGAAAGTAAGAGAACTCCCCAGGATCCTAAAAACCAAGAGTAAACTGAAAGCCGGAGTAGTTATTAGTTAGCTCCTTAACCTGACCTCAGCAGCCCTGGATGTTTATTGGCCTTACTTACCTAGAAGCTTGGGCTTGAATAGACCTGCTGTTACAGTGAATGAAACGATGGGCCTGCATTGGTCACTCTGGTTGGAACTGAGATTCCTGCAATGAAGTCCCTTGAAAACCTACACCTTCTGGTGGGGTGGACTAGGAAAAAAATATTGCTACTGATGCACAGATGACAAAGAAGATGGGCTTTATCCTAGGCTCCAGTAGAGGGGAAAGGTTTCCCCAGAGAATTCTTAAAGACAAGCATTTCCTCATATGGATTTGGGTTTATATTTATGTTGCCTGA
Organism: Furipterus horrens; assembly: GCF_987537825.1. Lineage (NCBI taxonomy): Eukaryota > Metazoa > Chordata > Mammalia > Chiroptera > Furipteridae > Furipterus > Furipterus horrens. The sequence goes on from NW_028327172.1 coordinate 46,831,664, forward strand.
ATGGCCTAAAAACTTCAAGCCACGAAATTCACATTGGAAGCCATCTGAGCAGGTAATACCCTGGATAATTGGCAGAAACATATGCAGAATCTCTTTAGAAACCTACTTGTCACAGGCTGCATAGGATTCCCACAGTGGAGAAAAGATTTGTTAAACAGAAAAGCATATTGCTGGCTTTGTGCTGTTGAGACCATGATGTTATTTTTGTATTTAAAAAAAGTAAACATTTGAGTACAGCTCTGTCTCACTGATCTCCAGAAATGGAGTGATAGAACAGAACATGTATGCAAGCCAGCTTTTGGAGACACATACACATTTAGCTGCCTCCTATTCTTGCAGAGGTCATGGAAGAAGTGACGTCATGCTCCTTCAACACCCCTCTGTTCCAGCAGGAAGACAAGAGAGGGATCACCTACCGGATCCCAGCCCTGCTCTACATACCCCCCACCCACACCTTCCTGGCCTTTGCAGAGAAGCGCTCTACATGCAGGGATGAGGATGCTCTCCACCTGGTGCTGAGGCGAGGGTTGAGGACTGGGCACTTTGTACAGGTGACTCCTCATCCCAAATCTGGGCCTGGGCCTCAGTTTCTCTCCACATTTGCTTGGAGCACACAGAGCCTGTGCCTTTTCCCATCAATGCAGGAAAAGCCCTATGTGGTAGGTGAGGAAAAAACAGTAACAGCATCGCCTCTCATTTACTGAGTACTTACTGTGTGCCAGGGGCACGTTGATCTCAGCTGCCCTTTGACATAGGAATTGTCAGTCGTGTTTCACATATGAGAAAACTGAGGCTCAGAGAGCTTGCCACTTGCTCAAGGTCACACAGCTGTAATAAAGGAGTAGAAGCAGGCTTGGTCTCTCACTCCAGAGGCCTCCATGGTGCCTGTGTGCTTTTATTCACATTCTCTTTTATCTTCATAAGTCACCCAGGAAAGTAAACATTGTTAGCCCAGGGGTGCTGATGAGGGATCCTGGTGCTCCAAAAGGTAGGTAGCTTGTTCAAGACCGCAACTGGCAGTTGATGGGCTATAGGATAACAACGATCATTCTTCTACTACTGCTCCTCTCCCTACCTCATGCTTTATTTACTTTTATTCTCTGATTTACTCAATTGTAGAATCTTGAAATGAAGAGAATCATTAGTCCAACATCTTTCCCAGTATAGAAATCTTCTGCATTCCATTGGTAGCTACTAATAGCTTAGCAGTTAAGAGTGTGACTTTGAAGTCAGGAAAGACCTAACCATTTATTGGCTCTGTGACCTTGGATACTTGCCTCTTTTCTGTTTCATCATCTGCAAAATGTAATAATAGCAATTACAACACACAGTAGAAATTCAACATTAGTTATCTTCTATAAAGGATCTACTTACACAACTCTTCAAATGAGGAACTTAATCCTGTGGCACGGATTAACTTCTCTTGGAGGTGTGAGACGATCTGTACTCCTCTATAATTACCTGTTGGTCTTGTTCTGCCTTGTGGGGTAGTCAGTCTATATATAATAAAGTCTCTTCTGCTGAGACTACTCTTTGATGTACCTGCAAGTGGTGTTCATGCGCTCCGAGTCTTCTATTTTTGGGCTCAACAACTTCGGTTCTTTTAGTGTCTTCCTTGGCCACAGCCTGGATTCAGTTTCTGGGCCCTTGAAAACTGTGATTACTCTCCTTGGAATCTGGTCTGGGATGTCAGTCTTTTTTTTCAAAGAATCATGCTCAGAATTGAACTTAGGACCCCAAGGGTAGAGCCACCCCAGAAGCGAGGTGCCTCTCCCACCTTGTATCCTTTTCATGCACCCTAAGGTAAAGTAGCATTCACTTTTTTGATCCTGCATAACACAGTTCACTAATATTAAGTAGATAGATGGTCAGCTAAAACCTCCAAGTCTTTTTCACATTTGTTCTTTAAAAAAAAAATTTTGTGGTAAAATACACCAAACAAAATTTTCCATCTTAATCATATTAAGTGTACATTATGGTATTGTTAACTACAGGCACATTGTTGTACAACAGATCTTTTTAAAACTTTGTCTTGGTGCATGACTGCAGTTCTATACACATTGAACAACTCATTTCCCCCTTCCTCAGCCTCTAGTAACCACTGTTCTACTTTGTTTCTGTGAGTTTGATTACCTTAAATATTTTATATTAGTAGAATTATGCAGTGTTTGTCTTTTTGTTATTGGCTTATTTCATTTAGAACTACAGTTTTCAACCAGTGTGCCACAAGAATTTTTAAAACATGCGATACCTGACTGGTCAGGGTCACTGACCTCTTCTCCCTTAGATTGTCGAATAAAAAATTGACAACAGCCAACACAGCAATAGCTATCCAGTGTGAATGAATCAAAATTATACCTATTTTTTTTGTCAGATCAGCAAAAAATATATTTTTTGGTGTGCCACAGAATTTTGGTAATTAGTTTATGTGTGCCATGAAATGAAAAAGGTTGAAAATTGCTGATTTATAATAATATCCTCAAGGTTCATGTTGTAGCATATGGCAGGCTTTTCTTCTTTTTAAAAGCTGAACAACATTCCACTGTATGTTTAGCCATTCATTGGTTTATCCACTTTCTAATTCATTCTTCTGTTGATGGAAACTTGGATTGCACCTTTTGGCTTTTTGTCTCTTCGAGACATTGCTATCAGTTTTTTTGGATATATACTTAAAATTGCTGGACCATATGGCAAATCTATTTTTAATTTCTTGAGGAGCTTCCATACTGTTTTCCACAGTGGGTGTGCCATTTGTTGTTCTTTTTTTTCTTTTTTTCATTTATTGGTTCTAGAGAGAGGGGAAGGAAGGGAGAAAGAAAGGGAGAAAAGCAATGATGTGATAGAGAAACATTAATCAGTTGCCTCTTGCACATGCCCCAACTGGGGACCGAACCCACAACCCAGGCATGTACCCTGAATGGGAATCGAACTGGCGACCTTTTGGTTTGGAGGACAGTGCCCAACTGAGCCACATCAGCCAGGGCTACGATTGTTGTTCTTTAATCATGTTTCTCCATCCAGATTTTTTTAAAAATATGCTTTATTGATTATGCTATTACAGTTGTCCCAATTTCTTTTCTCTTTGTTCCCCTCCATCCAGTGACCCCCCTCCCTCCCTTAAATACGGGTGTCTGTGCTTACTGCTGTCCTGTTGCCGCTGCCGCCACCGCCAGCACAGCTTGACCTCTTCGCCCCTCCTACCCATCCAGATGAGCACCACTTCTTTATAACTTCATACGTTGGACTTCCATTTATTTTCTGGAACTTCTGATTATTTCTGGTTTTGTGGTAGTTGTATTCCTTCTTAGTTGTGGAGGGAGACGGAGAGTGTCAGTCTAGGCCTCCATCTTGGCCGGAAGTCTCCTGTGTGTGTGTTTGCCTCTGTGTCTTAGGCAGAGCTGCTCCTGTTATGTTGTAAGGGGCGGAGCCTTAGGGATTCATCAGTACAGGGCGACCTGTTTCACCACGTTGTGGCACTGTGTGTGGGGGAGGGGTCTGAGAGGGAACAATACCCCTTGCCCAGCACTTGCCCCTTTTCCAGGCACTTCTACCACTTCCCTATGCGACTGGTGCCTCTCTAGCTGTTGTCTGGCTGTTATTCCCAGAGTGGATGGGTCTGCGAACATTCTAGGACCATGGGGGCCCTTTAAACAAGTGGACTCCGCTGAGCGACCGGCAGTTTCTGCCTCCGCCCCAACCCCCACTGGTTTGCACAGTCAAAAGCAATGAGGCTTGATTTTCCCTGGTGCTGGGACCATGAGCTGCTCTGGTGAGGAACTGGGAATGGTCCCCAGGTGTCCCTCCTGACTTTTTAAAACATGTAACTGTGCTTTCTGTTGGTCTGCCACTGCCGCCGCTGCTGCCCCCACCACACTGTGTCCTCTCCGCTCCGGCTCCACCCCTCCTACCTGTCTGGATGAGTATTTCTTCTTCATATCTTTGTTTGTTGGACTTCCATGCAGTTTGATTTTCTGGAACTTCTGGTTGTTTCTAGTTTTGGGGTAGTTGTATTCCTTCTTAGTTGTGGAGGGAGATGCAGCATTCCATCCAGATTTTTAAGCGCAGGACTTGTTTTATCCCTGTGAAGCCCCAGCTTGTTTATATTCCATTGCTGCATCTGGTTGAGATCATTTGGATGCTAGCATTTTCATCTCTAGTTTGCTGTTTCTTCTAGCTTCATGTAAACTTTATTTTAGACATATCTGGCCCAAGTCATTTTCTCCTTTCAGCTACTAAGGATGGCTGAGCTTCTGATTTTCCAATGACTAGCCTGCCCAGTAATTTTTTCCCCCTCCTATTTCTAAAAGGAGTAGCAGTGCCAATGGATTTCTTATATCTTCCTGGATCCTGTGCAGGGTTCTTGAGCTGAGCAATCTTAATTATCCAAATAAGTTTGCAGCAGATGAGTTACTTCTCACTGGAAAAAAACACACATTCAGTGCTATTCATAACATGTGGGTTTCCACACAGGGTGCCAACAGGAAATTAAATCTACTCTCCAGGCCCCTTCTTGGTGCTTGGGAGGGAGAGGAGTCTCTGGACATTGTTTATAGAATATTGTTTCTACCTGAGAGCATTTCTGTAATCCTTCTGTTTGCACCTCCCTTTCATTCTTTCCTCCCTCTCCCTTTTTTCTTCTTCCTCTCCCTTTCATTCCTGTCTCCCCTCTTCCTTTCTCTTTCCTTTCCTCCTTTCTTCAGCAGACATTTATTGAGCACCTCTACTATGTACCAGGCATTAAGTCAGGGGGGGATGTGTGGAGGGAGGCGATATAAAAGTTGACAGATTCTGGCTTCTTTTTGCAAAGAATTTGCACAACTGAATTGCAGAGAGAAAGTAGAGCTGTGCACAGTTATAACTGTCCAAAACTCCCACAAAGAATCCATGAAGTGTCACAAGGCAGGTTCATCTACTCAGAGTGGAGTATTTCCTTATAAAAAGGAGTTCAAAGAGATCAGAGAAGCTACTGTGTGGACCACAGCATTTAAGCTGGTTCTCGAAGTGAGTGGGTTGAAGGTAAGCAGCATCAAAGGTTTCTCCCTGGATTCTCCACATCCAGAAACAGTCTTTTCCTTCTCTGACATCCACAGTGCTTTATCTCCTCTCTCTAATGGCATCTGTGAGGACCTGGAATCTGCTCTGTGGGTGCTTTCCCTCTCCTAGGCAAGCCTGGCTGCCCCTCCCACTGGTGGCCTCTGGACCTTGATTCCCTGAGAATCACAGAGAACTGAGGTCCTGCCTCCAGGGGTTTAAATGCAGTCAGGCAGCGATGTGAACTTCTTATGCATAGTTTCCAGAGAGTAACAGTGCCATTTGGAAGAGTATAGGAAACAGTCTTCAAATAGTTAACAATCTGGGAGAGCTTCGTGGAGAAAGGCGGGCTTCTATCCAATAATTGCATTACTTTGGCACAATATATATTTGAAGTGTTTATAGTACACAAGGCACTCTGCTACAGAATGGGCTGCTCTAGAGACAGTGAGTTCCCTGTCCTTAGACTAGTTCAAGGAGAGACTGGTGTTCAACCAGGAAACAAAAGAGAATCTTCTGTAGGATGGAAATTAGCACTAAGTCCTTAAGATTTTGAAAATTCATGATCTGAGCTTTGCTTAATAATAGTTTTTTTCCATTCATATAAGAATTACAATTCTAAAACGTGTTTTATTATTTTTCTTATTTTTTTATTTTTTATTTTGGCTATTTTGGTTATTTATATGGCTGAAAAATAAAAAGTGTAAAAAGTTATACATCCCATTCTCAGCCTTCTACCTCCTATCAGCAGTCAGCTCTTATGTGTCCTTCTAGGGCTTCATACAGAAACAGAGAAATACAAGTATATATCCTTCTAAAATGTTTTAATGCGAAGTGGTAACATATATACAGAAAACGTAAGATAACATAAATGTCAAATGTACAAAACATAAATGTCAGTTCTGAATTGACAGAGCCAATACTTGTGAATTCACTGAACTCAAAAATAGAATATTACCAGCACTTTAGAATCTCTCATATGCCTCCTCTCTCCTTCCCAGAGGTAATTACTATGCTGATTTATAACTCTGGAGTTTAGTTTGTTTTGTTTTCAATCTGTGTATTTTTTTATTTTAATTTTTAATTACAGTTTACATTCAGTATTATTTTGTATTAGTTTCAGGTGTACAGCATTGTGGTTAGACAATCATATACTCTATGTATCCTTTATTTTGGCTTCTTTTATTCAATATTCTTGAGGTTTATCCAAATTCGGTGTACAGCTGTAGCTGTGATTTGTTCATTTCCATTGTTACAAAGTACATATTCCATTGTATGACTATACAACAACTGATCCATTCTACTGTTGTTGCATATTTGGGTTAGCTACTATGTGTATAGATAATGCTGCTCTGAATATTCAGCTATGGGTTTTCAGTTCTGTGTGCATGTATTTTTGTTGGGTTTACAGCTAAAAATGGAATTACTAGGTTACAGGATATGCTGATGTCCCACTTCAGTAGGTAATGCCAGCCAGTTTTCTAGAGTGGTGTTTGTGAGGGCAGGTCTACTTCAGTTTCACCCTTACTCCTTGGAGTTAGCCCTTTAAGATTCCAGCTCAAGGCATGGTGGTTTACCAAGGCTTCTATTTTTTTTTTTTTCTTTTTTGTCCTCCTAGCCCCGTATGTCAGGAATTGCTCAGCTTCTCAGCCTTTCAGTTACTTCTTTTAGAATTACAGAGATACTCTGAGGAGAAAAGAGACTTGAAATGCAAGGCCAATCGTCGTCGTCGGCAGCCGTCCGTCTCGAGAGACGATGGTGTAGCTTCTTAAGAGTCTATCTGCACCGCCGAGAATGGCTGTGCAGTCCGACTCGGGAGTGACACGGTATCTGTCTCCTCCCGTGTTGAATCGACATCTTGCGATGACGCTGGAGTGTCCTCTCCAGTGAAGCTGAAGCTACAGAGCCTGGGCAGGGTGATATGGAGGGTCTGCTGTTGCCCATGCAGCAGACCCCCCCTCTCTTCACAGCTGAAGGATCCAAGGGAAAGATGGAGTCAATACAGCTTGGCTTCAGGTGCGCCGCAGGAGTTGCCGGTGTTGACTACAACGTCAAACCGCCTTAGGGACTCCGGCTCCGGATTTTCTGTCGGGGTTTATTCCCTTAGCCTTTCCCCTGAAGAGGTATGCCGCAAGGCAGCGGAGGTTTTTTGGAATCAGAGTTTTCCTTCTCTGATGTGCCCTGACTGGAAGATCGAACCAGTGACACTTAGCTCGCAGGCTGACGCTCGATCCACTGAGCCAAACCAGCCAGGAATGCAAGGCCAATATTGTTTTAAAAATGTATTAATGAGATTAGGGCTCTCTTTGTGATAAGTCTGATTAGGCACTATCTCATTTTATCCTCACAACAAGTCCTTCCTGAGCACGTTATTACATCCTCCATTTAACTGATGAAGAAACGGATGAAGGGAAGATTAAATAACTTGCCCAAGGTCACACAGTAAGTGATGAAGGCAGGGTTTGGACTAGGTGTCTCAGACTCCGTGCTTGGACTTTTTATTGACACTGTGTCATGAATTGCCTCCCTAGGGTAGTAGAGGAAGGGAAAAAAAAAATCTTTGTCTTAAATTTCCTTTGATATGCCTGAAACATCCATGTTTGTCTGCTTTGCTTTTTGTTAATTCCTTTTCTTGCTTTCTTCCTATTTTGGTGGGTTGGGGGGATGAGGGGGTCTTTCTTTTTAAAAATATGTAGCTCCTCTCATGTGCTGAGCACTGGAGATACAAAATTACAATAATTTCGTTTCTACCCTTAAAAGATTCATAGTTTAGGGAGGAAGCCTGTCACATAAAAGAATAATATTATATAATAAATTGCTATAACTCTTCTTTATGTACAGAGAGGAAGCCTTTGGTAGAGGAGGGGAGGGAGTTTCATGGAAGGCTTCATAATTAGGTGACTTTTGAGTTGGGTTATTTGGGCATCTAGACAAAGTGAGGAAAAATATTTTAGGCATGAGAATTCAGTGAATACTTCGGTGTTCACAATTTTATAGATCTCAATAACATTTATTTCTTTTCTCTGAAAAGTTCTAATGCTTTTAATGAGCCTTATGTGTTCCTGTTAGTCTCTTACTTCTGCCCTCTCTCCCTTGCTCTTGTCTAGTGGGGACCACTAATACCACTGATGGAAGCTGTATTGCCTGGGCATCGGACCATGAACCCCTGTCCTGTGTGGGAGCAGAAGAGTGGCTGTGTGTACCTATTCTTCATTTGTGTGCGGGGTCATGTCACTGAGCGTCAACAGATCATGTCAGGCAGGAATGCTGCTCGCCTCTGCTTCATCTGCAGTCAGGATTCTGGCTATTCCTGGAGCAACATGAGGGACCTGACTGAGGAGGTCATTGGCCCAGAAATGAAGCGTTGGGCCACTTTTGCTGTGGGCCCAGGGCATGGCATCCAGCTGCAGTCGGGGAGGCTGATCATCCCTGCATATGCCTACTACATCCCTTACTGTTTCTTCTGCTTCCGGCTACCATGTAAAGTCAGGCCTCATTCCCTGATGATCTACAGTGATGACCTAGGGACCACATGGCACCATGGCAGGTTCATTAAGCCCATGGTGACAGTGGAGTGCGAAGTGGCAGAGGTGGCTGGGAGAGCCGGCCACCCTGTGCTGTACTGCAGTGCCCGGACACCAAACAGGCACCGGGCAGAGGCTCTCAGCACTGACCATGGTGAACGCTTCCAGAGGCCGGCCCTGAGCCAGCAGCTCTGTGAGCCCCCGCATGGCTGCCAAGGCAGTGTTGTGAGCTTCCAGCCCCTGGAGACCCCACATAGGCACCAGGTCCCTACTGGGGAAGATGCTCCTACTGTTCAGCAGAGCCCTCTGCTGGACAGTTCTCTGAGGCTAGGACAGGAAGCTGGACCACTGACAGAATCATGGCTCTTGTACTCACACCCGACCAGTAAGAAACGGAGGGTTAACCTAGGCATCTACCTCAACCGGACCCCCTTGGAGCCTGCCTGTTGGTCCCCCCCATGGATCTTGCACTGCGGGCCCTGTGGCTACTCTGATTTGGCTGCTCTGGAGGAGGGCTTGTTTGGGTGTTTGTTTGAGTGTGGGACCAAGTGGGAGTGTGAGCAGATTGCCTTCCGCCTGTTTACAGACCAAGAGATCCTAAGTCATGTGCAAGATGGCTGCACCAGACCTGGTAGGAATGCTGAAGCAATTCAAAACTAATTGGCTTAGGATCCAACTTTCCATAGAAGGGAAACCATTAGAAGGCAACCACAGCCAGGATAATGGAGGCCAGGATAAGAGAAGTTACTGAAGCTACAGGGAATCCCAAAACTTAGTATTCTGCTCCCTACCTTTTTTTCACCTCTCCAAAAAGCAAAATGAGAATTTTTCCATAGCTACTGCAGTGGAAATAGCACTGAACTATGTGAATTAGACCATGATACGGTCCTGGGCCGGCACTGGCTGGCTCTGGGACCTTGCACTCTCTGGGCCTCAGGTCTTCATCTGTGAAATGAGGTGATTTGTTTTGTGATTTCTCTCCTTCCTATCCCTAAGGAAGGCAGAGTGCCTGCTTGTTCCATGATCAGCAAGTCCTGGCTGCGTGCAGGAAACTGATCTCAAAATGGAAATCAGAGGACTCATCTTTTCAGATGATTTACCACTCATCCAACTGTGATGTGTCATGTCATGAAGAAGGATATGGATTGTTTGTTCAGTTTTTTTTTTTTTTTTTTTTAAATATATTTTATTGATTATGCTGTTACAGTAGTTCCAATTTTTTCCCCTTTACTCCCCTCCACCCAGTATCTCCCTCCCCCAGCATCCCCCCCCAAGTCCATACCCATGGTTCGTAAAAAATAACTATCCCTCCCTCTCAGATATTAAGACCCTTTGTAATCTTGTAAAGGACAATGGGCGAAGGTCTCAAGCTCCTCTAGCTGCTTCAAGCTGGACATGGTCGTCGTCCTACCTACCCTTGGGTCCAGAAATCCCTAATAAGAGTGGGGGTGTGGAGGGGAGGGTGGCCTTCCCACATGGGGAAGGATCATGCAGACTTCAGGTCAGTTGGCTGTCTCCGGACAACGGCGTGCTTGGTTTAGCAGGCTGGCATCCTTGTTGTGTTCTGGGGGCAACAGATTTGGCAAAAAGGGTTAAAAAGCATCATTCAATCCATAACTACTAGGTGGCAAAAGGCAGGGATTAATTTTTCAATGTTCCACATTAGGAGAAAAAAAAAAAAAAAAAAAAAGGGCTTCTTTGGAGGAAGGTGTGCTAGGCACATCTCTCCTGTCCAAAACCCTTTTGCCCATTTTATTTAGTTTGGGCTGAGGGAAATAGTTTATGTTTCCCCCCTCTCAGACCTATTTGTTCAGTTTTTAATAACAGAAACAACCACACCCTTTAAATCATGGTCAGACTCTCCAGGCTGGCCTAGAGGAATTGGCAAAAGAGTAGAATCAGGAGACCACCTGCCTTCTTCAGCTTTGCACCTCTGCTCAAACTGCCCTTTCTCATCCGGAAGGCAGTATTTCCTAGGGAGAAAATGATCGCCTTATTCCTATGAAAGATGAACCTGAAATTCATTTATTATAGTTCCTGGTGGGAAAATGACATGGTGTAGGGCTTTAAAGCATTGGACAAAACTTCCCACAGTCTCTGCCCTCAAGGAGCTCACAGTTTATGAGGCTAGAAGAGGGAAAAAATTAAAAAAAAAAAATGCAGCTGGTAGGATAGTTTGTAGATTTTGGGCTCTAAGTTGGTGTTATGGTAGCTCATTGTCTTCATTGCACCTTTATTGTGCCTGGAGTTATCTGCCCCAGGGCTCTTCCAGGCCTCTGGGTTTCCCCTAAGTTTGTTTTTCTTAGAATGTTGTGCTGGCCAAGCCACTTCATTTGCCAGTAGAGAAACTCTTCAAACTCAGGAAGGTCTGTGGACACCCCCAAACCACTGAATCTGGTCTGTTTGTTTGGACCTACTGAAATCACTAGTTGTGAAGTGGGGATGACATTTGTCTCAGATGATACCAGATTGGTTGCTCTTACTTTAGATTGCTTCCCTTGTAGGCTGTTACTGTGAGAGAAGTTCTGTCATGAGAGATTTCTTTTTCATCCCCCTTAAACTGGTATATCAGCTAAATACAGGGTGGAGCAAAGGTAGGTTTACAGTTGTTCACATGGAAAATAATACAATAATAAACTTGCTTTTGCTCCACCCTGTATATGTGGTACTAAGTAATGACCCAGAGAGTGAGTCTTAGTGGTAGAGCATGGCCCAGGGTGCAGCTGTCAGGTGGGGGAAGAGCCCTACAGGAGGAAAGTAAAAATTAGCTTCACTTACTTCAGCATATGGCTTAAGCCCATATCCTAGGGTGGCCTCTCATACATTTGCCATTATCTTCCCAGTGGTCAGTTATGAGCAGTCATTCATTTATACATTTATAGAAATATTTCTTGAGTGCCTGTGCATAATGTAAGGTGCTTTCTGTTGCCAGTCCCTGGTTGAAAATAACTTGGGGCGCCTCATTGCCTATTAAAAGGGTATTTACATGTAGCATCATGGCATGTGGGACCTCCAGTTGTTGGGTGAAATAATGATTACTTAACTGTACTTCCTTATATGGAGCTCACTGTCAAAGAAGACCTCTGTCAAGTTGGCGAGTGGAGGGAGGTGGGGGTTTGGGGTAGGCAGAGTGGTGGTGCAGGGCAGAGGGTTAAAAGGGCATCCCCCTCCTGAGTAGCAGACACTTCTTGTTCAGCAAAGTTTTCCTGAGCACTATACTCCAGACAGATAGGAATATTGAGGATGGATGGCTAAGCTCTGCAATTAGGTCTAAAGGGAGGAGAGAATGAGAATATCAGGACTTCTTTGGGACCATCCAAGAAGCCAAGGAAGGGACTTCAGTTGCATGCCAGTGTGGACCACAGATATTTAGTACAAATACTCATAAGTGTCTCAGCTATCTCTAAATTGCCCTCCCCATTCTCCTTCCCCTTTGCCTCATGTTTACTTCTCTTAGTGAGAAACTCCCTGAATAGACAAGAAATTCCCTTAATAGGCAAAGGACCTGTATGCAAATTTCAGGAATAGCAAGAAAAGAGGGTTGGGAGCTGGCATAATCCAGAATGAGGATTAGAGTTAGGAACAGAGTGGGTGATGGCAGCTGTGAAGAAAAAGGACAACAGATAGAAGTCCTGGCACCTTTAGGAAGAGAGAGAAATTAGTACAGACATGAGACCTGGGCTGGACAGGTGGTGTAGGTGAGGGTTGCTGTGAAGAAGAAATGATAACAGGCTGGGGCTGTTCTCCAGAATGTGTGGAAACAGAAAGAGGCCTGCACAGGGCAGCAGGTTAGGCTGCAGTTAAGTTCCTACCCAACACTGTACCTTGAAGCTGGCTCACCTGGTCCGTGCTCCGGGTGACCAACAAAATAGCTGTAGGCTTTCCAACTCTGTACTGGCCAGTTACCCAAGAACCTCAGGACCCTGGGACCTATACTAAGCCTATTTCAGCCCCTTCCAGGTTAGAATGGAAAGGATAGGGCAGGTGATGGCAGCTGTGAAGAAAAGAGGACAGTAGACCGAAGGCCTATATTAGAGGCATAAAGAAAGATCTATATAGGCTGTGGTCCTTTGCTCTCAGATGCCGAACTCTGTCCTTGGACCCTTAGTGGGCCCATCTAGCACATGTGGCTGCACTGGAAATGCAGGGAAGCACAGGTAGTGGCCTCCTGCTACTGGTATGTACCCAGACCAGCCTCCCATCCATTCAAACTGCTGGTCTTGCTCATGCTCCCTAACTCCTGGTTCCTCACTCCTAGGCTCCTAATATTGACCTCAGGCCTTTGTTATTTGGCTCTTGTTATTTGGATCTGTCCTTCCTGGTCACCAGCCTCCCCTCAGATACTCACAGGGTATCATGTACCTGGGGCCATAGGTAAGAGACCTTGCAGTCTGCCTGTTAGGTAGCCCAAGGGACCCACAGAGGCCACCCCGAGGTTGCACAGCCTCCTCCCCAGGACAGGTGAAGTGGCTCAGTCTCCTTCAGCAGGCTGTGAATTTTCCCCACTGCATTATTCAGTAGCTCTCATGGCATCCTCCCCTGAGCTGCCACTGTGCACTGTCAAGCCTCCCTGTGGTCCTTCCCACAGGCTGCCCTGTGTTACTGCTGCTTGTGTGCCACGCCCTCTAGGCCTCTGCTGGGCAGTGAGCTGCGTGAAGGCCCTGTCTGACTCCATTGTATCCTTTTCGCCTTGTATCACAATGACTTATCAATAAATGCCTTTTCTATCATATTTTGAATTCTGTGAAGATAAGGACTCTGAGTCCTCTCTCTGCCCTCTGCACCCAGCACAGGGCCTGGCCCTGAATAGACAACAGTAAAATTATGTGGACTTAATAAAGGGGTGAAAGACTCCGGCTTCTGGGGCTAATTGAGAAGGCCGGGGTGAGTTCCCTTGGGGAGGGCATGCGGCGTCCCTCTGTGGATTCATAGCACTCTGAGCCTGCTGAACGCTCACCCTGAGTCTTCTCTGCGCTGGCCTGCTTCCAGGTCAGTCACAGTATTTCCTGGGAATGAGCTTTTCTCAGGCTTGAGTTTGGTCCTGCCTGGATATCCCCAGGATCACAGCCCAAGCCCAAAGCGAAGCCTGGATTTGGGGTTCTCATTTCACTGGTATTCCCCTCGTCTAATTGGATTTTCTGTAACAACCACTCCTCCGGGACTCTGAGGGGGATGCCGGGGCTCAGCATTTTCTGTGCATGCCTTGGTTCTGTGATACCAGGTGTCACAAATGCTCTCTACTGTGAAGACTGAAAACTACCATGACACTTTGAAATAAGGAAGATAAGTAAAGTGTAATTCTGGTGACTACTGTTTTGTTGTTGTAAAGGAAACTGAGATAATAATCATCCTAATATTTATATCTAGTTTGTACCAAACTTATTTTGGATTTGAGGCATTTTCTTGCTTTTCATAAGAACTTTTACCTTCAGGAAAAATTATCAATAATAATCCTTTGCACTTTTACAATTTGTTACTTGAACATAATTACCTGTTGAGGGAAGCAGGGCAGAGGTGACCATGACTGGTTTGATTGCATCTTACACATTAGCTGTTAAGTGGAGGTGCCAAGACGCACCTCCCTGGCTGGTTTGGCTCAGTGGATTGAGCTTCGGCCTGCGAGCTAAGTGTCGCTGGTTCGATCTTCCAGTCAGGGCACATCAGAGAAGGAAAACTCTGATTCCAAAAAACCTCCGCTGCCTTGCGGCATACCTCTTCAGGGGAAAGGCTAAGGGAATAAACCCCGACAGAAAATCCGGAGCCGGAGTCCCTAAGGCGGTTTGACGTTGTAGTCAACACCGGCAACTCCTGCGGCGCACCTGAAGCCAAGCTGTATTGACTCCGTCTTTCCCTTGGATCCTTCAGCTGCGAAGAGAGGGGGTGTCTGCTGCATGGGCAACAGCAGCCCCTCCATATCACCCTGCCCAGGCTCTGTAGCTTCAGTTTCACTGGAGAGGACACTCCAGCGTCATCGCAAGATGTCGATTCAACACGGGAGGAGACAGATACCGTGTCACTCCCGAGTCGGACTGCACAGCCATTCTCGGCGGTGCAGATAGACTCTTAAGAAGCTACACCATCGTCTCTCGAGGCTCTGTAGCTTCAGCTTCACTGGAGAGGACACTCCAGTGTCATTGCAAGATGTCGATTCAACACGGGAGGAGACAGATACCGTGTCACTCCCGAGTCGGACTGCACAACCATTCTCGGCGGTGCAGATAGACTCTTAAGAAGCTACACCATCGTCTCTCGAGACGGACGGCTGCCGACAGGAGGTGCCAAGACGCACAGAATCCCCCTTCTGACTCCAGCCCCAGTGCTTGTCACTGCACATCTTGTTTCTTTTTTAATAAATACCTTGAGATTACTCTCACACTGCAGCTAGAGAGACCGCAAATATGTACCTCAATGAGTGGAGTGATTGCTTGACTTTCTCTGTTCTTTTGGGATGCTTAAGGCACTACTGATTCTGCCAAATGTTGCAGCATAACTCCTCCCATTCTGTCAATAGGTCAGTCTGCTTTTTAAAAAAAGCAAATTGATTATTGAAAGAGTTTAAATGGATGTATCTTTTGTCACACCACTGAGAGTTATATAATGATGAAAGAATAAATGAAATCTAGAGAACTAATTTACCTCTAAAAATAGTTTTACAATGATTATATAATTAAAAAATCCAATGATCTTTTATTTTTGAGTGTTTTGTTAGATTGCTTAATGTCTGAGGGATTCTGGGTTTGAGAGGAATATGCACTACAGTGCAAATTTTAGTGCTTGAATATTTAAACAATACATTTGATTAATTAAATTGCCTTAAACATAAATACCAGTTACAAATTTAGCTGATTTTTAAAAATTAATAATTAATTAATTTTGGGGGGCATCCCCACTCTGTAACAATTCCCCCCTCTCAGACTTAAGATCCTTTATGATCTTATAAAGGACAATGGGTGAAGGTCTCGTGCTTCTCTAGCTGCTTCAAGCTGGATATGGTCGTCGTCCTACCTACCCTTGGGTCCAGAAATCCCTAATAAGAGTGGGGGTGTGGAGGGGAGGGTGGCCTTCCCACATGGGGGCGGATCTTGCAGACTCCTGGTCAGTTGACTATCCCCAAACAATGGCGTGCTTGGTTTAACAGGTTGGTATCCTTGTTGTGTTCTGGAGGCAACAGATTTGGCAACAGGGTTAAAAGGCATCATTTAAACCATAACCACTAGATGACAAAAGGCAGGGATTAATTTTTCAATGTCCCATATTAGGAAAAAAAAGACTTCTTTGGGGGAAGATGTGCAAGGCACATCTCACCTGTCCAAAACCCTTTTGCCCATTATACTTAGTTTGGGCCAAAGGGAATATTTTAGGTTTACCCCCTCTCAGACCTCTGGGCCCTTTCTGACCAAGCCATTAGGATAAGAGAAAGCAGTTTTAAAGTGAAGCCCACAGACCACCCCATTCTTCACCAACCCAGCCACTTAGTTCAGCCAAACCGTTGAGTCTCAGGAGGCAGTGCTGCAGACAGGATTAAGTGAGGCCTATACGTACAGACAATCACTCAGGTAATGAGATCATAGGCTTCTGCCCTTTGAAAACAGAGCACACATATTAATTTATGCAACATAACCCACAAACCAGTCTCTAAATCTGTAAGACTGTCTTATTGGAAAGACATCCAGTTGCAAGGCATTTGACCTTCTTGTGCCTGTAAATTAAGCATCTTTGATGATGTCACAGACATAGTTAAACTTTCAAATGAAAACAAACTTTAAATGAAAAGAAACTTTAAAGACAGCTGCACTACTTTATAGTCTACCACTGAGCATTGTGATTTTCCTTGAATTGCAATTTTTCTCCTTAAGATTACCCTCCTTGTCATTAAAGGGACTGCATTAAGTCCATTTTTAATTTATCCTGTTTGTTTGCATAAACACAACAAGAGCAGCAAATGATCATATATGATCTTTATGTCTGCTTTGCTGGAACTTACACAAGGAACCTTCATGTTGACTGTTAGTCTGCCCATCAGGGCACAGAAGCTAAGCCATACACCTGCCATTCAGCCTTGCCTGTAAACACCTGTCTTTTCCAAGTCATTTGAGTTTTTCATTGTGCCTTAAGGTCCCTTCTAGTCATCTTTCAGGAAAGCAACCTTCGTTCCTTCCCTGGAAAGGTTGCCATGAACCACACAATCAACCAAGGTACAAGGCCTTTTTTCTCGTGAGCTTTTATTACCTTTGAAAGTCAATCCCAGTTCCTCAGGGCTTTTTGGTAACAACCAGAGCCCAAGCATGCCTCCTTTAGGCATGACATTCCGGTCAAAGTCTTGGTCAACAATACCTCTATTAATAACTGGTCTTATTAGTTTTATGCAAAGAATCTTATGTCATTACTTATTCAGAATGCCAAATTCTGGAGGGATCAGGTAGGGAGAAAAATATAATATGGTGTGAAGAAAAATCCTTGTCCTTCTAATATTCACTAAAATTGCATTTCCATGCTTTACATTTCCTTTTGTTCAATTTCCTACATGTGAGGTTTTATTTGGGGTGGGGAGGGGGAATTTGCTGGCTCATTTATTAATTTATTTTTCTTTCATTTTTTCCCCCCACTAAAAATTTTTGTCTTTTTTTCTATTACAATTGTCCCACTTCTTTCCCTATTACTTCCCGGCACCCTGCCTACCCCTTCTCCCACAGTCTGTCCCCACCCAGTCAGTTGTCCATGTCCATGAGTCATTTATACATGTTCTTAATTAAACTTCCTTAAACATAAATACCAGTTACAAATTTAGCTGATTTTTAAAAACAATTCAAACACCCTACATAGTAGATAAAACCAATGATTATTAAAACACACCCGTATACCAAAATGGAGTACAAAAATGTTGATGCCATGGATTTAACTGTTCCTCATTACCATTACACCTTTTGGGGCATCTACCTTTTAAACCTCTTTAGAGTTTTAGTAATGTTACCAGATTTTCCTCTCCACTCTCCCAGGGATTTAGTAAAGGCAGATCCAAAGGAAAAAGAATACCATTTAGATACGTTCTTTCCACTGGAGCATTAAACTGAGACATTGGAGGCCTGGAACCAAAGACATCCATCTCCTCCCCTTGGCTGGCGGAGAATGCCTGTGTGCATAGAAGCCTGAAAGAATGGAGCTGGCAGAAATAATCCTTATGATATCCACTGGGTTCTCCCTATGATGAAACCTCTAAACACCAATATTTATTAAATTTTTATTTCTTAAGCTGGTTTGGGTTGGATGTATATAGCTTGAAATCAAAAATCAAAAGATACACCTTTTCACATAAATTTTGATTAGTACTACAATCTGTTAGTCACAATGTGGAGCAGCACTACAGCCATGAGAAATTAACTTTTAAATCAGTTTACTCGAGTTTGAGCGAGAGTATTATCTAAAGGGTATCCCAGGAGAGACATTGGGATAAAATGGAAAAAGGATTGGAGTTGGTAAAAGTCAGGAGTTCAGAATCTTTGTCCTAGTGCTTGCCACTGGTGTGATGGGGGACTTGGTGCCTGTCGCTGGCCCTCTCTGGGAACCCACTTATTCAGCTATAGCAGGAGCATGATCCTTGCCCTGCCACTCACCAGGGAGTGGTGTGGATCTGATGAGCCAATGTTAGGAAACAGTACAGTGTAGTGTAAACAGCAGACAATTACCTTTCACCCACTGATCTCCATTCATTATCCATCCACATAGGCAACGTTTGACAGTTGAATGCTGAAAATGAAGGTGATGTAAAGAGAAGGAGAGGAGGAATGCAGGGCCACGGAGGAGGGCACGCCAAGGCTGGACAGCCATCTGGCCTCACGTCCATCATGTCCTTAGCAAACTGCAGGCCTTAGGATTTTCTCCAGCCTCTGACTTTGCCCCAGATCTTTTGCTCCCTTACTATGAGGAATGACCCAGCCTGGGTATAAAAGAGGGAAAACTTAGCCTCTGGTAGGAAGGGACTTGATCTGATTCATCTGTTCTCTGTGTCTCCCATTAAGCCATGCAGAGTACAGTACAGGAAAGAAGGATGTGACTTCCGGTCAAGATGGCCAAATAGGTAAACAGGGCTTGCCTCCTCACACAACCAAATTAAATTTACAACTAAAATATAGAACAAACATCACTCAGAACCATCAGAAATCAAGTTGAATGGAAGTCTGACAACTACAGAATTAAAGAGACCACATCAATCCAGACTGGTAGGAGGGGCGGAGAGTGGAACGGGCTGGTCCCACATCCATGTGTGGTGGATAAAAATTCAGGAGGGAAATCTCGGGAGCGAGGATTCCCAGCCCCACACCAGGACCCCCATCCCAGGGTTCCAGTGCTAGGAATAGAAGTCCCCATAACTTCTCACTGCAAAAACCACTGGGGATCAAGTTGGTGGAAGAAACTTCCAGAGTTCCAAGCACTTCCACTTAAAGAACCCACACATGGACTTACACAGACTCACTCCTTCTGAGCTCCAGCATCTGGGTAGCAACTTGAAAGGCACCAGTGGCATACAGGGAAGAACTGTGGTGTCTGGCATCAAGGCAAGAGCTGGGGGACAGCCTTCTCCCAGACAGAAAGGCAGGTCATGGTCCCTTTGCTGGACCCTCCCTGCAGTGCCACAGAGCCAGCAGGTTCGTACTGTATCTGAGACTCCATCAACCTGGCTAACACTGCCCTGCCCTGGAGATTCTCAGAGACTATCCCACTCAACTTACGGGCCCACTCAAGCTGCTTTTTTTTTTAAAGGTTACTTTATTTTATTTCATTTTATTTTATTTTATTTTATTTTATTTATCTGTTTTGAGAGAGAGGGGAAAAGAGAAAGAGGGAGAGAAACAACTATAAACCTACTTTTGCCCACCTTGTATCTGTTGAGTGAATTAATTGATGGCCATTCCAGTTTCAATCACTCGGAGAAGTAGAGATTCTCCAAGATTGGGAACTCAAAGGTGGGGCTTAGGCAGGATAGGACACTCCTGCTCCTCCCAGCCTCACTTCTTTAGTCTGAGACCTCATGACATCTAAGTGATCCAAAGGATGATCCCTGGAAGCTTGAGTTAAAGGGAATCCCGGACCTAAGCTTGAGCTGAGGACATCTTCTCTGCCCTTCCAGTAATCCAAGTTCATACCATGTTCTGTGTTGTTCCTCAAAAAATTTCGTAAGGCCTGATCTGAACACTGCAGCTGGTGTCCACTGTGCTGTTGGCATTGAGTGATGGTTGGGTGGGCACTCTTGACCTGGAGCCTGGGCAGTGGAGGGCGAGACTCCCAAAGACCACCATGGTGGTGGCAGCAGGGATTAGTGAGAGGAGACCGAGAGGGGAAGTTGAATCTAGAAGGGAGGTCAGAGTCTGGGGTGTCAGCTACCTTCCACCCCTCAAGTGCAGACTCCCTCTTGCCGGAAAGTAACTCTGAGGAGCAAGGGTGGGGTTTGGGGGATAGAACTTCACATTTGCTTTCCAGGCAGGTGAGTACCCCAGCGTTTCAGGGTTTCAAATAGACGGCAGAGTCAGGAGGTGGGGCAGATCCTCATCAGACCTCCCTGAGCCCAGTGCGGCCTGACAAGGGTCCGCAGCTGCAAATGCTGTTATACTTGCTGGGGAGCTGAGACTGATCCCCCCCAGCTAGGGGCAATGGGTTCCAGGTTCAAGAGCTCAGGTAAGTGATGTGTTTGGGGAGGGCTTTAGGTGTACCATACAAAAGTTCCTGGCGAAGGGCCAGCTGGGGCTTTAAATCCAGTCAGATGGAGCTCCCCAAGCCATACATGTAGAAGACTGCAACTACCCGAAAGGTGCACATTCTTCCAATCAGTACAGGGTAAACCATGTGAAAGCCTGGGGTTGGGTGTCCGAGGTGGGGCTAAGCTCTGGTTGGGGAGCCTGTGCCTGGCTTCTTTGAGAGGTTCTGGTGCCAAGGCCTGGATTTCCTCCTTGCCATGTTTGAGATTGACGTGGGCCTGGGATACACCTGCTTTGCATCTAAGTGTGGGGTGCTCTAGACCACTCAAAAGAGGCCTTTGTACTTGACAATGCGACCTCTGGCTTGTGGGTTGGGATGAGTATAACATTTTCTCTTTGAAAACTGAGAGGTAAGGAGAGTAACACTTAAATGACATTTAGGAGAATGTAATTCATTGACTAGAGCAAAGATGATACGAGATTAGGGTTATACTGGGAGTCAAGACGTAGTTTGGAGCAGAGGTAAAGGATCTTAGTCCCAATTAAATACTAGCTCTTTCATTTATAGCCCTTCCTCCCTTACCTCCCCCCTTCTTTCTAACTACAAAAAAATACCCAGCTGAGTGAGACTTTGGGCAATTTATTAAACTCCTTGAGCTTGCCTTTGTTCTCTGTAAAGTGGACTAAATAACATGAGGATTCAGAGTGTGTTTATGTGATGCAATGGGACAGAGATGGACGGGCTGGTCCTCTCTGCCCCTGGGGGCGGGGTGGTGGGGCGGACTGTGGTCACCATGCCTTGTCAGGGTTCGGGCTGCTTAATCACTCCTCACTGCTTCTCCAGGACAGGACTGATCACCTGCTATTACAGAAGAGGAAGGACAGCCTTAGACATTGACCAGGTGCCTTGCTGAAGGTCACAGAGCAACTTAGAGATGGACTTAAGCTAGAACCAGGTGGTCCTGAGACCCTCTGGAGTCTGCATTTCAATTTTCTGAACTTCTGTAACCCCAGGAGCTGTCCAGGTGTGTGGGTTAAGAACAGTAGCCCCACCCCCACCCCCCAGAACGCTAATACTAGGCAGAGCCAGTGAGAGAAGCCTGAGGGGCTGCAATCTCTGTGAGTGCCTCCCTCTGCTCTGTCTCCTGGGCTGATCCTTGATCTGAATCCTTTTGGAATTCAGAGGGCCTGTCCAAGACAGGTGCGTTCGTGCAGTTGCTTAGCTTAATGCGCACTATGGCTCTGCGAGGCTGGCATAATTGTCCCACGTTTGAGATAAGAAAAATGAGGCTCAGAGAGTAGCAATGAACTGAAGGTCAGGCCTGCCTCTGAGCCTGAGGGCCCCCAGGCCAGAGTTTCGCCTGTGGCTCTGTGGCACTTCCAACATTGACCACCAGGTGGCAACCTTCCCTAACTCCCTGCCGGCCGCCGACTACCGGGAAGCTTAAACAGAAGTGCCTACGGTGGGTGACAGTCTTTTAGTACTGCCCCAAGGCATGTTGTCCCCAAAGAGAAAGTGGTGCCAGAGAGGGGCCACGGCTTTCCAGAGGAGAGAGTTCTGTGTGTGTGCTTGAGCACACAATCTGCTTCAGTCTGGTTCCATTTGAGACTGGTGGACCTGCTGACCGCCGGTTAGTGGAAAGATAATGGGCATGATTTTCTTGGCACAGTGTTTTTTCCCTTCTGCCCATCTGTTGCCAAGGTCCTGCTCAGAGATGGCAGCTGAGTTTTCCTTTGTGTTTGTTTTCCTGCATGTTCTTCGTGTGGAGCAAGGGAACTGCTGTGATCTTCTCGCCTGCCTGCCTGCACCCTGGAAAAACTGGGAGGGGGTCCTCTGAATCCTTCCTGGAACACCTCACCGAGCTCCTTTCATTGATCCTGGCAGGAATGGACCCCCACAGCCTCGCTGGGATCCCTGCCACTTGGCTAGCTCTCCCAGAAACCATCCTGGGCTCTGTGTGCTGCTCAGTGGCAGTCCCTGGGTGTGCCTGTGGGTTCCCAGCTCAGCAAGCTTCCTGCCTGGGTAAGAGGATGAGGGTCTCCGGGCTGGCATGCCCAGTGTCTGTGAGGAGCCCTGGCACACTCTCCACTCTCTGTCATGGCAGTCCCTTTTCCTCGTGAACAGAGCATTCCTCACAAGGCTGTGGCTAACTTCTCTCCTTTCCCACATGTGTCTTCTGTGTGTGTGTGTGTGTGTGTGCATGCATGTGCATGCAAGGTCTCCTCTCTACGTCTTTACAGTGTGGTCTTAGAGCCTCTTGTCCTCAGCTTGGAGCTTCACTGCCCTTCCACAAATCAGAAGCCTTAGGGAAAGTCCTACTCCACCTCTTGTTAAGTACAGGGGATGACAGCTACCTTGGTGGACCCTGAAAGGGTTTAATTCAGAAGTGAGGGAGACTGGGGGCACCTCAGTGGGGCAATGACCGGCCATTTGAGCTCTGTGTCCCCAGCACCCATCACAGGGCCTGCATGAGCAGCCTTCGGAGAAGGTTTCTCACATGAATGAAGCTCCCTGAATGATCCCACCACCCAGATTAGATCCGGTCTTCTCTCAGAGCAGGAAGGGCTTCCCTCCCTCTATAGCTCCCCACATTGCCCTCCACAGGAAGCGGGGTGGAGGACAGAGCAAATATTTATTAAGGTGAGCACCGCACAGCCATTTTTTTCAAGGTTTCCGAGCTTTTCTCAGTCTCATTCTTCCTCCATGATGTTTTGCTAAATCCATTATTCTTCATATTTTTCTGTAACATATTATATATATATATATCCAAATTCATTGTCTGTTAAGTAATAATAGTCATGAGATCAGAGGTTTAGTACCTTAGTTATGTTTTTCCTAATACGCATTAAAATAAATATGTAACTATTTAAAAAATAGCAGAGACCACCAACAAACATTCTTTGTACCACCAGTGAGGTGTATAACACACTTTGGTTATTTAATTTTTGCAAAACCCCATAAGGTGAGGAATGTTATTTCTGTTTTAGGTGAAGAGATAGAAGCTCAGAGAGGTAACTTGACTTGGCCAAGGTCACAGAGTCTTCTGATCTTGGCCCCACTGCCTACGGATAGGAGAGGGAAAGAGAGGAGTTTGTGCTTAGCGGGAGGATGGAGCTGGGGGGGACGAGAGACGGGGTGTGGGGAAGCTGCTGGTGAGAAATGAAAGAAGGCAGGGAAAACTGGGGGTGGGCGGCAAGACTCCATATCAAAAAGGTAAATGACCTGAGTCCCAATGTCCTATGCACAGTAATGGCCATGAAAATAGCTCCAGATTCGCCTGCATTTGTGTGACCAAGATTTATTGTGCCAGCAGCTCCGGTAATTGGATGGTGAAAGCTCTGCAGCTGGGGCTGTTGGCGGGAGATTAATTGTGAGGGGGGGGGGGGGGAGTGGCCTGGATGATGCACGGCGGTGGAGACCGTCACCCATCCGGAGAGCAGAAGGGCAGACCACAGAAATCAATGGACCCCTCCCCACTCAAGCTGAGACCTAGAGAAGGAGGCGACTGGCCCTGAGCCAAGCTGTTCCACAGCAGAGCTGGGGGGAGTTGTTCTCTGAGCACCGCTGGTTCCTGGGAAAGAGGGGCAGCTACAGCAGCAGGGGGTGCCTGGAAGTGGAGTCCTGAGGCCAGAGAGGAAGTTCCAGCTTTGTCTCTTACTGGCTATTAGCCTTAGGAAGGTGATTTAATATCTCTGAGCCTCAATTTCCTCAGCTATCAAATGAGGATGATGGTGTTGACTTTACCAGGAAGCGGTGAGGATCCAAGGAAATTGTTGGGCCCTGTGTAGCCCTGGAATCCACTCTGGGGAAACTTATTCTTACCCCCACTGCTAAGGTCTGGCCCTGTCCCCCTGCCTGGGTCCTGCAAGCCTCTTCACCCACTCCCCAGAACCCTAAATTATGATGCCCAGCCACTGTGGGCACTTTCTGCATGAATGGCAGTGTCCCGGTGAGATGGGGAAACCCAAAAGAGAGTAGGGGTTGGGGGATCCCAAGAAGAGACCCCGAGGAGAAGGTAGATTTAAAGAATAAATCAGTTCTGAGTCCAGTCACCATCCCAGCTAGGAGGGCCACTTGCTGGCATCTCTGACTTGGCAGAACTCTGGCTGGATTTTAAGGGGTTTGTGATCCCCCTCTTTCAGGGGTGACAGGGTCTGGGGGTAAGAGCTGGAGATAAAAAGAAGGGGCTGGATTGTGGGGCTAAGGAAGGAGTAGGAGTGGGCTCTGGAGAAAGAATCCCTTGGATTCTAATTCTAGCTCTTAGCTGTGTGTGACTTCACAGCTCATTTCCTATCTCAGCCTTAGTTTTCTCATCTCCATAATGAGATATACTGTATTTGCAAGTAAACATGGGGATTTCTTTAGTTGCCAAGAACACAAAATCACTTGAGTCCATGTGGACAGAGGGGAGTTAGGGAAGGAGTCAGCTCTGGGGCCTGGAACTGGACCTAAACATTGAGAAGAACCGAGGCCACTTGAGAGCTGATGCCTCTCCACACCTTTTTGCAGGTGGGTCTCTGTTGCTATCTGCTTACCCCCAACTGCTCATTGGCTGAGTCCTTTCCTCTCCTCTCTGTCTCGAAGCTTCTCCTTCCTCAGAGGCTCTATGCTCCCACAACTTTTGTTTACACATGACCTTTTATGGCTACAACTCAACTCCATGGTTCCTTCTAATGGACCACCGTGCAGTTCTCACATCTTACTACCAGATGCCCAACCTGCCCAATTCATATGCACAGCAGAAGGACTCTGATGGGCCCTGCTCATTTGTCCTTCCCACCTTGCCAGACATAATAGAATCTTTTGTGGTCTGTACCTGATCTGGAGGTCACGAGGCCCTTATAGGTCTGTGGAAAGGAGAGGCCCCTAGGTTCACTGACGTGCCTCGTACTAGATGGGGGTGGGGCGGGATTGGATGACGTAATGTACGTAAAGCGCTGTACATGACTTCTGGAGTACTGTAAGTGCTCAGAAAAGTTTGCCTGAATAAAACCCAGTAATCCTCTCACACCATAGACCTTTTCTCCTGGCCCCTTCCTCTTGCCTTCACCCTCATGAAGGCTTCCAGCCTTGGATCCCCTCACCTCTGAAACTTTTCTTGGCCTCGCTTCCTCTCCGGACGGCCTGGAGGTTGTCCCATCCAGACCCTCCGCAGCACCCAGCACCCCAGCAAACCTTCTTGCACTTAAAAAAAAAAAAAAAAAAAAAAAAAAAATATATATATATATATATATATATATATATTTATTTATTTTTAGAGAGAAGGGAAGGGAGGGAGAAAGAGAGGGAGAGAAACATCGATGTGAGAAACATTGATTGGTTGCCTCTCTTACACACCCTGACTGGGACTGAACATGCAAACTAGGCATGTACCCTGACTAAGAATTGAACCGGTGATCTTTCACTTTATGGGACAACACCCAACCCACTGAGCCACGCCAGTCAGGACAAACCTTCTCACACTTAAAGCTCCAAACCCCAGCTCTGCTCTCCCTCTCAGAAGACCTCCTGTCAAGGTCTATGTCACTGGGAAGGAAGTAGGTGGTCATTTTAAGTAGCTACCATTCATTGAACACCTCGAAATGCCTGGCCTTCACATTTCACCTTCAGGTGGAGCTTTGTCCAGATGAAAGAACTGAGGTTTGGCCTGGGAAAATGAGGCAACCCCAGCTTGAACTCCAAAACTTGGCTCAAGAGCAAAGCTGATGGTGTGAGCTCTGTCATCATGCCTCCCTTCCAAGTGGAGTTTCCACAGGCCACACCAGTATTTCCCCCTTCTCTCTTGCTTTACAGGATGAGTTCACTAACAGCTACTTTTTGTTGATTACTAATGGCTAGCTTTTATCAAGCACTTTCCATGTGTCAACTCATTTGATGTTTATAATAATTCTATGGGATAGGCCCTGTCAGTTATCCCCACTTTGGAAATGAGGAACTGACTCCTCAGCCTTAGGCTAAGCAACTCGACCAAAGTCACGCTATCCTGATGGAGCCAGGTTTCAAAGCCAGACCATCTTGCCATAGACCCAAGCTCTTACTCACAATGCTATATAGTATAGTGGACATGAAGCTGCCCCCACTCTTGTTTAGGGTCCTGGAGCCCATTTTCTGCCCACTTTCTCCAGGAACTGGTTCTACCAATCATTGCCTCCCCTCTTTAACCTCTCTCTCCACTGACTCCTTAGCATTCAACTTATTTAGACTTTCTCATCTCAAAAATGTCCTACATCCCACCTTACTCTACAGCTACCTCTCTTTCCCCACTATCACAGCACAGCTCATTTTTCTTGGGGTTTTCTACATGCTCTCTACACTTCCTCACCCCTCTTCACACTGGCTTCCACTCCTCCCATCCACCTAAACTCTATCCTAAGCATATGGAGATTGTGACCTTGCCTTTCCAGAGGAAAAATATTGGATGCCCATCAACAGCCTAAAAGAAAACTATCAATCAAACATGAAATCAGCTATGTAAATTGTAAAACATATTACCACTCTAGACAAATTTTTCATCAAAATTGAGAAAAGTTGCAAAGACAAACACTGAGTACTTTGATATAACCCACTTGATGATGACACTGGAGTCAAGTCTTCTCCTTCCAGCTCGAGTTTTGCTTTTCTGCTCATGTGTGTTCTAATATTATACCCAGCCAATGTGTCACTCAAGTGTAAAGGCAACAGCCCAACTGCCTTTAAAAGCAGCAGAACTGACACTTGCACTCCTCTATTTCCCTGGGTATGTGTGGTTTTTACTCTTCTTCACTTATTTAACATTCAGCCATGGTAACTATAATTATTAGAAAATAGCACCAAAATAAAGTCTCCTTTTTTTTTTCTTTGTGGTTTCCCAGTTACCATACCTCCCTAACAGTCTTTATGCATTTCTCAGTCTTTCTCTGTTCCTCCTACAATATTTTTTGTCTTCTTCCCTTCACATCTCTATCTCTCTTCCTAACACTGCTACTTTCCTCATCTGGCTTGGAATTTCTGGGAGAGGCTGGATAGAAGTCACGAGTGTGCCAGTGTCAAAAGATAACCCTTCCCTGCTGAAAGCCTAGTGCAGAGAGATAATTCAGGGCCATGGGTAGGGTATGTATAGGCCCTTCCAACCATTTGGTTACACTGTGCCCTTGAAGGCTACTTTGCCAAGGTTCCCAATGACTGCTGCATGGAGCACTCACTGCACTCCTGCCTGCTGGTCCCTAAACCCAGTTTTTAACTTTCATGTTGCTGACCACTTGGCAGCATCAGGGACCACTTACCCTTTGACCTTCCTGAAGAATCATTCTAATTCCTTAGCTATTCTGCTGCACATCCACTCAAGGATGGAATTCTCTGAAGTTCCAGCTTCACTCTTTCATTCACTGTACACACTTGCTCTATTGACTGAATCCACTCATACAACAGTGACTACCTGTTTGTCAATGATTTCCAAATCTCTGTCCCCAGGCTAGGTCTTGGCTCTACATGTAGATATTCAACCACTCTCTAATTGAACTGGCCAAGACCAAACCCATCTGCTGCTCCCAAACCTGCTCCTCCTCCTGTGCTCCCTCTCTCCACCCAGCCTCCCTAGCCAGAAGCCTGCATGGCTTCCTTGCATCCTCTCTGTCCTTTGCTTTCCACATCCAACTGATAGCAGAAACCAGAGGTATTCCACACTTTCTTAGGCTCTCTGGAAATTGTGCCCCCCTTTCTAGGAAGAAGAAAACAGTAGAAAGTGTATGGGCTTTAGGGTTAGGTAGACCTGGCTTGAAATCCTGCCCCTGCCACTTATGCCTGTATGACTTTTGACAACTCTCTTAATTCACCCAGGGCTTAATTTTTGTTATCGGCAGCCGTCCGTCTCGAGAGACGATGGTGTAGCTTCTTAAGAGTCTATCTGCACCGCCGAGAATGGCTGTGCAGTCCGACTCAGGAGTGACACGGTATCTGTCTCCTCCCGTGTTGAATCGACATCTTGCGATGACGCTAGAGTGTCCTCTCCAGTGAAGCTGAAGCTACAGAGCCTGGGCAGGGTGATATGGAGGGTCTGCTGTTGCCCATGCAGCAAACCCCCAGGGCTTAATTTCCTTCTCTACAAAATGGGGGTAATAACCACTTTGAAGAGTTGTTGTGAGGATTAGAAGGAATGATGTAATAATAATGATGATTATTCTTATTTCTGGATTCACTGCTAATGCTCTAATCTAGGACATCACCCTTTCTCTCCCACACCATGGCATCAGCCTCCTCACTGACCCCCTGTTTATTCTCCAACACTATCCCCAAATCTGCTTTTCAGATAGTAGTTGAAGAGATTTTTTTTGAAAATGCAGATGTGATAATGATGATACTGACCTACCTAAAACTCTTCTCTCCCCCATTCCATGTGCCCTATGCTATACCCTCAGGTCTCTAAGCAGCTGTCACTCACTGCCTTCTGCCATGTTTTATTCAAATAACTCCCTCTGCCTCTGCCAGAAGGTATCCTTTCCCTCCATTTCCTCACACATGACCAGAAAATTCTCATCCTTTGCCCTGGCCAGGTGGCTCAGTTGGCTGTAGTGTCATCTCATGCATGAAAAGGTTGTGGGGTTGATCCCCGGTCAAGGCACATACCTAGGTTGTGGGTTTGATCCTCCTGGTCAGGGCACATGTGGAAAACAACTGATCGATGTTCCTCTCTCACATCGATGTTTCTCTCTTCCTCCCTCTCTATATAAAATTAATTTTTTTAAAAAGAAAGAAAATCCTCACCCTTCATGTCCACTGCCACAGTCTGCCACCCCTGCCTCCATGGGATGCCTGTCTGCTTGGAGTTGTCCACCAGCTCCTTGATAGCAGGAGCAGGTTGGATTCTTTTCTGTGGCCCCTTCCTGGCTGCGCAGGACTCAGCGCAGAGAAGGGAGAGAAGAGCCTCACAGAATGTCCTCGGACACTTGCCCGTGGTCACACAGTAGGTGTGCAGCAGGCCAAGGCTTGAACCCAGGTCCCTTGTCTTCCTGCCCAGAACTGTTTCCTCCCAGCAGAGAGTAGGAGCCCAGGGTTGGTTGCCTGGGGCGGAGGACTTCTCCGCATGAGGGCAGCAGGCGACCTGAGGACACCTCATCTTGGTGCTGTGCCTGATAAGTGGAGGAAGGATAAAATTATCTACTGCCCACGCCCTGTATCTTCCCATCCGACATGGACTAGAGATAAAAAATGAACAACACAAAATCGAATCTTCCTTGGTGCAGAGGCTGGCACGGGTGCGGTGGGGGTGGGGCCGCTCGTGGCATAGCACATCTCTTATTTATTGGCTCATAATTGAAGGCAGCCTGGAGACATCCCAGCACTGGCCCCTGGCAAGATGGATAGGGGCACGAGGGCTGTGAGGGAGGGAGTCGGGACACAGACCGCCTCACAGGACTGCAGTCGGGGGGCAGATAGGCTAGAGAAGAGGAGGCAGTGAGCCGGCTGCTGCACTGGCCCCAGCGATCTGACCCAGACCCAAAGTCCTGCTTGCCTCTGCCACCCACTTGTGATGACCTTGAGTCAGATGCTTCCTTCTCCAAGCTCATAATTTCAGGTTTCTGGGTGTTTGTTTTTTTAAAACCAAGTTATGGGAGACCTGTATTGGGATTTGGGGTAAATCAGGGCTACTAACTTGCTGTGTGGCTTTAGGTGAATCTCTTTACCTCTCTGAGCTTTGTGCTTTCTCCTGTAAAAAGGAGAGAATGACTCTTTCTTCCATATGGAGACTGAGGGAGTTGGGCTGGCCTGCAAGCAGCTACGTTGCACCTTTTAGCAACAGCACTGCAAGGCTCCTGTTTTGCAAAGGCAAAGAAATAAGAAAGACTGCCAAATATTAAGAACCTGCCATGGCTCCCAGTCACTCATGGAAATGGTCCAAATGCCTAGGCTTGGCATTCAAGGCTCTATGAAACCTGCATGGTCCTACTGTTATTTGTGCCACTGTGGGGAAAGGGTCTGGGGCTGGGAGCCAGGACACCTGGGTCTGGGCTAGTCTCACCACTACCTTGCTGTGTGACTTTAGATAGGGCCATCTCCAGGTCTCAGTTTCCCCATCTGTAAGATTTCTGCATGGGATCTATGAGCCAATTGGGGTCCCTCCAAACCAGTCAGTGATTAAGTTCTGTTGCCTCTCCCTCTAAGAGGCTCCCTAATCCATTCCTTTCCCCTCCAATATGGCCATGCGTTCGTTACCTTGGTGCGCTTTTTTCCCCCCGGGCCAGTGCAGTAGCCTCCTTTCTGGTCTCATAGCCTCCACCCACACCTCTCCCTACTCTAGTCAGAGCGACCTTTCTAAAGCATCTATCTGACCATGCCGCTCCCTTCGCCATGCCAAACCTTTCCTTGGCGACTCACTGTCCTCAGTCAAGCTCCTTAGATTGGTATTTAAGATCCTGCATGACCTGGCCCTGTCTTGTCTTTCTGTCCTCAACAGTCTGCACTTTTCCCTCCCGCACGCCTTTGCTCAAGCTGTTCTCTCACCCCCTTGCTTCCCTGCCCTTTCCTTAGCTGACACCAGGCCCGGGCTTTCCCAAAACTGGCCACTAGGAGAAGGACTGGGAAGTTCTCCACCTTCTGTGGAACCATTGTCTCAGAGCTGAAGTCACTGCCTTGAGTGAAGGCTATTCTATGCAGGCCCAATGGTTGCATTAGAGAGTTTTCCAAGTGTGAGGTTATTGGTTTCCTAAATGTAGTTTCATAGGAAGAGTATGGCCAGAATGGAACCTTGTCAGTCTAACAGCTGAAGCAGCCTATTCAAGTGCAAAATTGAATGTTACTTACATCGCATGTCTGTCTGTGACTTCATAACCCTGTGTTCGTTCCACAAATAGTGAGAGCACTGTGGGTGAGACTCAGTGCCAGGCTGGGGAACCCACAGTCTGTGCTTAAATTTCCTTTAGTTTTTATAATTTAATTTTCACATTTAATTCTTTAACTCACTTAGGGTTTGCTTGGGCATATGATATAAGGCAAAGCTCTAAAATGATCCTTCCCCCAGTTGTACTGAGTACATGTGAATTATAATCTAGGTCAGCGTTTTCCAGAGTGATTCTACAGAATACTGGTCCAATAAGATGCTCGAGAGTCACAAAGTCCATAGTTAAAAAAGTTTTGGAACTGTCGCATCCCATAACCTTGTCAGAGAGTCACAAGGGACATGTACATAGCAAAGACTCTGAGGAGTAACTAAACCTCTATGTCTTGTTTCCTAATTTTATTTGACTACAGAACCCATTTTTAAATAACAGCTATGAACACAATGCCAATGATCCACTTTGGAGTAAAGACAGTAGTAGGTTAGAACCGAGACCAAGGCTTCCTCTGCCTCAGATCCAGCTTCTACTCACTGTGTGTCTGGGGTCCGGCCAGAATAAATGATATGCAAACACCCAGTTCTACTCCAGGGCCCCCACCGCTATGACCTTTGCCAGGAGCCAGAAACAACAGGTGCCCTGGGGAAGACAAGGTGGGCCTGTCTGGCACTCAGTTAACACTTCACAGAGGAGTGTTTGCTCTGGGCCTTGAAGGATGAGCAGAAATAGCACTTGTGAGAACAGGACCTCCTGTGGTGACACCCTGACAGGGAAGTGACACAGACCATGCCTCCAGAACTGTGGGCTGGAAAGAGCTGTACGAACAGAGGTGCCCAAATTTGGTGCCCCTGAGAAGCCGTGTGAGAACACACATGCCTATGATATGGGGCAGAGTTGCGTGTGGGCATGCAGCCGGAACAGGTGCTGGGAGGGGTACTTAGCATTCACTTTCTAAGTTCTGTGTCTGCCTTGATGAGGCAGGTTCTCCTGGGGCTTCATTGTGACAGTTGTCACAGACCACGCATGAGACCCTCCCGAGACCTTTCTTTCCTTGGGGAGTCTGCAAAGTTCCTTTCTTGTCTGGAACACATAACTGGGGAATTGGAGTGCAATGAGAGGAGAACATGGGGACCCAGATTCCTAGGGATTAATTAGGACCCTTCGTTGAGATCTGTTTCCTCTCTGGAGGCCAATTAGTGTATCTGGAAGCTTGAGTGGCAGAAAGAGCAGAGGTAGGTGTATGTGTATGTATATGTACTTGCAGCAGACCCATCTGTCTCTGCTGGGCTGGGCCCCTCTGGGGGCAGAGTAGGCCTCAGGGGCACCCTGTCTACTTAGAGGAAAAGTACAAGTGCAACGATAATCATAGACCTGTTTTGTCATCTGAGAACAGGACGTCAGTGGTACACTGCATGAAGTCCATTATCCTCATCACAGAAATCACGTCCCCCACCCCCACCCCATCCCTACTATTGTCCTGTAATGGGCACTCGCTAGGGGCCCAGCCCTAGGCTAGTCCTTTACATTCATGACCCACCAGCAACACACAAGACTCCAGTTTTCCCACATCCTCACCAATACTTGCTGTTCTCTGTTTTTCAATACTAGCCCTCCTAATGGGTGTGAAGTGGTATTTCCTTGTGGTTCGGTGTACATTTCCCTAATAATTAGTGATTTTAAGCATATTTCATGTGCTTATTGGCCATGTATGTTCTATGGAGAAATGTATTCAAGACTTTTGCCCATTTTTAAATTGGGTTGTTTAGTTTGGCATTGAGTTCTTTATATATTCTGGAAATTAATCTCATATCAGATATTTTTATTCCATTCTATGGACTGCCTTTTTACTTCTGTGATAGTAACTTATGATAAGAAAAAGATTTTCATTTTGATGAAACCCAATTTACCTATTGACAGCCTCAGTTCCCATGCCTTCCCCCTGCCCTCCTGCAGCTGCCTGGGTGATAACGATATTTTGGGCCAGGAGTTCCCTGCTTGTAACGGCCTGGGAGATAGCAGAGTACATCAAACCGGGGCGTGTTTGGCCTTGATCAGTCCATCATACTTGCAGCTGCAAGGTAAACAAAGGGCCACTAAACTCAATAGTCCCTTTTTCTTCCCCCTAAAAAAGCAACGCCCTCCCCCCTTAGGAGTTCGGAGTCGGAGCCACCCGCACCTGTGGCAGGGCTTCCTCCCCGCATGCTGATTCCCCCAACAAACTTCCTTTTTCCTGCTCGCTGCATCTGAATGGCCTTCTGAGCGACTCCGTTCTTACATCTATTTTTTTCTTATTGTTGCCTGTGCTTTTGTTATCATATCCAAAAAAACCACTGCCATATTTAGAGTCATGAAGCTTTTCTTCTATGTTTTCTTCTAAGACTTTTGTACTTTTAGCTCTTATCTTTGGGTCTTTGGGATAAACAGTTTTTAATCTTAGTTCCTTTAGTAAACATCTACGAAACACCTTCTAAATGATGGATCCTTGTGCTAGAGGATACAATGATGAATACAGCTCTTTAAGTCCACCATGGTTGAGATGAGGGATTTGAGGTTCAGAGAAAGAAGTAAACTATCTAAGGCCACGCAGCTAAAAAGTGGGAGAATCATGACTCCACTCTATGTCTTTTGACTTCAAATCTACTCTCCTGTACCATGTCCCTCACCTGTTTGCACACCCCCTACCGCTCCTAAGGTACTTCAGGCTCTTTGTTGGACCAATCCACATTTCCAGCCTCATCTTTCCTGAACCACCTTGATGTACTCCTAACTTGACCCAATGGCCAGGTCTCAGTCCAATGCCCCAAGCTCTCTGCTTTTCTCTTCATTGTTTTTCTCAAACCCACTCACATTCAGAGGCCCAGCTGACAATCTACCTGCTCCAGGAAGACTTTCCTAACATTTCAACCCTCACACATCTCTTCTCTTCCCTTCTCACAGAATGCAAAGTTTCAATCTTACATGTCTTTGTATCTCATTACAATCTTCCTAATACCTGAATCAGCATGAGATCTGGCATCAGAAAAACCTATCCCCTTTGAATCCTCTTTTTGCTACTTTGTAAGGTCACATCATCCCTCAGAACCTCAGTTTCTGCCTCTGTAAAATGGGGACAGGAATACTTACATGGCTGGTTTGTTGTGAGACTTAGAAACAATGAACTAAAGCCCCAGACATGGTGCATGGCCCAGAGCAAGTGCTCAGTGACATTGGTTATTGGTTCTGTCTCCTTCCCTCCTGCCTTCCCACCCATTCCCCCTTCCCTCTGTGCCCTGGGTGAGTCTGCTCTCCTTAACCACAGCGTGGGTGTTTCCCTCCAACAATTCTTGTTCTCTATCATGGCTGGGCAGCAGGGCAATCACCCTGTGCTCATCCGCTCCCCTGCTCCCAGGATAGGTATCCCCCTTCCAGAGAAAGAAATGAGGCCCATAATGGGAAAGTGACTTGCCTGAAGACACACTGTTAGCTAGGTCTGCCACCTATGTATCTGATGGTTTATTCCATTTATAGCACTACAGAATCTGTAATAATTTTGTTTATGTATTTATTTGTTGTCTGTGCTCTCACTTGATGTAGACTCCACAGAAAGTTTTTCTTGTTCATCTATTTCCTATGCCTCGCTATAGTTTTTTCTTTATAGATGTCTGTTGAATGAAGGAATGTTACTAATTTGATCCAAAGGAAAAGGCAGTGGGGAAAGTAGTTCATTCAGAATGTTCCCCTTTTAAAGCGACGAGATTCCCTGAACTATAAGCAACTTCTAGAGGGTCAATTGAGAAGTGCCCTTAAGGACTTCTTGGTCCAGCTCTTCATCTTACAAAGAGGAAAGAGATGGGTAAGGAGTTGGTGAGGGACACGTAGCAAGGGTGTGATGAAGTATCATTGAACCCTGGTCTCCTGCTCTCCAAAATAATGACAAATATCCAGCACAGCAGCTTGTGTACAACATGGGGACTATTTGTTCATTTAACTGGGAAGTCCAAGGGCATAGTTTAGTTTCTGCTAAGGCATATCGAGGGATTCAAGTGACAACTTTGCTCTCTTTGCTCCATCTCTCAAAGAATCTGTATCTGTTCTTCCCACGAGGCTAAGAGGAGAGGCACTTAATGAGCAGAGACAGCTAGATGGAGAGGAAATGGATCTCAGCCAGGAGACCTGGGCTGTGGCTCCAATTTTTCTTTAATTTACTCTGAGTCCTTGGGGAATACATCCTCTGTCTCTGGGTGTGAGGACATCCATCTCTACAATGAGACATCTGATGAGATGATTGATTGCTCAGGGAGTGGAAGAAACTAATGTTGAATGACACCACATGTCATGGCTGAGATATTTATTAAGCTACTGCTGTGTGCCAGGCCCTCTGAGAGGTGCTGGGCACAGAGATAAAAATGGCAGAGCTGGTGTCAGTCCCCACACAGCTTGGCATCTAATGAAGAATACATGCAGGTAATAACAAGGTGACTATAATTCAATGTGATAAGGGCTATGATTGGAAACCTCTTATACTAGCTGGAAACTGGTGTTCTTTTTTCTAGCATAACTCCACTAGAACACAAATTTTAATGCCTTTAACAGTAGTAACACAAATGAAGTTATACTATTAAAAATGACTACCATGTTTGTTGAAACAACAAAAAATTTTTAAATGAGCCCTGGAAGATGTGGTTTAGTGGATTGAGTGCCAGCCTGTGACCTGAAAGGTCGCAGGTTTGATTACTGGTTGGGGCACATGCCTGGGTTGCAGTCCAGATCCCTGTTGTGGGTGTACGAGAAGCAACAGATGGCTGTTTCTCTCACATATTGATGTTTCTCTCCCTCTCTAACTCTCTTTCCCTCTCTCTAAAAGTAAATATGTAAATAAAGCTTTTATTAAAAAGCAAAATGTCTTTAAAAAACTTAAATGAAAGACATAAAAGAAGATTTGAAGTGGGGAGCTATATCAAATAAGTGGGAGGGCTAACAATGCAATCTCAAAAAAATTATTGCTGAGTTTTTGAGGGAGCTTACAAACATATTCTAAAATTTAAAAGGAAGAATAAAGACAAACAAATAGGTAAGTCAAATTTTATATAGATATATTGTATATATATGGGAATCAGATAATTAAAATGACACACTGCAAAGCTATGATAGTAAAATAATATTGTGCTGGCATAGTCATAGGCAAATAGATAGTAGGACTAAATAGATAGCTCAGAAGTAGACAAGTTATGTAGGAATTTGAAATTAATAAAGGTGGCACTATAAAACAATGAGGGTGAACAGATTTTTTAAAAGCTAGATTGGGGGGAAAGCTTTCAACATGAAGAAAAATAAAACATGTTAAATACAGAGGAATTACACATGGATTCAAGTTATAAATGTGGAAGATAAAACTAAGAAGTTAATGAAAGAAAATGTTGGAGAAATACTGTAGTGAAATAGTGGTAAGAAAAAGCTAAAATCTCCCCGAATAGCCAAAGCAATCTTGAGACAGAAGAACATAGCAGGAGGAATCACAATACCAGACATCGAACTATACGACAAAGCCACTGTGATCAAAACAGCCTGGTACTGGCATAAGAACAGACATACAGATCAATGCAACAGAATAGAGAGTCCAGAAATAAACCAAGGACTGTATGGTCAACTAATATTTGACAAAGGGGGGAGGAGCATAAAATGGAGTGAGAAGAGCCTCTTTAACAAATGGTGCTGGGAGAACTGGACAGGGATGTGCAAAAAAATGAAACTAGACCACCAACTTGTACCACACACCAGAATAAACTCAAGATGGATCAAAGACTTAAATGTAAGCAGTGACACCATTAAAACTCTAGAGGAAAACACAGGCAGGAAAATCTCAGATATTCCATGTAGCAATATTTTCACTGATACATCTCCTAAGGCAAGAGAAATAAAGGAAAAAATAAACAAATGGGACTACATCAAACTAAAGAGTTTCTGCTCAGCAAAAGAAAACATTAGCAAGGCAAAAAGGAAACCAACCATATGGGAAAACATATTTGCCAATGATATCTCAGACAAGGGATTGATCTCCAAAATATATAAAGAACTTGCACATCTCAACACCAAGAAGACAGACAGCCCAATTAAAAAATGGGCGAAAGACCTGAACAAACACTTCTCTAAGGAGGATACACAGAGGGTCCATAGATACATGAAAGAATGTTCAACATCACTAGCCATCAGAGAGATGCAAATAAAAACCACAATGAGATACCACTTTACACCTGTCAGAATGGCCATCATCAACAAATCAACAAACAACAAGTGCTGGCGAGGATGTGGAGAAACGGGAACCCTAGTACACTGCTGGTGGGAATGCAGACTGGTGCAGCCACTATGGAAAACAGTATGGAATTATGTCAAAAAACTAAAAATGGAACTGCCTTTTGAACCAGCAATTCCACTGGTAGGATTATACCCGAAAAATCCTAAAACCCTAATTCAAAAGAATTTATGCACCCCTATGTTCATAGTAGCATTGTTTGCAATAGTTAAGTGCTGGAATCAGCCTAAGTGCCCATATGTAGATGAGTAGATTAAAAAACTGTGGTACATTTACACAATGGAATATTATGTATCAGAGAGAAAGAAGGAACTCCTGCCATTTGCGACAACATGAATGGAACTAGAGAGAATTATGCTTAGTGAAATAAGCCAGGCAATGAAAGAAAAATACCATATAATATCACCTAACACAGGAGACTAAGGAATAACTCAAACAAATGAACTAAATAGAACACGGAACAGAATAACAGTTATTAGGGGGGAGGAGGGAGGGAGAGAAGGGGGATAAGTAAGGGAAGGGTTTAGTTAAAGAACATGTATAAATGACTCATGGACATGGACAATGGGGTGGGATATGATTGAGGGAGAAGGGGTGGGTTGGGGGGGAGCAATGGGGGGAAATGAGACAACTGTAATTGAAAAAACAAAAAAAGATTAATTTTTTTGTCTAAATAAATAAATAAATTTAAAAAAATGAAAAAGCTGAAATCTCACATATCAAAAAGGAAAAATGTGATGGATTTGAGTATATCAAAATTAAGAATTTCTGCTACATGAAGGACAGATGATAAATTTGAAAATATATTTGTAATATTTAAAATTGCCAAGGAACAAACGTAGAGAAGTCCTGAGAGCAATAAAATAACATGGTAAATCAAGAAAATGAGCAAATGTTCTCAATAAGCAATTCACATAAAGGTAAATGCTAGTTGCTAACAAGTATTTACAGAGATGCTACATTAGTAATTAGAGATGCATATGAAACAGAACGAGGTACCACATTAGCCTGAGAAGAATGGCAAAAAATTAGAAAGGTGGATAGTACCAATGTTAGTGAGTATGTGGGGAGATAGCATAGTCTGTTACTGCTGGGAGTTAAATGGTACAACTCTCCGAGGAAACAATATTAAAGTACAGTCAGTTCTCATTTGTGGTAGTTTCTGTTCTATAAAGTAGCTGCAAACACTCAATTAGCAAATAGTGGATCATTTTTCTAAGGGAAATGTACGGTTAGTCTCTTGTGGGCCTCTGGTCACAACATCTTTATCAACTGATCAAATACATGTTCTGTTTTATGTGTGTTTCTATTTAAAAGCACCTTAGTAAGTATATATTGTTGATTTCCTTGACACCGAACTCAGCCAGAAGCACTGTAAGTCATGCCTGAATGGGGCTTGTCTAACACTACATACACTGTTGGGCTTAGGAGTCCTAGACAGCACTTCAGTACTATGCTTGGGTACCATTTTAAACAGCAATATTACCCCACCTGCAAAAACACAAAAATGTAAAAAACAAAAACAAAATAACACAAAACCCACGGCCCTAAATAGACCACAAAAAGGACACTTGTATACAGTACAAGCTGAAACAAGAAAGCAGAGTGTTGCCTTGTTAGACCTCAACTGGGAGCGTGTGTGTGGGTGACTCTGACCCTGAAAGTACCATGAGTATGGTTTTGAGGTTATTGAGTGAATCAATTTGCAAACACAGAATCTGCAAATAATGAGAAGAGGCTATGTTTAGCTAAAGTGTATGCGTACCCGATGACTAACCTGACTCCGTGTTATATATACCAGGGAAAATCCTCCATGGCTGTCCTCCTACCATAATTGTTAACCAGGGAATGGCTCCTTTCTGTCTCGTTTGCTTGGTGTTGTGGTCTTGCTTGTCCCTATCGAAGCTGAGTACTCTGTATCCTGTCTCTGGGCGTGGGGCTCTTTGTCATGTTCCAGTGCAGGGTGTGACACTGAACATGCTCTTGGTGGGAAGTCATTCCGGATTGAAGTCTGAACTGATAATAGATTCTGCTACGATTGGGTAGCAACAGAGAATCCAAGGCAGTGTCTGTGATACTCCATTGAACTTGCCTCTCTACCGGCTGCTGCGGCTGCTGCGGCTTAGTGGGTGCTCCTGTTTAACCATTGGCTGCCCACTACCCAGCAGGCTTCCCTAGTCCCTGGTCAGAAGTTGTCATGTGACCTTGGGGTTTGTGCTCATGGAAGCACTGATTCAGCCTCCACTTAGACTTGTCACTGAGACTAAGTTTCCCCCCAAACCCCACTCCTGTTAAGTTCATGTTGAGATGGGTACGACTGCCTTATTGACCCTGATGATTCCATGAGCAGTGTCCCTGTGATTTTCCTAGAGTCACCTCTAATTTCTTTCTCTTCTCACAACACCTTTTATGCGTAAAACCACCAATGTAAAAACTAGAAAAATCTTTCTTATTTTCAAGGCCAACCAATTTCCCCCCTGAAGGCCAGAGACAGAGCGGGGGCTTTCTCAGGTGCCACAGAAATTGGCTGCAGAGTCGCCCCCAGAATTCAGGTCTTTCATTCTCAGGACAGACCCTTCCTTCTATGCTTTGTTTCCTGGAGAATCCAGAAGTGCGAGTTTACAGGAGGGAGAAAATATTAGGACTCAGGTTTTCTATTTCCCGTTCCATTTTTCTTTTCATTAATAACATAAGTCTATATTTCAGATTTTTATCTGAGTCTGTGTATGGTACATACTAACTTAAGAATTGGTACCTGGCTATGAAAATCCTTGTTTGAAAAATTGATCCAGAAATCAGTCCCCAGGAGCTAGCAGAAGAATGAACCTGCTTTGTCCCAAATTGAGAGGGTTACCCCTTACGTTAATCAAACCTCATCCAACAAGTTTACTCACCAGGTTTTACTCACACCCGAAGGGATGCAAACTGCACTGCCCTGGATGTTTCTGCTTTCAGAGAGGTGGTCATGACTGATGGTTCCAAATGAGGCAGAATCGGGGATCTGAGGGACAGAAATGCAGAGGTCCAAAGCCAGAGGAGTCGTAAGGGGCCATCAAGTTCAGCTGCCCTTCTCCTGCCTCCTGTGTCCTGATGCTGAGACCCAGGTGGAGAGGTGGGCACATGGCTTTTCACTGCCAGGGGTACTGGACTACCCAGCAGGCAGACCAGGCATGTGCTGGCTCACTACAAGGCAGGGCACCAGAAATACTTCCTGTAAGAATTTCACGTTTGATAATTCAATTCTTGTTGTATTTTGAATTACATACAACACCTGAGTGACGCAGCCTCGTGCTTAGGGCCTAAAGTGCACCGTTTCTCAGGCACAGAACTTGCCCCAGCAGATCCTCCTTGTCAGGACTGCCTGCGAACCAGTTCCAGTGCTGGCGGGGACAGAGGAGGACAGAAAAACCAATCCCCCGAATGTTCACTTTAAATACTTTACGTCCATCATCACTTCTCATCCAGCCCTGCCAGGGAGTGGTTATGCCTCTTCAACAAATGAGAAACTGGGGATCCCAGAATGACAGGTGGTTGTCCAAGGCCACAGCTGGTGTGAAGTGAGAACAGAGTTGTTCTGTGGCCAGCCTGCTGTAAGGGATTGAGCTCCACCTGGCAGCCGAGAGTCCTGGCTCCTTGACCAGTTCTGCCACTCGCTGCTGTGACTTCGGGCCCCTGAGCCTTGGTTTTCTCATCTGTTCAGTGAGGAGCTTAGAGGAAAAGCCCACCTAGTGAGCACCCGCTGCCAGCTGGGTGCTTTACATTCTGTCACATGACCTTAGTGTTTAAGTGTGTGGACTTGTGAGTCAGAAAGGACTGGATTGCAATCCCAGCTTTTACTCTCAGCTGTGTGAACTTGAGGAAGTCCCTTTCACCTCTCCCAGCCCTTTTCCCTTATTGTCACCTCCTGGGGCTGTCGTGAGTCTTTATGGAGAGAATGCTGGACAAAGCTTGCATAGGAACCTGGAATATGTAAGAGTGCAAAGTTTGCTAGTGTTCCCAAAGGTTACTGTGTTCTGTTGTCAGTCTTGCTTTCCCATGAGGAGCCCTTGGCCAAGGAGATTGGAATCCAACCTGTGAGTACACTCCCTTACCCAACCTGCCAGGATATGTGGTCTGAGGTCTCACAGCCCACATATGCACTGCCAACCTGGATCCTGATTGCCTGCCTCTTGTGCACACCCATTAGGTCTTCTTGATCCCTGGTTTATAGGCTCCAGCCCCCCTGCCCCTGTCTCCCTACCCCAGCTTTCTCTGCCTGTCTCTGGACACTCCATCCCTAGCCTGTCTCGCCTGTGAAGCCTGGTCCACACTGGTGTTTCCTGTGGTGTCTCTGTGCAAGGCCTTATTGAAGGCTCAGTCATGGCTCATTAAGCCTCTAGCCCCTTCTTTCAGGGAGGCCTCCTGGGGTATTTTCCTCAAGATGGTGCTACCATGGGGCCCTGTACTCACCATCCCTCAGGGTTCACCTCCCTGGCACCTCTTAGAGCATATACTGGGTGGGGGGAGGATGTCACTAGGCTTTGCTGAAAATGAGGAGAGTATCATTAACAGCCCTCGAGGGGTCAGCACTTTACTCCAACAGTCTAGCCTTCATGCTCATTATGAGTGTGCCTCATATTCATGGGACAGATCATCTTGTCCACCTGACTTTGCCTACTCTTGATGATTTGGGAGAGCTTTTTCTACCATGGATATATACCTTTGGTAAGTAGTTACATGGGACACAAATGTCCTCACAATTTGCGCCCATTCTGAGAGATCTCATACCTTAAGTCTTCTCTAGATCTCCTCTTCACCAATCTTCCTAGCTTATTCTTTCCAAGTTCCTTCATATTCCAGCAATATCATTAGCTATTGCCCATAAACTCATGTGGATCCATACCTCTTTCCCTTTTGCTTTCCAAACCCTCCAGGCAAAACCCAGATGCACTGCCCAAGATTTAGCCCACTGACAAGATTTACCTTCTTGTTGGTCATTCAAGGCCCTCCTGAATGGGACCGCAATGCAGCAGCAGTCCACTTTTGGGTGATCTCAGCATAGTTTGAAAAACTATGTAGTTTCTTTTCTTCTTGAGGGTTGATTACAGGACATTTCCCATGAGGATGTATGTTAGAGTTGATGGAAAGGTGTCAATGTAGAAAGATTGTGTGTCATGGGAGTCTGAACCAACTGCTTATGCCATTTACTTGTGCCTTCAGGATCTGCTTGACCTAATATAATATTTATTACTTGTAATTGATGATGGGATATTTCTGTCCCTATCCAATTTTATATTTTGTTTGTTCAAATTAATACCCAATATATAAGGGACAGCTTAGGACCCATAATGATTAACTGTTCCTTCGTCAGGCACTCAGTCTGCCCCAGAACCAGAAACTATTTCTCAAGAGAAGAACAGTTGTCTACAAAAAAGAGCATGGGTTCACTCTAAAATTCTCGCATTGGCATTATTAGTGTATGCTACCTCAAAAACTCAAAGAGGCCTTTCAAGTTTTGGCTATGACAGAATAACTATAATGGAACTAAACTTCCTGTTGAAAACAACTATATAAAAGCTGGAAAAAATAGAAAACAGTTGTTCAAAGGCTTCAGAGAGCAACCAGTGGCAGGTCTTGAAGAACTGCAGTCCTTGAGAGAAAGAAGTCTCATGAGGCAAGATCCACATGGCTCCAGCTTTTCACCTGAGGCATTTCCCAATTTGCAGGACTGGAGAATAGAGCTGAATTAGAAAAGAGAAGTCTTCCTTGGCTGAGGAGGTATGGAGTTGGAATCTGGGTAACCGAAGTAACTGACACTTCAGGGGCAAAATCCTGGAGAGAAGGGGACTACAGAGAAAGGACATCGCAGTCTGTGTACAAATTCCCTCCAAGTCATTGACCAGTTCCTGAGGTGTGTGTGTATAGGAAAGACCTGGAGAACCTAGAAGAAGAGAGCATCTGGGAGGCTACAGAGCTGCAGATCTGAGCAGCTACATGATGCTGGAGAGTCATGCATTGGAATCCAGGCCCTACCTAAGTGGACAAACCTTGGTAAGTCCCCCAGGACTTCAGCCTGGAAATGCCAGACTTTAAGGAGTAACAGCTAAACCCTAAATGTAAGAACCAAATTAGAGGAGTTGAGGCATAACATAACCTACAACCAAGATGAATGAATCATTTAGAGATTTAGAATTTTTTCAATGTCCAGTACTCCATCAAAAAGTATGAGGCAAAGCTTAAAAACTTATATAAGACCAAATGAGGAGGAAAAATAAAAAGAGTAGAAACAGAGACACAGAAGATTCAGATACTACAATTAGCAGATGGGAACCTTAAATTAACTATGATGAATATGGTCTCCTCAAATAGAGGAAAAGATAGACAAAATATAATAAATGAAGAATTTCAAGAAAGAATTGGAATCTATAAAAAAGAATGAATGAACATTTCAGAACTGAAAAATATAGTATGTGAACTTAAGAACTTTTTGGATGGGTATAAATAGGAAAAGATAAGCAAAAGGAAGGCAGATTAATAGAAAATAACCAAAGTGAATCATAGAAGAAAAACTAATTAGAAATTAAAAAGAGCACAAATAATTGTGGCATCCATTCAGAAGTTCTAACATGCATGCAATTCAAGTCTCAGAAGTAGAAGAGAAAAAGAATGATGCAGAAACAATTTGTACAGAGATTATGTCTAAGAAATCTTCAAAACTGATAACAAATCAACATATAGATTTAAGAAGCTCAGCAAATCCCAAAACAAAAAACCCATGAAGGAACTGCAGAATGACTGTCAACTTCAAGCCAAGATGGAGGCTTAGATGGACACGCTTGGTCTCCCTCTACAACTAGAGAGGAATACAACTACTTCAAAACAAAAGATAACTAGAAATTCCAGAAAATAAAACTACACGGAAGCCCAATGTATGAAGTTATAAACCAGCGGCGCCCTTTGGGCAGGTAGGAAGAGCGAAAGGGGGCGGTGCTGTTTGCGGTCGCACCAGGGACAGCGGCAGGGAGAACAATCCCAGCGGCAGGGAGAACAATCCCGGCTGCAGTCGAACCCCCAGCAGTTTGCAACCCCAACGCTGGGGAAAGCAGCCACCACATCGCCTTGAACAGTGAGGCCCAGAGGGCGGGAGGACGGATCCTGATCTCCTAGCGGAATAACTTTGTGAATCCATCTTGGACCCCCGCCCCCACACAAATCGCCACAGCGCTGCGAAATAAGTTGCGGATAGGCGCTGGTCGCTGGGTTGTGATGACAAAGCACCACAGCACAGTGAAAAAGGTTGCGGATAGCTGCCGGTCGCTGGGTCGTGACGAGTACACAGGCACTGCCCCCTATAGCTGGCCCAAGAAAACAAAACGTATCTATCAAAATGAGGCAGACAACTATAG
Source organism: Furipterus horrens (assembly GCF_987537825.1). Taxonomy (NCBI): domain Eukaryota; kingdom Metazoa; phylum Chordata; class Mammalia; order Chiroptera; family Furipteridae; genus Furipterus; species Furipterus horrens. The sequence continues at coordinate 46,876,392 of NW_028327172.1, forward strand.
AAATCCCAGTGGCGCAGCTCACCAGGCAACAGATGAGGAATCTGACAGATGAACAAATAAGAAACCTGTCAGAGGCTCAGTTCAGGGCCATTGTTATCAGGTGGCTTACAGAATTAACAAAAGATCTGGAAAAAGATGAGAAAGAATCGAAAAACACTGATAATGAAAGGAACAAAACCACATATGAGACAGATGGTGAGGAAAAAAAATCCAGAGTTCATATCAACAAACCAGAACATAGAGAAGGAACAAACAGTCAACCAGTGCAGAGAGAGGAAACGGGAAGCAAGGATGAGAGGATCAGAAACCTCTGGGACAGCTATAAAAGGCCCAACATAAGAATCATTGGTTTGCCAGAGGGCGAAGAAGATGAACTAGAAATTGAAAAATTAAGTGAAAATATAATAAAGCAGAACTTCCCAAACTTGGAGAAGGAAATAGACTTACAGGTCCAGGAAGCACAGAGAGTTCCAGAAAAACTGGACCCAGGGAGAACCACTCCAAGACACATTATAATCAAAATGTCAAAAGTTAAAGATAAAGAGAGAACCTTAAAAGCAGCAAGAGAGAAGAAAAGAATCATGTACAAAGGGGTTCCAATTAGACTATCAGCTGACTTCTCAAGGGAGACCCTGCAGGCAAGAAGGGACTGGCAAGAAATATTCAAAGTAATGAAAAGAAAAACCTACAACCACGAATACTCTATCCAGCGAAATTGTCATTCAGAATAGAAGGGCAGAGAAAGTGTTTCCAGGACAAAACAAAACTGAAAGAGTTCATTAGATCCAAACCACTGTTATATGAGATGTTAAAGGGACTGGTTTAGAAAAAGGAGGATCAAAACTATGAAATCTAAAATGAAAACTGCATCACAAGAAACAACAGAAGCTAGGGAATTGAAACAAAGGCAAACTAAACAGGCAACGAGAGTGGAAAAAGAACTATAGGTATGGGGAACATATTGGGGGGAGGTCAACAGGGAGGGGGAACGGGGAGAGGGAGGGAGATGATATAGGAATTAAGGATCATGGTAGGAGGGAATGGAATAGACAGAGAGAGGTTGAGAAGAACTATATGCACAACTAGTGGACATGGTCTAAAAGGGGGGGACAACTGGAGGGAGGGGGGCCACCGGGTGGAGGGGAGCAGAGGGAAGGGAAATTGGGACAAATGTAACATTATAATCAATAAAACACATTAAAAAAATAAAAAAGGAACTGCATTGCATCATAGACAGAATTCTGAAAACCAGTGTTAAAGGAAAAAACTAAAAAGAAGCCACAGAAAGTAAGACACTTTTATTTTAATACAGCAACAATAGGAATGAGAGCTGTCTTTTCAATAGGAACTATGGAAGCCAACAGACTGTGGGATGACCTCTTAACAGTGCTAAAAGAAAAAAATTCCTAGCCTAGAATTTTATACTCACGAATACTCTATAAAAATAAAGTTGATATTAAAGTCTCTCAGCAAAATGGGAAATAGAAAAGAACATCCTCAACTTGATAAGCAGCATCTATGGAAAATCCACAGCTAGCATATTTAATGGTGTAAAACTGAATGTCTTGTACTTTAAGATCAGGAAATAGAGAGCCTATCTTCTCTCACCACTTTCATTCAGTGTTGTGCTTGTATGTCCTAGCCAGTGCAAAAAGGCAAGGGAAAAAAGGCATAAATATGGGAAAGGAATAAATCAAAATCATTATTCGTAAATGACATGATCATATATGTTAAAAATTCTAAGGAACATAAAATAGCTACTGGAATAAATAAGCGAGTTTAGCAAGGTAACAATATACAAAATCACTCTACAAAATATCTATTTTATTTCTGTATAAAAAATAATTGAAAATTTAAAAAACTTAAATGTCATTTATAATGGCATCAAAAACAGAATAATTAATGATAAATTTAATAAAATATGTCAAAGACTTATATTCAGAACTATAAAACAGTGCTGAGAAAAATTAAAGAAGAATTAAATAAATGGAGAGATAATCCATAGCTAGGGATTGAAAGATTCAACATTGTTTAGAGATCAAATATGCCCAAATTGTTCTATGGAATCAATGCAATCCTTATCAAATACAACAGATGTTTTTGTAGAAATTGCTAGCTGATTCTAAATTTATATGGAAATAGAAAGGACCTGGAAGAGCAAGAACAATTTTGAAAAGAAGAAAATTGGGAGGACATATGCTATGTGATTTTCAAGGTACTCATATAGAAAAAAGTGAAACTAATCCTTAGCTCGATCATGTACAAAAATTAATTCAAAATGTACCATAAACCTAAATATTAAAAACTGAAACTATAAAACGTCCAGAAGGAAACATGGGAGATAAGCCTTTGAAAGCTTGAGGTAGGCAAAGATTTTTTAAACCCCCCAAAGTACAATACATAACAGGAAAATAAAGATAATTAGGCTTTGTCAAAATTAAAAACTTCTGCTCTTCAAATGATATAATTAAGAAAATGTAAAGGGAAGCCAAAAAACTGGGAGAAACTAGTATATATTCTACAAGTCATTAATAAAAAATTTTTTTAAAAATAGGCAAAACTTGAACAGACACTATGAAAACAAGACACTATATGAATGGCCAAAGGGCACCTAAAAAGGTGCCCAACATCATTAGTTATCATGGAATACAAAGAAAACCATAATGATCTATGACTGCACACTCATTAGGATGGCTAGAATTTAAAAGACTGATAATGCCAAATGATGGTGAACATGTGGAACAACTGGAATGATAATATGGTGCCTGTGAAAATATAATGCTTTGGAAGCAGTGGCAGAGTTACTTTTCAATGTAAGACACCTACCCTATAACCCAGAAATTCCACTCCTTGGTATTTTCCATCAGAAATAAAAGTTTATCTCAACACATATGCATAAAATTGTTTCTGCAAACTTTATTTATAATAGCCCCCAATTGGAAAAAACTCAAATGTCCATCAACCAGTGAATGAATATGTATAGCCATACAATGAAATAATTCTTGTAATAAAAAGCATGAAGTATTGATACATGCAATGAAATTGGTGACTTTTAAGAACAGACTGAGTAGAATTCAGACACAAAAGAGTACATACTGTATGGTTCCACTTATATGAAACTCTCTTTTTAATTGAGTTTAAAATTTTTGTTATTTTCTTTTCTTTTTTCTTTTTCTTATTCTTGTTCCATTACCATTTAGTCACTACACTGTGCCTTTTGCCACATCCCAAAGTTTATTTTCATCAAGGTTTGCAACATTGGCCATTAAGGAAATGACAAGTGCCCAGCCAGTTGTTTCAGCACCATTTCTTAAAAAGACTTTTCTCCCTCAGTGAAGATTCTTAGTACCTCTGTTTAAAATTGGTGAGTTTCTTGAGAGGAATAGTTATATTAATATAAGAAAAGGTAGGTTTAGAACAAAGGAAAATATTAGGGATCAAGAGGAACATGACATTATCATAAAGTGTTCAATTATACAAGAAAATATAACAATTCTAAATATATCTGCTCCTACCAATGGAGCTTCCAAGTACATGAAGCAAAACTAATTAAATTGAGGGAAAAATAGACAAATATGCAATTATAGTTGGAGGCTTCAATTATCCCCTTTTCAATAATTAACAGAATATGTAGATGAAAAATCAGTTAGTATGGGAGGGATAAATAGCACTATCAAACAACTAGGCCTAATGACATTTGTAATAGAACACTCCACACGACATTCTCAATTGCACATGGAACATTCATCAAGATAGAGCACATTCTGAGCTATTAAATAAACCTCAAAAGTTTTAAAAAAGTACTAATCATAAAAGTATATTCTCAGACTATAATGCAATTAAACTAGAAAACAGTATCAGAAAGATGTTGGACAATTCCTCCCATATTTTGAAATTAAACAAAGTACTCTAAATAACCCATAGGTCAATTAGGATATCTCAAGGGAAATTAAAAACACATTTTGAATGGAATGAAAAGGAAAATACAGCATATCAAAATTTGTAGGAAATTGCTAAAGCAGTAGCTAGAGGGAGATTTACAGCTAAATACGTATATTAAAAAAAATAAGAAAAGTCTTATATCAACAATTTAATCTCCACATTAAGAAGTTAGAAAAAGAAGATCAAATTAAACCTAAAGTGTCTAAAAGGAAAAAATTACAAATATTAGAGCAGGAATCAATACAATTGAAAAAAGAAAAACAACTGAGAAGAATTGATGAAACTAAATGCCAATTCTTTGAAAAATCAATAAAACTGATGAACCTATAGCCAGATTAACCAAGAAAAAAATAGAAGACACAAACTACCAATATCAGGGATGAAAGAGGGGACATCAGAGATATTAAAAGAATAATAAGAAAATACTACAAACAGTTCCATATCTATAAATTTTATAATTTGAACAGAATGAACAAATTCCTTCACAGACACAAACTACCAAAACTTATTCAAGAAAAAATAGATAATATCAAACTCCTGTATCTATTAAAGAAATTTATTTTGTATTTAAAATTTCCCTGACAAAGAAAATTTTAGGCACAGGTGGTTTCACTGGAAAATTTTACCAAATATGCAATGAAGAAATAACACCATTATACACAATGTTTTCCAGAATGTAGAAGAGAAAGAAAAAATTTCCAACTCATTTTATAAGACCATCCAACATTAATCTAACCAGACAAAGAAATTATGAGAAAACCATGGACCAATATCTCTCATGAATGTCAATGCAGAAATTCTAAGTAAATATTCATAAATTAGATCTATCATTATTTGCTTTAATAAAAATATAAAAGAAAAAATATAGCACTATTTAAAGAGGATAATACATTGCAACCAAGTAGAGTTCATCAGTAATACAAAATTTGTCTAATGTTCAAAAATCAGTCTTAAAACTCCACCATATTAAAGACTAACAAAAAACTTACCTAAATCTAAACTTAACAAACTATGTGCAAGATCTGTAGGCTAAAAACTACAAAACACTAGTGAATAAAATCAAAGAAATTCTAAATAAGTGGAGAGATATAGCATGTTGATGAAATGGAAGACTCAATATTGTTAAAATGTCAATTGTTCCAAATTTGATATGTAGACTCAACACAATCCCAATCAAAACCTCAGCAAGTTGGTTCTAAAATTTATATAAGGAATTAGAATAGCCAAAACAATTATAAAAGAAAATAAAAAAGCTGGAGGATTCACACTACCCTATTTCAACACTATCAAGTTCTAGTAATCAAGACAGTGTGGTATTGATGAAAGGATAGACATATATGTCAGTGGAAGAGAATACCGAACCTAAAAATAGACATAAATATAGTCAACGTGTATTTGACGAAAGTGCAAAAGCAATTTAATAGATTAAGAATAGGCTTTATAACTGTCAGGTAGCTTTGCTCTGAGAAACCACCTGGAGAACAGTCTATGATTTTCACACCAGGTTTATTGAAGGAAGAGGGAGAGGGACTAGAGGCAAGAGGAAACTCCTGGACCAACTCAAGGGCCTGTAGGAGCAAGGGAAGCAGGAGAAAGGTGATTGGGTCATGCTTGGGGGCCCGTAGGAATCACCTGCCTGTGTGTGTGCAGGCGTTATCTCCACATTTGCCAAACATATATTTTGGTTAGGGTGAATTTACCCATTCAATTATTTAGCAGGTTATTTACATCTCCTTGCTTCCCCCCCCACCAGGTCATTCAATATGTGATGCTATGTCCATCAACATTTCTTTTAGGGATGAGCAAAGTCCATTTTTATTTTCTATGGGAGAGGCTGGTACCAGGGTTTTTTGCATATGGTTCATTTGCATATGTTGAAAGTCTGGGCGGGCAGTCTAGCTGCCGCCATGTTCTGACAAAGGCCAGAATCTTTACCACAGTCTGGACCCTGCATGTCACTTAAACCCATCTGATGCCTCGCTTCTCTTTGCTCCCTGCCTTCCAGACATTCTAGACTTCTTTAATGAACATGTCTTTTTTCCTTTTGTCTTATGACTTGTGTACATGGTAGTCTTTTGGCCTGAATGCTCTTACTTCCTCCTACAGGAATTGTGGTAACTTCTATCCTTTAAGTCCCACAGCAACCATCACTTTTTTGAGGATGTTTCCCCTGATTTCACTCAACAGGAAAATTACTCCATCCCCTCCTTATATACTCTTATAATAACATAGTCCTTTCCTTAAAAGTGTCCATCATAGTTGTGACTTTACATGTATTAGTCTGATTATTTTTTAACTCACCATTAAACTGGTTAAGAACAAAAACTGTGTGCATATTTGCTCTCCAAACCCCAGTATCCAGCAGTGCCACATCCCTTTAAGATGCTCAGTAATTACTTGTTAAATAAGTAAATGGAGGAATAAGTATTAAAATAAATAAAGAAACAAAAATCACAAATTGGGTTCCAATTTGTTGATTTGATCCCTGGTTTTCTTTCCCTCACCACTAATTTCATATGTGTTTTTATTCATTTCAGCAGGACTATCCAGCATTCCTTCCCTGTCTTGTTTAAAATCTGCTGTTATGTCTATAAGCATTTTTATAACCAAAGCTCTGAACTGTGCCTCAGAAAGATTTTCTATCTGCTGCTTCATTAGATTAGATATTTTCTGTCTGGTCAGCTCATCACTGGGATCTCTATCACGATCTGTGCCATCCTGACAGTTTTGTATTTACCTTTGCTTCCTGGGCAGGGTTGTCACACCTTCTACGCCACAGGGGGTGGAGTTCCATGCACTCATCACAACCGGGCAACCCTACTCATCACGCTGTGGCGTTCTCTGTGGAGGAGGGGGGCCAAAATGGATTCCTGCCATTCACTCTACGCTGAGAGATCAGGAGCCTCCTCCTCCATCCACACCCCCTCCAGGCCTCACAGTCCAAGGCAATGGGGGTCTGCCTTCCCCGGCGTTGGAATCGCAAGCTGATGGGTCTGGTCTGCAGGCAGGGGTGCTCCCCAGGCACTTCTCGCATCCCCTTAAATACAGGTGTCTGTGCCTACCTCAGTCCCGCTGCCATCACCGCTGCTGCTGCTGCTACCAGCACAGCTTGACCTCTCCACCCCGGCTTCTCCCCTCCTACCCGTCTCGATGAGCACCACTTCTTTATAATTTCATACGTTGGACACCCATTTATTATCTGGAACTTCTGGTTATTTCTGGTTTTGTGGTACTTGTATTCCTTCTTAGTTGCAGAGGGAGATGGAGCGTGTCACTCTAGGCCTCCATTTTAGCCAGAAGTCTCCTGGGTGTCAAGAACCCCAAAATTTTTAATAGTATAGTAAACCCACTTAAAGAGAGAGTTAATGAACTGGAGTATAGGTCTGAAAAAAGTATCCTGAATAAAACATAATGAAATAAAAGTTTTTTTTTTAAATAAAGAAGAACAAATATTGCAAATGTATGTAGAGAAAAACCTCACTGAAGAGAATGGAGGGAAAAGGTGCTGAACTAAATAACTATGGAAATGAACAGAGTCTGTAAGACTGAAAGCAGAAGTAACTCTTCTTTGGTTGGTAGTTTGTGTCCCATGAGATACAGGTTAACAATTCTGGATTTGCCGAACATGCAGACTAGAATTGAGTGATTAAGTAAATGAATGGCAGACAGTTGGAACAGGTTTCTCACCATTGGAGAGGAAGTTTACAGGTAAGCAAGGGAAACGCTAGAACAATCCACATCTTAACACATTAGAGACACTAGTATAAATTCATATTTAGCTTAATATAGAAATAGATGTTTACACTACTTTTATAGTATTTATACATATACTGTAGACTCTTGATAAATATGTATATATACAAAGTTAGTGTACACACGTAGATGTTCCTGATCTGTCAGACGAGACCAGAAGCAATTTCACATAGTAGCCATGAGCATATCTAGCACCCAGATCTTGATTTCTAATACCATTAACCAATAAAAGAAACCAGGGCTTCTTGGAAAAATACCATTTCTTACTCAAAGGACCTAATCCTGATGTTTGTTTAGTTTTCATTTAAAAATGAAGTTTAGTGGGAGTTTGAGGGTGTTTAAAGATAATCTAGCACCAAACTGAGAGCTTCTTTTTGTAGTAATTAAAAATACTGAGGTAGAATTGAAAAGGAAATTACACTGTGAAAGTGTGAGTCTGTATGACCTAAGCGTGATGCCCTTGCTCCTTAGAAACATTGGGTGTATTATGATGTCTCCCATGCTGTGAGGACCATTGGGCTAAAGCAGCTCGAGCAGATGGAGTGAGTAGGAGGGCGTTGTAAACGATCCCAGAATCAGAAGCTTCGCAATTCTGTTCACAATGCTTCACAAGGTTCACTGAGGCGCATACATCCCAGTTCAAACCCAGTCCAACTTTATACTGTTGTTGCAGCATAATCATTCATCACAGTCCCTTTCACACCCCAATGTGTCCTGATTTGGGACAATCCCCTGATAGTCACAGGGTTGATGGTTCACCTGTTCATCATTTTCCGAGCACCAACTCTGGACCTGGCTTTCTGATAATGACGGGAAATACAAAGGTGAGCCACATAGTTCCCAGACCCCAAGAATTCAGGAATGGAAGATCAGGGCAAGGGGGCAAGGGGACCACTGAATGACAACAAAAGCGATGAGTCACACGCAGTTCTATGCCATATGCTTCTGGGATCTCAGGGAAGGGGGACAAATGAATCAAAGGACCACAGCATGTTCCTCAGTGCCAAGGGCAAGAAGATTAGCTAATCAGTCATGGAAGAACAATGAATCAGGCAGAAAGAGCTTTCCTTTTTAAAACTTTTAATTAATTTGTGTTCTTACATACTCATGGATCTGGGGTGGTAAGAGGCAGGTAGGGCTCTCCCTCTTAAAACATTCAATTAATTTGCCTTCCTATATGTGCATGGAACTGGGGTGATAAGGATTAAAGTGAGAAAGATATAATTTCTGACTCATAGGTCTTCAGCAGTTTAAGAAAACCTGCGCTGCCTGGTGGTTCATATTATATGTAGAAAATCTTATAATATGTAGAAATAGATAAAAACATATGCCACAATTTTCTAGCTTTAAAACATAAATTGGATCACAGGTTTGACTGTTCTCAGAGTAAACCCCACGCCCTTCCCGCGGCTCACGAGCTCTGCCCTTCCTATGCAGCCACATCTGCGCTGCCCTCACCCCAGCTCACTGAGCTTTGGGCGCCCTGAGCTTGGTGGTTTCCTCAGGCCGGAACGCTCTTCCTCCAGCGCTTTACGGATCTGACTGTATTAAGGGAAAGCCCCCCTGAGAATGATACCAGCCCAGAGGGAAGCAAGCAGAGCCAACAGGTCAGGAGAGGTGGTCCCTGCTGATGTCACAGAGCACCCAGGCTGTCAGCTGCCTGACAGCAGAGACCTCTGTCTGCTTCAGCCCCTGCTGTGCCCTGGTGTCTGGACCTGCCCAGCATGCCCAGTTCCCCCCCTGGCCCATGCTGACCCACCGGCCTTTGCCCTGTAAAACCACATTCCTAACCTTGGGGAGTTCCCCTAGTTAAGCCCAAGTATTACACGCTTCTCAAACTACAGTGTGCTCAGCCCCAGTTCTGGGCAGCGAGGATGAGAAACGAAGTATCCAAAACTTTTTTCTGGATCAAATCATCAAGTTTATTAGAAAATTTGGAAAAACCAAGTACTTTATTAAGAAGTCCCACAAATGTGGGAGCAAAGGAGAGCAAGGGAGGGAGAAGGGCCCCAGGAGAAGAGAGTCCACGGAGATGCGGGATCCCCTCCGGGTGGGAACCCCGCGCGGAGAACGCTGCGGCAGCGCGCACACGCCCGACGTCCACGGGACCGGGTCCTGCCACCTGCACGCGCGGCGTGTACTTTCGGCTCCGCTGGCACCCGCGGCTGTCTGTGTCCACCTCTGGTGCCGTAGGCCGTCCACAACTTCAAAAGTTACGTTGGCGCGACTCTGGTCCTTTTGCGACGCCGCTTGCGAGTGGACAGCCCAGGGCACATGCATGTTAAGAAGAACCTCAGGGTTCGGCGAGGCACACCCCGCCAGCCCCGGCTGGGGCCAGAGGGAGAGCCTGGCGTCCCACCTTCAGGCTCTGCAGCCTGGACGCGGTTGTCCTCGGTGGGTCCTTCTGGGGCTCTTCCAGCGTTGGCGGTGCTGTCGTGGCTGGGGGTGGTGGGGGAGCCACCGGGGTCACACTGGAAGGCGGGGCTGGCTGTGGCCGTCCTGGCCTGGGGGCCGGGTAGGGAAGTGCTGGTCCTGGACGCCAGACTGGATTCTGGTGGCGGCGGAGCGGTCATCCATGACCCCTGACTGCTGGAGGGAAGGGCAGGCTCTTCTGGACTCTCCCCGATGTTGGAGACAGCGGTGGGGCAGGGTCTCACCCGGATGGTGCGACACTTCATCTTGGTGGTCGTTGTTTTGAGGATAAGGTACGTTCCCATGATCCTGTCGTATTTCTTCTGGGTCAATGACTCCTGAATCTGGTGCTTGGTAAACCCCATGTTATTCATGATGTCTACCACCTGCGGGTCAAGGTCGCCCCAGGGTGGCTCGTTGTATGGCCTCAGTTCCTCCACGTGTCCCATGTTAACCCATGGGTCTTGTAGTATGTCTTGCAGCGTTGGCCTTTCTCTGGGTCTGAAAGTCAGTAATTTTTGTAAAAGATTTTGACCTTTGGATAGGGAGGGTGGTACCCCGAACTTTCCACTCAGGACCTTTTTCTTCACCTCCCCGAGTGTGTCCCCCTCAAATGGCAAACTCCCCGCCAGAATCCTATACAAAACTACCCCCAGGCTCCAGACATCGACCTTCAGGCCATCATAGGCGTGGCCCCACATGATCTCTGGGGCCATATAGCCTGGGGTGCCACAGACGGTTGTCAGCTTGTAGTTTGTAAAGTCCCTGGCAAAGCCAAAGTCTGCTATTTTGAGGTTTCTCTCACCATCTAGCAGTATGTTTTCTGGCTTGAGGTCCCGGTGGACGATTATCTTCTGGTGGCAGTACTGGACTGCCGATAGGAGCTGCCGGAACATGGGTCGGGCTGCTGCTTCGGTCCTGGGGCCGCAATTTTCTAGGTAGTCTTGTAAGCTCCCGCCGCTGACATGCTCCATGAAGAGATAACATTTCTCCTCAGTGCCAATCACCTCAAACAGCTGTGCGATGTTTGGGTGATTTAGACTCTGATGACAATGAACTTCTTGAAAATAGTCAGTTACCTTGCTCTTGCTAATGGCTTTGACAGCCACCTCTGTCCCCGTCGGCAAGTGCAGGACCAACCACACCGTGGCATAGGAGCCCTTGCCGATGGTGTGCAGGAGCCTGTAATCGCCAATCAGGAGCTCCCGAAGGCCAGCGGTGGCTGCAAGGTCATTAGCCATGGTAACTTCAAAATGAGAACAAAAATAAAACAAAAACTAAAAAGAAACAAACGAAAAAGATGAAATAAGTAAATAAAGTGAAACAAAAAGAAAAACAAATAAGAAAAATTAAAAAAAGGGAAAATAATAAAGGAAAAGGAACAAAATGGGGAAAAATGGGGAAACAAATACAGTAAAAAAGAGAAAACACTCTCTCAAAGTAATGGCAAGAACAAAGCTCGCAAGTCCAAGTCCAACAGGTAACTACAATCAGCTTCCTGGGCTCTAACGGACAAAATCTCAGCCCCACCGTGGCCATATATGTAGGGTGGACTTGCAGTCGCATCACACTGGTTGGCCTCTATGAGGTCAGAGCAGAGTGTGGACCAGGCGTGGATGGGGATAAATTACAGTGGTTTTCTCCCTTTTTGGTCTCACAGATCTTTGGCTGTGGAATTTTAAAAAGCCCCCCCCCATGAGCTTCTTGTTTATGTGGAATATTAAAGATTGATATTTACTTAATTAGAAATAAAAATATGTAAGTTGCCAAAAGAAAAGAAAAGACCATGAAAAACCTTAGTCTCATGCTCCAGGTCACAGTTCAAATATCAACTGCTGAGATAAAAACTTCCCTGACCCACCCATTCCTATCTGCCTCACCCAGTCCACCACGTCTATCATCCTCACAGCACTGACCACAAGCAGCTGGGTCTTGTTCACTGTCGGACCTCGCCACGAAGGCAGGAGCATGCCTATAGTCTTCCCTGTGTCTAGCACAGTGGGTGGCCACAAGGTAAGTGTTTAAGAAATAGAAGAGTTTGGGGCAACAGAAGACTATATGGCCAACTACTTATTTAATCAAAGTGATTCATTAAAAAAAATCTTTTAAAAAGTCATGTCCTAGCCCTGGCTGCTGTGGCTCAGTGGATTGAGTGTCGGCCTGAGAACCAAGTGTCGCTGGTTCGATTCCCAGTCAGGGCACATGACTAGGTTGCACGTCAGGTCCCTAGTTGGGGGTGCAAGTGAGAGGCAACCACACAGTGATGTTTCTCTCCCTCTCTTTCTCCTTTCCCTTCTCTCTAAAAATAAATAAATAAACAAGCAAACAAATAAATAAATTATTAAAAACAAAAGTCATGTCCTATCTGCACTCAGCTTTAGGAACAGATAGGATAGGAAAGAGGAGAGCTGAAGTGTGGGTTTTAGGTATGTGGGTGCTTGGTGAGCCTGAGGAGAGGCCACCTGGAAGGAGCCTTGCTCTAAAGATTCAAGAAGATGATGCGTTCCCCCTTCCAGTGGCACTTGCTAAGGGTGTGATGAGTTAGGATCTGCAGTGAGGCTGCAACATAACTTTACACTTTGAACATCCATTTCCAGATTACACAGGGGACATGTCAGGTGACCCTCAGTAGGTCATTGAGGTAACTTTCTGTGTAACTTAAATGAACCATTTCTGTGTAGAGATGTGATGATGAGGCTGGTTAATTTACATTTGTCAACACACTCGGAAACCTCTGGATAGAAGGACGTCTACAGAGGTACGGAGGATGAGGTGACATGCTGGCTCCAATTCTACCCTTTTATGGTGGCACAGAGGGAGCATACAGGCTTGAGGACACATAGGGGGAGCCTCTGGCCCATTATATTCAGACTCATCCTGAAGGAACCTCCCTACTTTCAGTATATGGAGTATTTTAATCACATATATAAGTTATTCCAGGAATTACTTTCCTTTAATACTTTTCTGTGAAAGTCTCAGTTTTGTGGGAAAGGGATGCTTTATAGGGATTTGCCTGTGAGCTTTTCCTTCCCCAACACTTCAGTTTGTTTGTTTGATTTTTAAAAATAATTTATTTACTTGTTTGTTTATTTATTTATCTATTTTTAGAGAGAGGGGAAAGGAGAGAGAGAGAGAGAGAAACATCACTGTGTGGTTGCCTCTCACTCACGCCCCCAACTGGGGACCTGACATGCGACCTAGTCATGTGCCCTGACTGGGAATCGAACCAGTGACACTTGGTTCGCAGGCTGATGCTCAATCCACTGAGCCACACCAGCCAGGGTTTTGGAGTGTTTTAATCACATGTGTAAGTTATTTTAGGAATTATTCTCTTTTAATACTTTTCTGTGAAAGTCTCAGCTTTGTGGGAAAGGGACTCTTTAGAGGGATTTGCCTGTGAGCTTTTTCCTCCCCAGCATTTCAGTTATTACTTTTTACCCGTATCAGTGCTAGTTGGCTCCTAAGCATGGCGACCTATGTTGCTGAGCTGACTGGGACCCAAAAGACAGTCATTTCATCAATTATAGACATATGTTTACAAGTTATAGTCAGAGATAAGAATAAGCTCAGAAATGAGAAAAAGGGGAACATTTCAAAGAAAGCTGCTAGTCTGTGAGTTAATTATATCCATTTATAAAACTGGTGTTAGAAGTTACTTAAGAAATAATACCAACAAAATAGAATACTTTCTTTAAAAAACAAAGACTTTATTGATTTATTTTTAGAGAGAGAGGGAGAAAGAGAAGGAGAGAAACATCAATGTGCAGGACATACATCAATTGGTTGCCTCTCACACTCCCCTAAGTAGGGACCGGGCCTGGAACCAGGCATGTGCCCTGACTGGGAACGGAGCCAGTGATTCTTTGGTTCACAGGCTGGCGCTCAATCCACTGAGCCATGCTGGCCAGGGCAAAATAGGACATTTTCTGACCTCTTTCAGCAAGGTCAATATAGACCCCAAGATCTCAAACTGTCAAGGCAAAACCCAAGCTCTGGGTAAATCCAATTTAAGGTCTCTATAGGCTGCAGTGTTCAATTGGTGAATGAGGTGCAAGTTAAGGTGCTTTTAACATAACAAACAAATTCATGGATTGGTCCCATTTAACCTTGCGACTCAGGGATAAGCTAACTGTATGCGATACAGTCCACTCCAGCGAGTCCTTGTGGACATGTTTTACTTATGGACTGTGTACCCAGGCTGTGGGCCCTGATAATTTCAAGGCCTTTGTAAGTTCTTAGCAGTGAGTTAGAAGGTCCTATTAAGGCAAGTCCCCACATCCCTTGGTCTAACCTCACAGGATAGGTCTTTGGTCACAATTTTAGCAGGAGAAAATCGATATATACCCAAAAGAATTGATCTTAAGTTAAGCAATACCAAGGGAAAGACTTTAGGCCAAAGTCGATTAAGAGTCAACTGATTTTACCAGTTGAATATCACCTATCTTGTCAGTTTGTTCTATAAAACGAGAGGACTGGGGATGAAAAGTACAATGAAAATGCTGCAGTACCAGCCAAGGTTGCACGCCAGGGGTAGAATTTGTCTAGTAAAATGGGTTCCCAGTCCCTATGGGACTCTGTGGGAGTTTTCCAAGTTGTAACAATCAGACTTTCTAGGAGTACTTTAGTAACTGCTATGCTGTAGCCCTACCCAATGAAAATACATGTAGATCATCATTAAAATATTTTTATCCTTTGGGGGGACAACTGAATTGAAATCTACTTTGCAAATATCAGCTGAACCTAATTATGTTTAGTTCCCCCTTTTCTAAAGACAGATTCCCTAATTTTAGTTATGTGTAATCATTCAGGCAAGGCCATTGGCTTCCATTGGACACCAAAAGAAATCTCCGGTTTGGGGTGTGGTAAAGAAGGACATGTTATTCTGTGAAAGTAGCTCAATTGTGACATAGCACAGCTATGACACACCTCAGTTGAGACAGCAGGTTGTGAACACAGCACTGCTGTTCGGCAGCCCTTGGGCCAGTAGGCCCTGGGATGAGGTGCCATAGGGCCAGACCACTTCTGGCCCGCTCTGTTTGGCCCTGCTATGCACTGGAGTTCCCCACTCTGCTCCAGTGAGACAGCTTCAGTGTTTTAGCTTCAGCTGGTGAAATGCAATCATCAGCCTTTGGTGGAAGGGAAAAGTGAGTGCTCAGAGACAGAGGGGAATTGACTTATGGAGACAGAAGTCCCCATCCCTGGTCCCTGACTGGTCCATCCTTACACAAATGAGGACTCCAAATGCTGGCAGTTTGGCCCAAAAAGCACTGTCCTGGTTGGTCATAATGGAGCCACTCTGATTGATCAATAAAGAAACTGATGGGGAATAGCTGTGAAGGTCTGAATAGAGGGGGAAAGCCTCAGTCCTTCTGGTTGGAATAGGACTCCAGGCACACCTTTATGAAGGCCAGCTCGGATGGCAGAAACACATGGAGGCAAATGGAGCAGGGCTAGCTTTTCCCAGAGGTGCAGTTTGCGTGAAATGGCCCTGTGTAGAAATGGCTGCTAAGTTCATGTTTTTGTTTTTTTGTTTGTTTCTGTTGTTGTTTTCAACTTGAACCAAGACAACCAGCAGGAGCCCTTCTCTATAGGCATCATCCTTCTCACGTTCCACAAAGATCAGGTCACACTGTCATTTAAAAACACAGCAAGCACAAGGAAGTTATCTGTTTTTGATAAGCCTCATTTTCATAGGTAAAATGGGAATGGTCTGACCTACCAATTTTGTACTCTTCATACAAAATCCCACAGGAAAGACGTTGACATCTGTAGGGTCTACAACAGAATGCATTCATCAACAGAGGCAAAACGTAGCCACCATAAAAACCTATTTGATTATAATAGAAAAGGATTTTCTCTCTCCACCTAATCTTTGTCTTCCTACCTCTACCCAATTATTTAAGAGATATTTATGAAAAGTGTCTAATGTGTGCCACATGCTGTATTAGGTGCTGAGAATTCTGTGAAAACTAGTGAGATAATATACATCGTGGAGCAGGGAGAAGGGAGTCCCTCAATGGATGTCTAAATAAATAAATGAGCAATTTCAGAGGATGAGAAGGACTAAGATCATAATGATGATTACAAAAGAACTTTCTGAAGAGGTAGCATGAGGGCTGCAATCTGAATGATCACACATGATCTATGGTACAGAAGAAACAGTGGGAAGCATATTCCAGAAAGAAACAACAGCAAGTTCCTAAGAGCAAAATGATCTTGGCCTGTTCAAGACACAGAAATACGGCCCCTACAGGAGTGGTATAATGACTGAAGAGGAGGGTTTTACAAGGTAAGCTGAGCAGGTAGGACATATAGGAAGGGTCTTGGAAATTGCGGTGAGGAATTTAGATTTTATTCTGAATTCAGTGGAAAGCCATTGGATAATTTTAACTAAGAGCATGACTTAATCTGACCTGTGTGTCAGAATCTTCGGTTGTACCAAGTAAAGAGGAAAAGTCTTGAACATTTTAACACTGATTTATTTTTTGTGGTTGTTGTTTAGAAAGACAGGTGATATTTGGCTTTAGATAGGATTTCCACAGCAGAGACTCACAAGTATCTTAAACTCAACATTGAGATTTCTCTCCATCAGTCTTTCTTCTTTCAGAAATGGTCACTATATGCTTACAGTTTTCAGAGCAAAAACCATGAAGCCATCCTTGACTTATCTGATGTGTCAGCAAAGCCTGAGCCCATTTCTCACCTTCTTCACTGCTACTACCATGGCCCAGGTCCTACTCAGCCCCTGCCCAGAGCATTGCTCTGGCTTCCTAGCCATCTTCCTGCTTTCTACCCTGGATGGGGTCAGGTACTGTGGAATATCCTATAAAAGGACCTTGTAGGTTAAGAGTAAGATTAGACCACTGGTGACAGTTGGCACTCACAGGGGATCAGGGATTAGAGGTGCCAAAGGGCACTAGCCAGGGAGAGGGACTTCTGGAACAAGAGGTATGGTTGGAAGTTCCAGCAAGTTTTAATAGAGGAGGGTCGGTAAACAGAAGTGGGTAATGTAAATTTTGATGCCAGGTTCAGATGAGAGGCTGGATGATTCTTGTGTTGCTCCTGCTATGTTATATTGATCGTGGAGTTGCATAGAAGAGCTGACAGGTGACCTACTGGGCTAGAAGACCCTGAATATGAGTATGAGAAACACAAATGGGTACTTGCTGGCCTTGGGGTATAGAGACCCCAGTGAAGACTGGTACTACAATAGATAAGCACTTAGAAGCATAAGTCAAGAGGTTTTTCAGATATTGGTTGACTAAGTAAGTGGGGTTCATGGTGGGGGGGGTGGCACAAATGCAGAGGAGAGCCTCAGGAAGCAGGTGGGGCCAGGATTCCTGGACCTGTAAAGTAAGCTGAGTAAAGTGGCTTTTAAGAAGGCTATTCATGTGTTCTACCTTCCCTGAGGACTGAGGCTGGTAGTAAACATGCAGTTTCCAGGTAATGCCCAAAATCGTGCTGACCTGCGAAGTAATTTTAGAAAAAAAAAGCTGGGCCATTATAAGATTACAGGGATTGAGGCAGTCCAAACCTAGGAATAATTTCTGTTAGTAAACATGAACAACCTAATTTGCTCCTTCCAATGTAGTGGAAAAAACTTCCACCCAACCGGAAAAGGTATCCACTAGTACTAGTAGATACTTGACCTTCTTAACTGGTGGCATGTGAGTGAAATCAATTTGCTAATCTTGTCCTGGAATTTGTCACATGGCCTTGTGACTAGGGAAATGGCGGAGGTCTGACTTGCCCTTGAGCTGTCTCATTTTGGCACACTGAGCATTGACAAGTGATCTTGATGAGGGTGCTAAGACATCGGGTGTTATGTAGGGTGGGTGCCAACAGATTCATGAGAGCTTAGGTCCCAGGTGGGTCTTTTGGTGTAAAGCATGTAGGATGTCTTCTTCCTGGCCCTGGGGCAGGATGACATGGCCATTTAGGGTAAACCACCCATTGCAAAGGGTGGCTCCTAGCTGGGTATAGTCCTGATGTTCCTGGTTTGTATATGACAGTGGTTTGTCCATCAAGAGAAAACATAATTTAGCAGCTGCTTGTCAAGCCTGTAACCATGCTTCGTAGTCAGCTTTAGCATTACCTTGAGTTACATGGGTATTGTCATGCTATTTCCTTGGCAGTGGATAATAGCAGCCTTCTTTGGTAATTGGGCTGCTTGTAAAAGTTTTAGGATCAGCTTCTTGTTGACTATTGAAGATTGCTTAGCTATGAGATATCTTCATTCTCTCCGAATTGGAGCATGGGAATGCAAGATATGGAAAGTACACTTAGAGTGAGTATAAATGTTGATTTCCATACCTGCAGCTCTATGGAGAGCCCTGATGAGGGCAATGAGCTCAACCCGTTGGAAGGTAGTCCGAGGAAGTAAAGGCTCTGACTCTATTACCCTATCAAGGCTCACAACAGCATATCCTGCCCCATGCTCCAGGGCCTTTAGGGAGCTGCCGTTGATGTACCATGTAGGTATAGGCCCAGATAAAGGGAAGTCTTGGAGGGAATGAGAAAAGAGTCTACAATTTCCTTGTAGTCATGGAAGGATGTGGTTGGCCAAGAGGTCTGTGCCAGGTGGAGGAACTTAGCTGGGTGGATAGCACTACCATGTTCTAAATGGATGTCGGGGTTTTCTAATAGAGTGGCATGCAGAAATTGGACACGGGAGGGTGAGGCTGCTGCTACCACTTGATGGCTGAGCAGATTCTTGAGTGAGAGGCCACAACGTGGATTACTACAAAAGGAATTAAGGGCATCCTGAACCAACAAAGCAGCTGCTGCAAGGACTCACAAGTAGGTAAGCCATCTGAGTGAGGAAGAGTCTAGTGGCTTGGAGAGGTAAGCTACGGCCTGTACTTGGGACCCCGTGCACTGCGTGAGGACACCTAGGGCAAAACCATGATTAGAGTCAACATAAAGATAGAATGGTTTCTCAGGATGTGGAAGAGCCAATGCAGGTGCCGAGATGAGGGCCTGTTGTAATCTGTTAAAAGAACCTTTTAGGTTAGAGAAAGGATCAAGAGTGTCCGTAAGATTGCCTGTTGTTGCCTGATAGAGGGGTTTAGCTATAGGCCTAAAGGCAGGGATCCAAGTCCAGAAAAAATTGGCCAATCCTAGGAAGGAGAGGAGGTCCGCCTTGGTGGCTGGGAACAGAAGGGTTTCTATAAGCGTCCTTCTTTCATTCATCAGGCCTTTTGAATGAGGTGTTAAGGTTAGTTCTAGATAAGTGACTTGTTGTTGGGTCAATTTCCCCTTGTGGAAAGAGACCCTATATCTTTTGTCAGTCAAAAAGTTGAGAAGGAGGGCTGTGTGCCAATGAGTGTCTTTTTCCGAAGGGCTACACAGCAACAGATCATCTACATATTGGATGAGATGACTGGGAACCAGGCCAATTTGTGCTAAATCTTGCACTAATGCCTGTCCAAAC
Organism: Furipterus horrens; assembly: GCF_987537825.1. Classification (NCBI taxonomy): domain Eukaryota; kingdom Metazoa; phylum Chordata; class Mammalia; order Chiroptera; family Furipteridae; genus Furipterus; species Furipterus horrens. The sequence continues at coordinate 46,895,932 of NW_028327172.1, forward strand.
AAGTTGGGGCTATCCCAAAAGCCTTGTGGCGGGATGGTACAGGTAATATTGAATTTTGGGGGTATCTGGATCCATGCAGGTAAAGGCAAAAATGTCCTAGGAGTCAGGGCTGAGCGGGATGGTGAAAAAGGCAACTTTAAGGTCCAGGATGGTGAAGAATGTTGTGCTGGGTGGGATAGAATTGAGTATGTTGTATGGTTTGGGGACAATGAGAGTGATTGGGACAGTAACTTCATTGACTTCCCAAAGACCGTGTACTAGGCGAAAGGACCCATTGGGCTTCTTAACAGCTAGGATGGGAGTGTTGACAGGAGAGTTCGCTGGTCGTGGGAGTTCGGCTTTCAGCAGGCGGTGAATGGCTGGCTGTAGACCTTGCATAGCTTGTGCACTGAGAGGATACTGAGACTGACTAGGGAGTGAAGCCCCAGGCTTGAGGGTGACCCATACTGGCTGGTGGTGTCTGGATACTGCTGGGTTCTCAGTATCCCAAACAAGAGGGTTACATCCACACTATGATGGTGCAACTGATGAGGGGTATCCCCCTGAGAAGCTTCTTGCGCTAAAGCCAAATGGAAAATGGAGTCAAACTGAGCCCCTCCATCTATATTAAGAGACAGGGAATGCCCCTAGTTTGGCCACAAGACGGAATCTGGGCATTCAGGCATAACTGGGAAAGAATGCGTGAAGGTTAAGGACCCTAATGTACATGTGAGAGATTTGGTAGCTAGGGTTTTAGTATGGATCCTGTTAACTCCAACAACAGAGACAGAGGATAGGTATAAAACACCTGCATATTCAATAAGGAAAGAATAGGTTGCCCCCATGTCTACAAGAAAGGAGACCAACATACCTGCCATCGACATGATTACCCTGGGTTCAGCCATTGAGATAGTCAGAGACAGGGGCTCCAAGCCCGGGCACCATCAGTCATCTGTGGCAAGCCCCAACAGACTGGGGATGCTGAAGTCTTTGTTCCTCTCAGGTTGAACCAAACTGGACTGAAGTGGTCTACTGGCCCCCCAGTTAGAGGCCAGAGGACAGTCGATCCTCCAGTGTCCCTTCTGTCTGCAGGATGGACAGGGACTGGCAGGGGCTGCGGTTGGGGGCATTGTCGTGCCCAGTGACCTGTCTGCTTACACTTGAAGCATGGTCCTGGCAGAGGTTTAGGCAAGCCTGTGTTCCCTTGACCTTTCATGGTCTGACCCTTAATGGTGGTAGCTAACATAAGGTACTTCTGCTGGACTTTTTAATTTTTATTGTTTTTCCTCCTCCTCCCTATTAAAGACCCAGAAAGCAATCTGAATCAGGTCCCTTTGGGTATTAAGATAGACCTTCCCTTCTTCCGAGTTGGGGTCCAAGTTAATGTACTTGAGAATAGCCTCTGTAAGGTGGTTCATGAATAAGGCTGGGTTTTTGGAGGCCTCCTGCATGATTTCTAGGATTTTGTCATAATTGACAGTCTTACGGGCAGCCCTACACATGTCTTCAACTAGGCATGTGAGAAAATGAGACATTTTAGCCAAATCAGGGGACCCTGACTGATAGTTTCAGTGAGAGTCTGTGACTGGGACTGCAGTGGGTCCAGCTGGATTCCTATCAGTATCCTGGATGTATAGGGTGTCTGCAAGTATGGAGACAATGGACAGAATGTGATCTTCTTCCTCTGGGGTGATGGAGGAGGTTAGGATGACATAGATGTCCTGATATGTTAATGAATAGGTCTGAGTTATATATTGGAACTCTTTGCAAAAATGGGTAGGATCTGCAGTATAAGACCCTAGACAGTACTCAATTTGGGCCAAATCCATGAGTGAAAAAGGGACATGTGCCTAGACAATGCCCTTGGCTCCTGCCACCTCGCAAAGAGGGTACAAGCCTGAGGATAACAGGGAGAATGATGGCCCCAGGGTAGCCCAAGAAAGGATGTGGGGAGGCGAAATGAGAGGGGTGGCATCTGGAGGCAGCAATGGCTTGTCTTTAGCCAGTGAATCAGGAGGGGGGGGAGAAGGGTTTACTGCAGGGGGAGCTGTTGAATGAGAGGGGACATATGGGGGAAGTAAGGGTGTCCAAGGTCTGAGGGATCTGCTTCTGTAAAAGATGTGGATTGGGGCAAGGGGAGTCAGGGGAGTTCAGCAACACAAAGGAACTGCAGGCAGAGGTCAGTTGAAGGAGAATAAGTGGAGGGGGAGCAGGATGAGCAAAGGGATGCTCTGCTGTGAAGAATCAAAAAGGCTCCTGCGTATGGAACTTTGGACCATTTGCCATTATGCCAGAGGTAGTTGTCGAGATCAGTAAGAGTTTGGAGGTCAAATGTTCTATGTTCTGGCCAACGGTATTTGTTACCAAGAGAATATTGAGGCCAGGCAACAGTGGAGAGATAAATTAGCTTTTTTAGCTTTACCTGTGACCCTATTTGAAGGGTCTGGGGGTTTCAACAGAGATAACCCAAAGGGGAGTCCTTCAGAAGTAGGGATTGACTTTCTCCCATGGTACTGAGAGTAATGACCCAGAGGGTGAGCCTGAGATGAAATGAATCAGGAGGGTTAAGGAGTCTCCCCGCTTAAGCTACTGATTCTATGAGGTGCAAAGGCCCTGAGTTCACTGTTCAGGGGGAGGGCATCCCCAGCCACCTCTGGAAGTTCAATCAAACATGAAGACTCCAAGGTGTAAAGGCCTCAAACGAACTGTCCATGGGGTGGGCATTCCGAACTGCCAGTGGAAGTTTAGCGAGGTACAAGGCCCCAAGGAAGACAGACCTAGGCTTAGGAGGCCTAGGATTTTCGAGTAGAGACACAATAGGCTCAGAAATGAGGTGGTAAGACTTCTGGTCAAGATGGAGGCGTAGACAGACACTCTGCATCTCCCTCCACAACTAAGAAGGAATACAACTACCTCAAAACTAGAAACAACCAGAAGTTCCAGAAAATCAAACTGTATGGAAGTCCAGCAAACAAAGATATAAAGGAGAACTACTCATCGAGACAGGTAGGAGGGGCGGGGCTGGGGCGGAAAGGACGCGGTGTGGTGGTGACAGCAGCGGCAGCAGTGGAAGGCTGGCAGAAAATGCAGTAACATGTTTTTAAAAGTTAGGAGGCACACCTAGGGAGCATTTCCAGCTCCTCACCAGACCCTGCAGCTCATGGTACCAGCACCGGGGAAAATCAAGCCTCATTGCTTCTGACTGTGCAGATCAGTAGGGGTTGGGGTGGAGGCAGAAACTGTCAGTTTCTCAGCAGAGTTCGCTTGTTTAAAGGACCCCCACAGTCCTGGAACATCCACAGACTCACCCAACGATGACCAGGACACCAGCTAGAGGGGCGCCAGTCTGGTGCGGAAGTCAGAGAGGCACCTGGAAAAGGGGAAAGTACTGGGCAGATGGCATTGTTCACTCTCAGATACCTCCCCCACATACAGTGCCACAACGTGGTGAAACAGGTCACCCTGTACTGACAAGTCCCTAAGGCTCTTCCCCTTACAACATAACAGGAGCAACAGCTCTACCTGGGACAGGGAGGCAAACAAACACAGGAGCCTATCAGAATGAGAAGACAGAGAAGTATGGCCCAAAATGGGGAACAGATCAAGGTTCCAGTGGGGGAACTAAGTGACAAGGAGATAGCCAACCTCACAGATGAGGAGATAGACAACCTAACAGATGCAGAATTCAAAACACTGGTGATAAAGATGCTCACAGGCTTGACAGATATGCTTAAGTATGGCAAATGCATAAGGGAAGAAGTGAAGGCTATGCTAAGTGAAACGAAGGAAAATCCACACAAAACCAATGGTGAAGGGAAGGAAGCAGGGTTCAAATCAATGATTTGGAACATAAGGAAGAAAAAAAAAGTCAACCAGTGCAGAATGAGGAAGCAAGAATTGAAAAAGATGAGGAAAACTTCCCAAATTTTGCGAAAGAAATGGACATACAGGTCTGGGAAGTACGGAGGGTCCTGGGCAAGCTGGACCCAGAGGGGACCACACGAGAACACATCATGATTGAGATGCCAAAGGTGAAACATAAAGAGAGAGTCCTGAGGGAAGCAAGAGAGAGGCAGAGAGTTGCCTACAGGGGGGTGCCTATAGGACTATCAGCTGATTTCTCAGAGGACACTTTGCAGGCAGGAAGGGACTGGCAAGAAGTATTCAATGTGATGAAAGGCAACCTGCAACCAGGATTACTGTATCCAGCAAGGCTATCATTTGGAATGGAAGGGCAGATGAAGTGCTTTCCAGACAAGGTAAAGCTAAAGGAGTTCATCATCACCAAGCCATTATTATATGAAATGTCAAAGGGACTTACTTAAGAAAAAGAAGATCAAAATTATGAACACTAAAATGACAACAAACTCACAACTATCAACAACTGAATCTAAAAAATAAACACAAAATCCAACTAAGGAAACCAGAATAGAAACAGAATCATAGGTATGGGGATCATTTGGAGGGTTATCAGCTGGGAATGGGGAGGGGGAAAATGGGGATATGGTGCAGGGATTAAGAAGCATAATAGGTTGGTACAAAATAGACAGGGGGAAGTTAAGAATAATATAGGAAAGGGAGAAGCCAAAGAACTTATATGCATGACCCACGGACGTGAACTAAGGTGGGTGGGATTGCTGGAGAGAAGGGGGTACTGGGCAGAGGGGAGCAAAGGGTAAAAAATTGGGACTACTGTAACAACATAATCAATAAAATATACTTAAAAAAAAAAAGAAACGAGGTGGTCAACCAGATGAGGAACTCACCCAATGAGATGAAAATTGACTAATCGGTGTCCGATGTGGATGGAGGTCAGGCCACTGTAAATGGTCTGGAGGTGGAGGTTGTCAGATGCACAAATCTCTTGAGCAAGGTGGAGGAGGCGGGGCTGAGAAGGTTCCGACAGATAGGATCAGGGGGTAAGCTTGGGATATGCTGCCTCAGCCCACTGCTCCCCTGGTTGCAAGCTGCTCGTGACCACTCTCAGAGGCCCTCCCTGACAGGTAGCTTTGCTCTGAGAAATCACCCTGAGAACAGTCTAAGATTTTTATACCAGGTTTATTGAAGGAAAGAGGGGAAGGGGTTAGAGGTAAGAAGAAACTTTTGGACTGACTCCAGGGCCCATAGGAACAAGGGAAAAGGGAAGAGGGAAGGAAGGAAGGGGGAGTGGAAGCTCCCAGTCACCCACACAGGACCATAGGAATTGCCTGCCTATGCATCTGCAGGCACTATCTCCACACCTTTCCAAACATACATTTTGGTTAGGGTGAGTTTACCCGTCAATACATTCAACAAGTTAATTTGCATATGGTTCATTTGCATAGGTCAAAAGTCCAGGCAGGCAGTCCAGTTGCTGCCATGTTCTGACAATAACAACTGGATACATATATGTAAAAATAAACAAATCTCAACCTAAACCTCATACCTTATCCAAAAATTAACTCACAATTGTTCATAGACTGAAGTGGAAGATATAAAATCATAAAACTTCTTGAGACTTCTTGTTTTTCATAGACCAAAATCTGCATGATCTTTTGTTATGAATATTTAAATATGACATCAAACAGTGCAATCCATTAAAGAAATTGATGAGCTGGGCTTCATCAAAATAAAAACTTTTGCCCTGCAAAAAACACTATTAAGAGAATGCAAAGACCAGCCACTTATTGGGAGAAACTATTTGCATATCACATATCTGATAAAAGACTTGCACCTAGAATATATAAAGAACTTTTAACAATCAACAGTGGAAAAACCAACAATCCAATTAAAAACCAGCAAAAAATCTGAACAGGTCTCACCAAAAAAGATATATCTTTTTTTGTATAGAGATGGAAAATGAGTACATGAAAGATTCTCAACATCATTAGTCATAGGGAAATGCAATTAAATTATATTACAACCATAATGAGATACCACTACATGTCTATTAGATGACTATAATTAAACAAACCAGACAATACTAATCACTGCCGAGGATGCCTAACAACAGGGACCCTTGTTCATTGCTGGTGGGAATGCAATGAACAAGTGGCATAGCATTTTGGTAAACAGTTTATTAGTTTAACAGTTTATTAAGCTAAACATACACTAACAATAGACCCAGCAATGGGTTAATGTTATATTGATATCATTTACCCACTGATACAATGTGGCAAGAAGGACACATTACCTCAGTGAAACCAAAACCCACAACCTCAATCTATTCACAATAAAATGTCAGACATTTCCAATTGAAGAATATTCTAAAAAATACCTAACTACAACTCTTTTCATAAAATTAAGAAACTGAAACTTCCAGCCAAGATGGAGGCTGACAGACATGCTGTGTCTTCCTCCACAACTAAGAAGGAATACAACTACCTCAAAACTGGAGACAACCAGAAGTTCCAGAAAACTGAGCTGCATGGAAGTCCAAAAAACAAAGATATAAAGAAGAAATACTCATCCAGTCAGGTAGGAGGAGTAGAGCTGGGGTGGAAAGGATGCGGTGTGGTGGCTGCAGCAGCAGCGGCAGCGGCAGGTTGGCAGAAAATGCAGTCAAACATTTAAAAAAGTTGTGAGGGACACCTGGTGAGCAATCCCAGCACCAGGGACAATAAAGCCTCATTGTTTCTGACTGTGCAGACCAGCAGGGATTGGGTGGAGGCAGAAACTGTTGGTGTCTCAGCAGAATCTGCTTGTTCAAAGGGCCCCCACAGTCCTAGAACGTCCACAGACTCACCCACTTTGGAAACAATGGCCAGGGTATCAGTTAGAGAGGCGCCAGGTTCATACGGAAGTGGGAGAAGTGCCTGGAAAAGGGGCAAGTGCTGAGCAAGTGGCATTGTTCCCTCTCAGACCCCTCCCTCACACACAGCGCCACAACGTGGTGAAACAGGTCACCCTGTACTGATGAATCCCTAAGGCTCCACCCCTTACAACATAACAAGAGCAACAGCTCTGCCTAAGACACAGAGGCAAACAAGCACAGGAGCCTGTCAAGATGAGGAGACAGAGAAGTATGGCCCAAAAGAGGGAACAGATCAAGGTTCCAGTGGGAGAACTAACCGAAGAGGAGATAGCCAACCTAACAAATGAGGAGATAGCCAACCTAACAGCTGCAGAGTTCAAAATGCTGGTGATAAAGTTGCTCACAGGTTTGACAGATATACTTAAATATGGCGGTCGCATAAGGGAAGGAGTGAAGACTATGTTAAGTGAAATGAAGGAAAATCCACACAAAATCAATGGTGAAGGGACAAAAACTGGGGTTCAAATCAATGATTTGGAACATAAGGAAGAAAAAAACAGCCAGTACAGAATGAGGAAACAAGAATTCAAAAAAATGAAGAGAGGCTTAGGAACCTCTGGGACAACTTTAAATGTGACAACATCCAAAGCATAGGGGTGCCAGAAGGAGAAGAGGAAGAGCAAGAAATTAAACGTTTATGTGAAAAAATAATGAAGGAAAACTCCCCAAATTTGGCAAAGAAAATAGGCATACAAGTCCAGAAAGCAGAGAGAGTCCCAAACAAGCTAGACCCAAAGAGGACCACACAAAGAAACATCATTATTAAAATGCCAAAGGTTCAAGATAAAGAGAATCTTAAAAGCAGCAGGAGAAAAGCAGAGAGTTACCTACAGAGGATTGCCTATAAGACTGTCAGCTGATTTCTCAAAGAAACTTTGCAGGCAAGAAGGGACTGACAAGAAGTATTCAATGTGATGAAAAGCAAGGACCTACAGCCAAGACTACTCTATCCAGCAAAGCTATCATTTATATGGAAGGGCAGATAAAGTGCTTCCCAGAAAAGGGAAAGCTAAGGGAGTTCATCATCACCAAGCCCTTAATATATGAAATGTTAAAGGGACTTATTTAAGAAAAAGAAGATTAACACTATAAACATTAAAATGTCAACAAACTCACAACTATCAACAACTAAATCTAAAAAGTAAAAACAAAAACAAACTAAGCAAACAACTGGAAAAGGAACAGAATCATAGGTGTGGGAATCATTTCCAGGGTTATTAGCTGGGAGGGGTAAGGGGGAGAAATGAGGAAATGGTGCAGGGATTAAGAAGCATAATTGGTTGGTACAAAATAGACAGGGGAAAGTTAAGAATAATATAGGAAAAGGTGAAGCCAAATAACTTATATTCACGACCCATGGACATGAACTAAGGGGGATGGGATTGCTGGAGGGAAGGGGGACTGGGAAGAGGGGAGCAAAGGGGAGAGAAATTGGGACTACTGTAACAACATAATCAATAAAATATACTTAAAAAATTAAACTACATTTTTAAATTTTAAAAATTTTTAATTTTTATTTAATTTATTTAAAAATTGACAAATTTTAAATCTTAAGCATTTGTAGGCTTAAAGCAAAATTGAGCAGAACTTCCCATACATTCTCTATCCCTGCATACACGGACAACTTTCCCTACTACCTACATCCTGCATCACAGCAGTACATTTGTTACAATCCACAACCTATGTGACACATTGTTATTACGCGAAGTTCCACTAGGTGTACATTCTGTGGGTTTAACCAATGTTAAATGACATGTACCCACTATAATAGGATCATACAGAATAGTTTCACTGTTCTAAAATCCTCTGCGCTCTGCCTGTTTATTCATCCCTTTCCACTAACTCCTGGCAACCACTGATCAATTGGTTTAGTGCTTCTTTAAAAAGAATATTTTTAAAAGTATAGTTGGCATACAATGTTATATTAGTTTCAGGTGTACAACATAGTGATTCGACATGTATGTACCTTACAATATGATCATCACAACAAGTCTAGTAACCATGTGTTATTGAATCACTGATCATTTTGCTGTCTCCATAGTTTGGCCTTTTCCAGAATATCATATAATTGGAATCATATAACATGTAGCCTTTTCAGACTGGCTTCTTTTATTTAGGAATGTACATTTAAGTTTACTATCACTCTCCCAAAGTTTCAAAGTCATGAAGACAAGGAAAGACTAAGAAACTGTCAACTAAGGAAATATGATAATTAAATGCAGCGTGGTATCCTGGATTAGATGGTCAAATGAAATGGAATTGAACAAGGACACTAATGGAAAAACTGGAGAAATTTGAATCAAGTCAGAAATTTAATTAATAGTATTTACCAATGTTATTTTCTTTTTTTAAATTGTTATTCTAGTATAGTTGTCCCAATTTTTTCCTCTTTACCAGCCAATGTTATTTTCTTTGTTTTGAAAATATACCATAGTTATGTAAAATGTTAACATTAGAGGAAACTAGATGAAGGATAATCAGGGTAAACTTTCTGTACATCTTTGCAACTCTATGTAAATATAATATCATTCAAGTAGCCCTAGTTATAAAAACATGTAATTTAAATCTAACCTATTTTAAGAAAATAAAACTATAACATATTCTTGTTTTTTATTTTTGACCTTTTCCAACTTTTTATTTGTGCACATTCAATTAGAAAAGATAACTTTTACAGGTTCTTTTGTGCCCATATTCGGCATACAAAAATGTAAAAGACTATTTACAAATAACGCATTAACTGAAACTGGAAAAAAGTAATAACAAAACTTAAGGTGACACACTGTGACAGCTCTGCTTAAGGGACATGAGAATTACTGCGAATGTGCTTCTGTAAAAGCAGCACTGTCACGTCTTGTAACTTCCTTTTTCTGTTACAACAAAATTTGAAGTAAATTCCAAAGGGTGTGGATTTCTGATCAAGATGATGGTGTAGGAAGTGGGGGTTTGGGGTGGAGGAGTGCAAAGGGAGAAAATCAGGACAACTGTAATAGCATAATCAATAAAATACAATTTTTAAAAAATCCAAAGGGACTGGAGCTTCCACTGTAGTGTGAATGAATAAAATAGTCTATTTCCTCAATTACTGTTGGTCCAGTTTTCCTTTTGCTTTGAGTCCAATGTGCAGCAGGTTTTAAAAAGTGCTTCGTTAGGGATTCTAATCACTAAGTGACAAATTACAATATTTCTTTCTTGCTTTAAACACAAATGGGTAAATCTGTTCCAAGCAGTAGCAGCTGCCCTTACCATTGGGCCCTATTACTGTGATACTTCCTGTTGAAAAAAATCTGTAAAGCAGTGTGTAGAGATTTTATCTCATAGCACACAGCAGGATGAGCTTCAGGTTCATAACTGGCATGGAGTCTATTATTCTTCGTGAATTCTGGCAAACAGATTTCAAATGGCATGTTACACCCTGCTAAAATGTTAATAACCTTAAAATCTGTGACTATTACCTGAAAACCTAGCGTGTGCAGACTACTGGCTAAATGTCTGGCAAATTTAGCTTCTTCTTCACTTGCTGCTCCAGTGTGAATAATTTTTCCTGAGGACCAAATTGTAGCTGTAATTTTAGGTTTTCTAAGCTTCATTAATACTTTTCCAACATCACACTTATAATTTGCTTCCTCCAAAGCAATCTTCCTTAAGTTCAAATGGCATCTTGTTCTACAAATGCAGACTACATTTGTGATTAGAAGGTCCAATGCAAAATCACCGTCTGCATCCATTGGGGTCGTTTAAAAACGGATCCCACCACGAAGATCACATCCGTGGGAAGAAGGGGCGGTGGCAGAGGACGCACCACTATGCTGGTTGCATCGGACGCAAAGGATGAACTGGAGGACAAGGTTGATGTCGAGGCGTCGCACTCCCCAGTCTCTGCTGGCCCGTTGTTAGGAGCCCCGAGGCTAGGCTCTGTCTTCAGCGCTTTGTTGTTCTGGATGCATATAACATGTTTTGAAAAGACTATTCAATGAAGTTTAAGATGTTATGATTTTTCTTGTTTTTATATCCCTCTTAGGATGTATAGCCAAAGAATTGTTTTTATAGTCATTTGTAATTTTCTGCATGGTCATGCCATTAATTTGATAGCCAGGGTCAAGTGTTTCTGTTTGTTTTAAATATGGGGAAATTATGTCTTTTCTTTTTGATTTCTTTGATTTCTAAAGTCAGACTGTACATTTAAGTTCATCTTGCTTCCATTCCTGTTGCCTCTACCCTGTTCTCTCCTTCTCCTTAAAGGTAAACACCTCATTAGTTTGGGGTTTAATCCCTCGAGTTTTTTCTAAATTTTCTGACAAATTAACTATTTCTTACAAAAACACTGTTTTGCAGCTTGCTTTTCTTCACTTAACCACATAGCCTAGGGATGACACCAAATCAGTAAATAGAGAGCTTCCTAATTTCCCTTTTGTGTCTGCATTGTACACTTTTTATAGTTTGTTCCGCCGATCCCCCAGGGATGAAAGAATAGCCTAATGAGTTATTGCCAATGTATCTTTTCAATAGATTCCTAGGTGAGTTTACTTAAAGGGTAAATGCATATGTGCTTTTGGTAGGTATAGTTCTGTATCAATTTGCATTCTCTCGAGCAAGTTATGAGAGTTCTGATTTTACATATGCAGATTGTCAAATAACTGGATTTTCACTAATCTGATTAGATGAAAACTGGTGTTTCAGTGTAGTTTTAATTTTTATTCTTTTTATTTAGTAGACTGAATATCTTCATTGTATAAAGACCATTGCATTTTTTGGTAACCAGACTTTATGTATTTTGTTCATTTTACTTTGGAATCTTAGAAGTTTTCTTCTAAATTTTAGGAATTATTTATATATTATAATTATGTTTTATCTGCGATATATCTTTTAATTTAATTTAATTTTTTACTTTGATTATAAAGGTTTTTTTCCCCATTCAGACTTTTTCTTTTAGTTTTAGAAAGGGCTTCTTGCATTAGCATTACTAAGTAATGAAATTCTTACATAACAATTTAAGATTTCCCATAAAGCTTAACATATTCCATTGCACCAGGGGAAAAGCCCTGGACCAAAATGTGAGCACCACTATTGAAGATGTCTGCTTAACTGATTTTTCTTTTGCCATACTATATTCATTAATTTATTCATTCAACAATATTTATGGTGTCCTGAGAGCAGGATTAACTGCATCTAAAGGCCAAGGGTTCCTGTCCCAGACTGAGTTCTGAGACATGACATTTTGGTGATGGCTGCTTTGACATCCTTGTTTCTTAAAGTGTAAATGAGGGGGTTTAGGACAGGTGTGAGAATAGCATATGCCACATTGCCCATGATGTGGAAGTCGCGGGGCAGGTCAGCCCTGTAGGCCACATAGGATATGGCAATGGAGGAGTAGTAGGTGCCAACCACCAGGAGGTGGGAGCTGCAGGTGGAGAAGGCTTTTGAGCGTCCTTCCCGGGAGCTGATGCGAAGCACCGAAGCCAGGATGTGGGCATAGGAGACAAGCACCAGGAGAAGGGGCAGGAAGGACACCACCATGGCGATGCAGAAGCCCGTGAAGGTCTGGTGTGTGGTGTCAGAGCAGGAGGCCTGGACCACAGCCAAGTGGTCACAGAAGCAGTGGTAGATGTGAACAGTGCTACCGAAAGCCATGTGGGAAGTCTGCACCACTGCTGGGATGGGCAGGATGAGGGCCGTGAGCCAGGCACTGGCTGCCAGTGCAGCATTGGTCTGCGGGGTCATGAGGACAGGATAATGTAGTGGGCGGCAGATGGCCACATAGCGGTCATAGGCCATGACCACCAGGATGAAGGCTTCAGAGCAGGAGAGGCCATGGAAGAGGTACATCTGCAGGAAGCAGGCAGGGAAGCTAAGGAAACGATCCCCAAGCAGGAATAGAGACAGCATCTTGGGAACAGTGATTGTGGTAAAGAGGATGTCCAGAGCAGAGAGGTTGGTTAGAAAGAAGTACATGGGCTTGTGGAGGCTGGGCTCTGCCACCACAGCCACCAGGATCAGGGTGTTACCCACCAGGATGAGCAGGTAGAAGAACAGGAAGATGAAGAAGACAGGGAGGAAGAGGGACTCCTGTAGAGAGGGGATGCCCACCAGGTAGAAGATTGGCAAAGTATCCGCTGATTGATTACAGGTTGTGGCCTCCATAGTGAGACAGAGCTGGATTTCTGGGAAACAGACAGCTGGAACATCTGGATACTGGGACTATCTGAAAACCATAGTAAAAAGGGTTTTAGAAGGAGATTCTATAATGTTCAGTTGATAGTTCATATAAGCACAATTATTTACAACCAACTCTAGAAGACAGATGATGGGCTATTGTACTGACTTCTACCATGTGAACCCCAAATTTCTACCTTTCTTCTTTGGTCAAACGTTAATTATTAATTAACTAATAATCTACCAAATGGAAGTCATTTTGCTGCATTCAGGTGATACAGTGAAGAAACTGAAGAAGGAAGGCAGCTTCTTAGAGTTTATATTTTAATGGGAAAAATGATTATTGAATTTTGATGGTGAAAAGTGCTTTGAAAAGATTTCTGCTGGTCTCCACCCTAGCTGCTGCTGCTACTCAGCAGCTGTTCCTGATGAACCACTAGCCTACAGACTTCTCTTGTCCCAGCTGAGAAGGTATTGTGGTCATCTGGAAACTTAAGAATTTTATAAGCCATTGTTGCCAGAAAAGAAGTCTTCTTATGACAAATGCCAAAGGCAAAATCCACCCCACACCACAGCCACCAGAGGTTGTTCTCTTCTTGCCAAGGACGGGGAGACGTGTAATTCTGCTCACCCACAGAGCCAGAGGGAGAATAATAATCCCTCTAATAATCGGGGATGTCCCTCTGAATAAGCAATCCAGGACAAAGTTCATGGTTATGATCCAGGAGCAAGTCCGTGGTCACGCTTATATGACTGCCTCTTCAACCCTGATGATTTTAAGAGTACCCACTCCCTGATTTTTCTAGAACTGTCCTGTTTTTCTTATTCTGATAAGACATTTCTCATGCCATTGAATCGAAAAATACCAAATCTGGAAATGCGCTGTCAGCTTTTTTCTTTATAGGCAAAAAGGGCAAAGACTTGCCTAAGATTACCCAGCCAGTCAGCCACAGAGCCTGGACAGGGACCCAGGCCACGGACTCTCAGACCAGGGCTCTTTCTCTACATCATGTCCCCAGAGAATCTAGAAGCTTAAGTTTTCATGTGGGGAGAGATTGCGGCAAAGGTTTTGTCTTTTATCCCTCTATTTCTAAGCTGATATTGTCAGCAGCAACCATACATCTCAATTTTTTCTTTAGTCTCTTAAGTGTGGTGGGTAGCCTGGTTCCTGCTGGGGAGTAAAGGCTGGTAAATGTCTTTCTAAAAAGACACGTGGTGGGAATGCAAACTGGTGCAGCCACTGTGGAAAACAGTATGAAGCTTCCTCAAAAAATTAAAAATGGAACTGCCTCATGACCCAGTGATTCCACTTCTGGGAATATATCTGAAGAAACTTGAAACACAAATTCGAAAGAATATAGGCAGCCCTAGTTCATTGCAGCATTATTTACAATAGCCAAGCACCCTACCATAGATGAATGGATGAAAAAGCTGTGGTTTATTACACAATGGAATAGTACTCATAGTAAAAAAGAAGGAACTCTTTTACCTTTTGCAACAGCATGGATGGATGTGGAGAGAATTATGCTAAGAGAAATAAACCAGAGTGAGAAAGTCAAATACCATCTGATCTCATTTATATGTGGAATCTAATGAACAAAATAAACTAACAAACAAAATAGAAACAGACTCATAGATACAGAGAACAGACTGACAGCTGTCAGAGGGGTGGAGTGTTGGGGGGCTGGGTGAAAAAGTGAAAGGACTAAGCAAAAAAATTAAATAACCCTCATGGATACAGATAACAGTATGGCAATTACCAGAGGGAAAGGGGGTAGGGGGAGGTAGAAGAGGGTAATGGGGTTAAATGGTGATGAAAGGAGGCTTGACTTTGGGTGGTAAACACACAATACAATATACAGATTTCGTATTATAGAAATGTACACTTGAAACTTGTATAACTTGATTAACCAATGTTACCCCAATAAATTTAGTTTAAAAAGAAGACACATGGAACAGACCACTTCATTCTGAATACTTCTTTGAAAGAAAGAATATTATTCCAGAGGTCAGCCCTGCTTACCTAGGTAGGAAAGGAATATGGTTGCATCTCAGCTTAAATGTTAACCCTCAGCTAAACAGGCACAACCTGCCTAAACTGATCATTGGTTTTTTTTCATATCCAGACTGATGCAAATGACATTTTCCTGTATGTCTATAGAGCTCAAAGAAGTTGATTTTGGATTAAATGTCATTGACTTAAGCTGAGTTGGGGTTTGAGGGGCAGCAATTCAGAACCATCAGGTTCAATCATACTCTCCTCCTCTCTCCTCTGCCCCACTTCTGTTAAAGAACAGGGAGACATGCTGAGTCTGAACTCCAGAAATGGAGTGTCTTCCTCAAGGTCAAACAATAAGTTCATGGCAGAAGTGGGCCTTGAACCAGTATCCTGGTTCTCACCCCGTGTTTACAAAGATTTTTCATGACTGAAGAGAATTCCTTAGCCTGCCATTAAAAGTCCATCTTCTTGAGGCTTATTTCTCCTCATTCTGGTCAAATGGCAACTTTTTGCTCTTATTCCTTTGCCAAACTCAGCTCAAATATTCTCTCCTCTAAGGAGGAGGTCTTGGTGGACTCAGGGGACTCTTCTCTGGGCTTTCTCAGTTCCTGTGCTTTCCTTTGTCATCATTATGATCACACTGGGTTGTTTCTGTGTATCTATGTACTTATGGCTCCACCAGACGGGGAGCATTCACAGAACTGTCATGGGGCCTCATCGTTTCCGTGTAACAATGCACTCTACCCTTCCCAGGAGCTCGGTGCTCTAGAGGCAGGAGCCAGAATACAGCTTTCCCATCAGGCCTCGTTTTGCTGCTGAATAATAAAATCAGAGTGAAGGTGCCACTGGCAATTCAATAGTGTTAGTCTAACCCAGTGGTTCTCAACCTTCCTAATGCCATGACCCTTAAATACAGTTCCTCATGTTGTGGTGACCCCCAACCATAACTAAAGCATAGTGATTAATCACAAAAATAAATATGTAATTATACATGTGTTTTCCGATTGTCTTAGGTGACCCCCATGAAAGGGTTGTTCGACCCCCAAAGGGGTCGTGACCCACAGGTTGAGAACCGCTGGTCTAACCCCTTTTTGTGAGGGACACAAAAGGGGAGCTAAGAAACAGCCCGTGATTTGCCCAAGGTCACAGAGTAGGTGGGCCACAGAACTGGAACTAGACTATTAGCAGGGCTGGGTCATCACCCTGAGCCCAGATAACTCACTTACTTGGGGCCCCAAGACCGACCAACTAGTTGAGGTTTATGTGCTCACGTACTGCCTTTTCTCAGCGTCTGTTTTGGCAGAGTGGGCATGTGGTTAGGGTGCCAGCTAGATAGGAGCACCAAGACGTTTTTGAAAGTATTTAGTATTCGATATTTTTAAAAAGCATTAATGTAGCATCATAGTAAAAATCAGAAAGTCTCTGGACTTCTTTACATTTATTTTGTGGTTCAGATTAACTGACTTAATTTTGAATACATATTGTGGGGGTGTTTTTAAAAATTAAATTTATTTATTTTTTATTTTTAAAGAAGATTTTATTTATTTATTTATTTTTAGAGAGAAGGGAAAGAAGGGGGAGAGGGAGAGAAACATTGATATGCAAGAACTACATTGATTGGGTGCCTCTCATGTGCCCCCAACTGGGAACCTGGCCCACGACGCAGGCATGTGCCCTGACTGGGAATTGAACCAGCAACCTTTGGGTTTGCGGGCCAGCACTCAATCCACTGAGCCACACCGGCCAGGCCTACTGAGGTGTTTTCAGAGCTTAAGGACACTAAATGTATTCTTACGGGACAGTTTTCTTGGTCAGGATTGCCTACCAGTCTGTTATAGTGCTGGGGGCGGGGGGAACAAAGTAGACAGAAAAACCAATCCCCTGAATGTCCAACCTGATGCCACACTTCCCATTATCACCTTGTCTCATCATTCAATCTGCCAGGGAGTGGTTATGACCATTCAACTGAAGGTCAGAGAAGGACAAGCCCTTGTTCAAGGTCATGGCTGGTGAGGGGTGAGAGCAGAGGTGGTTGTAGAGTCAGCATACTGCAAGAGCTAAGCCCTGTCTGACAACCAACAGTTCTGGCTCCTGGACCAGCTGTGGCTTTGGGCCTTGGAGCCTCATTTTCCCCATCTGTAAACTGAGGGCTTTGGAAAAGATGATCTTCTCCAGCTCAGAAAACATTTTTGAGTGTCACCGCTCTGTTTGGCCCAGTGAGGGGTTGGAGATGTATATCTCTATCACCCAAGCCTCTAAGGAGGGAGATCAAGAGCTCCCCCATTTATCAAACCTCTCTTGCATGCTTGATTCCTTATAGTTATTGTGTGTTACACTTCACTACAACTGCCAAATCCATGCCATTCTCTCACAATATTTTCATCACGCTGTGCTATTCTCGTCTAAAAGGAGCAGGATATGTGTGGATTACAAAGTTCAGGTTCATTAGCTTTGGAGTTAGAAAGACCTGGGTTTCCATTCTGGCTCTACTACCTTCCACTTTCTCTCTCTGAACTACAGTTTCCTCACCTGTGACTCATAATATTGACAGAGACCTCATTAAATATTCTCATTTTCTTCACCGTAGTAGGCCTGGCCTCCTTGTAAGGTACCCTAACAAGCTCATCAGCCTCTTGCTTGTGACTGCACATCCTTTCCTGTCCTGCCAGGATGTCTGACTGAGGGTCACACAGACCGTGTGTGCACCCTTGGACCGTCACATTCACACATTCCACGTGTGCTCATTGACTCCTCACCATGGCTCTCCGTGCCCCTGGCCGCCCTGAGCCTGTCTGCCGGCCCCAGCCTTTGCCAGCTTCTGGGCACTCCCTCCCGGGCCCAGCTCACCTGCCATGCCTGATCCACCTTGGTGTCTTCTGTGGAGTCACTGCATTTGGCCCTGGGGGGAAGCCAGGTAGGGGCTGAGCCAGAGCCCATTAAACCCTGGAGTCAGGGTGTGCTGGGGCCCTCTCTCTCAGGTTGGCTTCCCCATGGGACCTCACGTCCCCCAGGTGGGAGCAACTTCCTAAGGTGGAGTGGGGGATTTGGCCCTGGGCTTTGCAGATAATGAAAGCAGCATCATTAACAATCCTCGTGGGTTCCAAAAGTTTATCACTAATGGGGCAGTTGAATTTGTTTCCCTATCTGGCCTCACAATAGCCAGAAAAGACAGGCCGTGTCAGGATTGTTTCTCCTATTTAGCATTTGGGAAAACCAAGATCTAGAGAAGTGACATGACTTGTCCAAGGTCACCTGAGTGGCTGGTGGCAGAGCTGGGACTTGGACCCAAGGCTCCAATTCTAGTTCAGTGGTTCAGCAGCACGTGTTCTAATGGCTGAGACCTGAGTTCTTTCCAGTAATGTCACCTTGCATAAATCCTGTACCCGCAATGAGCCTTCCCTTCCTTATCTGTAAAACAGGGTATAACAACACTGCCTGTCTCACAGGCACCAGGGAAGGGTTCGGTGCTTTGCCCAGCACCTCCCACTGAGTAAACATTTAATGAGTGAGAGCTATCATTTTAATAAATCCAAATCGTAACCCCCTGTTGCATGATTGGGATATACTGTACTGCCGGGCTGCAATGAGAAACGTGCAAAGGTTTTGTGGAAAGACTTTGAGGTGCAGGGCTGTGCCCCAACCCCAGGCAGGGCCGAGCCCAGTCACAGACTGCTCCTGCCTCGCTCTTCGTGACTCCGTTCGATGGCTCCAGAGCTCTATGTTTATAACTCTGTCACTCTTTCACTAATAGGTGTAAAATTTAAACAATTTTTTAAAAATTTCACAAACTATTTTCCCTTCCTTTCTCAGAGGTAATCAGTATTGCTGATTTGGTGGGGTCCTTTCAGACCTTTTCTAAGCGTGTGTGTGTGGGGGGGAGTGTTTCCTTTTAACACAAATTGTATCATTTTGTATTTACTGTGTCACATATATTCTAACTTAATAAGTCTTGGAATATTTCTGTCTGACCTACTTCATTTTTTTAAGCTGATTTTTGGTATTTGTTAGTATGGATCTGATGGAGTTTGTCTGATGGACATTTGAGTTATATCTGATTATTGCTATTATGAATAATATTATAATTAACATCTTTCTAATGTGTATTTTAGAGCACATGGGCCTAGATATTTCTCTGAGATAGATAGATCCTTAGAAGTAGAACATCTGGGCCAAGCAGTAAGCACATTTTCAAATGGAATAGGGTGTGTATGTGCAGGGACCCTCCCGGCTTCAAACCTCGAGGCTTTTAGAACATGGAACCACAGCAATGACTGGGATGACCCTGTTTTACCAGTGCCTGATGCCGTACTCAAAACCAGGAGAAAGCCACGCACAGGAGATTTATTTCAGCCCACAGAAAAGACTTCAATAATAGATCCCGATTGACCGTCAATTAGCCATTGGCAGCTGAGTACAAAACTTCATGGGAACCAAGCACAGGTGGAGGAAACGGGAATGGAGGTGAGAATTCACAAAAAATGCCTTGTTTCATCATTTTGGTTTAACATTATTATAATAGTGACTTTAAAAATTATGTATAAAGACCCTCATTACTATTTGCTGAAATAGTCTCTGTTGATGCCTTTACTTAAAGTTTTAAGCTCCATATCTTTATCACAATTTTCTAAGGAAGATTTTCTTCCCTTTAACATATGCTACAATAATGTCACTGCCTGCTCCCTTCAATTTTTGAGAATGGTTTCCTATTCTGTCTGTTTGGGGGCACTGTTGTTTTGCCCATCCCTGGCCCCTTTTTGACCTAGGTGATTCCTGAAGTGGCTGTTAAAGTTCTTTCGCATAATTGAGTGTAAGCTCCATTTCTTGGTGCTAAAATTAGTCCCTCCTGACAGGTAGCACCGAGTCTTGTCAGCACTAGAATAATACCTCCCCTGCTCCGGTGGGAGCTGCTCTGTGCAATCAGTCCACATCCACCACAATGTTAACTACATGAGGACTCCCAAACAAACAGTAGCAGGTGTCAGAGATTAAAAATATCTATGGAAGACATCTTTACCTTGAATTAAATATCATCCTCTATGCTCCCACCATGCCCTGTGCTCCCCTCTGAATTGGCACTCAACACACTGTGCTATTTCTGCCCACGTCTGCCTCCCTCACTAGACTGTGAACAAATTGAGGGCAGCGACTATCCTGATATATCTCTATGTCTCTCCCTTCTACTGCATTGTCTAGCACCTCCAAAATGCTTGGTAAAGACTTCTTAAATGAACTACTGAATGGGGGAAAGTTATATTCAACAGCTTGATACCTAGTGTGAATGTGAAAACCACCACTATCCACTGTCCCCATGGGAGGATTTGGACCAAACATTGAGAACAACAATTGCAGATATGCCCAATCGAGGGATGCCTTTTAAGAGTTTACTGTACTATGAAATACCATATTCATATAGAGTAAAAACATGGAAAGCCTACATATTTAATTGTAAAGCAAAAAGTTTAATTGTAAAGCAAACACAATATCACCATCATTCATGGGAGAAGGAAACGTTGACACCTCATAAGGTTCCCAATGCCCCTCCCTGTTTACAGCTCTTTCCCGGTCCTTCTGGCTTTTAATCATATGCCTTCTGTTTTCTTCATAGTTTATGACATCTGCAGGCATTGATAAAAATATAGTGTAGCTTTGCCAGTTTTTAAACTTTATATAACTGGAATCCTGTTTTATATATATATTTGACTCCTTATTTTTTTTAAAAAGCTCAACATGATGTGAGATTACTTCATGTTCTTGCATGTATATGTAATTTCTTCATATTTTATGGGTGTATAGTGTTACATGTTATCAACATTCCACAAATTAGAGAAATGCTGCTGTGCTTGATCAAAGAGTATGCGTATCCTCAACATTATAAGATATTTTCCATCCTGACTGGTGTTACTCTGTTGGTTGGGCATCATCCTGCAAAGCAAAAGGTCGCTGGTTTGATTCCTAGTCAGGGCACATGCCTGGGTTGTGTGTTTGGTTCCCCAATTGTTTCTCTCCCTCTCTTTCTCCCTTCCGCCCCCCTCTCTAAAAACAAATAAATAAAATCTAAAAACAAAACAAAACAAAGAAATATTTTCCCATCCTAAGATCAGGCCTATAGTCTCCTGTATAGTTTTATAGGTTTGCTTTTTATATTTAGGTCTTTTTAAAAATGATATTTTTAAAATTTATTTATTTTTAGAGAAAGGGGGAGGAAAGGAAAGAGGGAGAGATGCCTCATTCAGTTGCCTCTCGTACTCATCCTAAGCGGGGAACTGAGCACACAACCCAGGCATGTGCCCCGACTAAGATTTGAACCAGCGACTTTTCACTTTGCGGGACGATGTCCAACCAACAGAGTCACACCAGTCAGGGCTCATATTTAGGTCTTTAATGAGATTGATTTTTATGTTCACCTGAGGTAGGAGATGTCAGAACATGGCGGTCCAGTCCGTGCGATCAGCGGGAAGGGGTGCAGCTTCTACCCCAGCTTCTACTGCAGCTGTGCCAGCTCGCGCACAAAGGCTCCTCCCTCCAGCCCAGTTCCTTTGGGCATCTCTGGCCTACACTACCTGTTCTGGTCAAAACACAGCGGTGGCTGGCCCTACCGCGGGACTTTTGACATATGCAAATGAGTTGTATGCAAATTAGCCGGGTCCCAGCTTCCCCCATTGGAAATGAGAATGGACTTTGCTTGAAATATTGATGGACCTAGCACAAACTTATAGACTGGGAAAAGTAAATAACTTGTTGAATGTGTTTGATGGGTAAAACTCGCCCTAATCTATACGTATGTCTGGAAAACTGCAGCACTGGCACCCGCAAACGTAAAACTAGAACTTCCAACGGGTTTACAAATCGGACTGGGGGTTTCCTCTTTCTCTCCATTTCTTTTTTCTTTTTTTCCCTATTGCTTTGCTCTTATAGACACTTGAGGTGGCCAGGGAGCTTTTGTTTTACTTCTAATCCTTTTCTCTCTCTCTTTTCTCTTAATAAACCTAGGTGTGAAAACCTGGACTGTTTTCTACATGATTTCTCAGAGCAAAAGCAAGCTGAAAGGAAAGAAATTTCATTTTTTGAGATATGGGTACCTGGTAGACTAATACCACTTATTATACATCCAACTTCCACACTGATTGCAGTGTTATTCCTTTGTACATCAATTGTACATATATTTAAGGGTCTGTTTCTGAGCTCTCTATTCTGTTTTATTAATCTATCAGTCTAAGTTTTAATAACTGACCTTTCTGTGTTCTCCTTTATTACCATTTAGTTTTATTAATATTAAAAATCTATTTGCTACTTTTAAGCAGATACTTCTTATATTTTATCTGACATTTTAGCCAGTCTAATTGGTTTCTGGTGGTATCTATTTGTTGTTGTAATTTGCACTTCTCCTATTACCAAAGAGGTTGAGCACTTTCCTGTATGTATTAGATATTTGTTTATTTGACATCTGTTTCTCTTCCCATAGAAAGGTTGATTTCATAACCTAGCCTATCATTAATAGAAATGGAAGTCACAATGGTATATTTTGGTTCTGCTATGTTAGTCATTCTTTCCCTCAAAAAAACATTTTAATGTCATTCTCTTTCTTAACACACTGGTATCCTGGGAACAGAATTAACTCCATCTAAAGTCAGAGGTCTCCAGAATGTCCCTGGCTCTGGGGACAGGCCATTTTGGTGATGGTTGCTTTGACATCCTTGTTCCTCAGTGTGTAGATGAGGGGGTTTAGGACAGGTGTGAGGATTGCGAACACCACATTGCCCATGATGTGGAAGTCCAGGGACAGGTCAGCCCTGTAGGCCACATAGGATATGGCAATGGAGGAGTAGTAGGTGCCAACCACCAGGAGGTGGGAGCTGCAGGTGGAGAAGGCTTTTGAGCGTCCTTCCCGGGAGCTGATGCGAAGCACCGAAGCCAGGATGTGGGCATAGGAGACAAGCACCAGGAGAAGGGGCAGGAAGGACACCACCATGGCGATGCAGAAGCCCATGAAGGTCTGGTGTGTGGTGTCAGAGCAGGAGGCCTGGACCACAGCCAAGTGGTCACAGAAGCAGTGGTAGATGTGAACAGTGCTACCGAAAGCCATGTGGGAAGTCTGCACCACTGCTGGGATGGGCAGGATGAGGGCCGTGAGCCAGGCACTGGCTGCCAGTGCAGCATTGGTCTGTGGGGTCATGAGGACAGGGTAATGTAGTGGGCGGCAGATGGCCACATAGCGGTCATAGGCCATGACCACCAGGATGAAGGCTTCAGAGCAGGAGAGGCCATGGGAGAGGTACATCTGCAGGAAGCAGGCAGGGAAGCTGAGGAAACGATCCCCAAGCAGGAATAGGGACAGCATCTTAGGGACAGTGGATGTGGTGACAAGGATGTCCAAGGCAGAGAGATTGATCAGGAAGAAGTACATGGGCTTGTGGAGGCTGGGCTCTGCCACCACAGCCACCAGGATCAGCGTGTTACCCACCAGGATGAGCAGGTAGAAGAACAGGAAGATGAAGAAGACAGGGAGGAAGAGGGACTCCTGTAAAGAGGGGATGCCCACCAGGTAGAAGATGGGTAAAGAGTCTTTTGATCCATTACAGGCTGTGGCATCCATGGCAGGATAGAGCTGTGTGCTAGGGTGATGAGCAGCCAGAACATCTGGAAACCAGAAAAAACAGGAGTTTGGAATGACAAGTCAATACAGTTTAAATCATTGATGATCAGTTTTAGAGAAATGGTGGTACCCTTCAATATTAATTCTTCCATTTTAACCCATAATTCACTCCTTCCTTCTTCTGTTACTCATTTAGTAAGTACATACAATGTGCATGGCTGTAAAAAGGAAAATAGGGTACTCAAGGCCCCTGCATTCACAGGGGTTAAATTCCGCTGAATGGCTGGTATGTTTAAAAGCCAATCATACAGTTAATTATCTGGTTACAACTGTGCTGAGTATATTGAAAAGAGCTTCTTTCTACCCCTTTTCTGTTCCTTGTCCCACATTATCTTCTTGGCATCAGATCCTAGATGAGCTCTTCAATCCCTACATTACTGTATTTTCATTTGCTCTCACTTAAAATTTCACCAAGTGTCATCACTAGGAAGGGCTGATTTTTCCAAGGCTTTCTGTAGCATGCTGTCTGCTCAGTCTACTCATTGCCCAGAGAGTGGCTCCTCTCTCATTCTCCAGGTGCAGCAGCGCCACCCGCCTGCCTGCCTACTGAATTCTCTGGGTGCATGCCCACTCAGGTTTCGGTGGTGGGAGGGACAAATGCCTTCTTGTAGGACAACTCTCTTCCCCACAAAGCCCAAGCTGATGGTGGATCTTTCCACTACTCAGAGCGCATCCTGGGCTATTATCTTCCTTCCTCCCAGCTGCTACAGCCCAGTGAGTGTTCTGTTTAGTTCTTTTATGCCCACTCTGCCCTTGACTCCTCTAATACCAACTCAGAAGAAGCCACAGGTTGAGCTATCTTGAGAGACATTGTTTCTTGGAAGGATCCAGAGACCTGTAAGCTGCGGCTTTCCATGGACAAAAGAACTCTAAAACAGAGATTGTACTGGGGTCAACACTGGGACTGCTGGACTTGAGTTAAGGCATTACTGGCCAGTTCTCACTTCAGGATGGCCTCTGGTGAGTGGCTCAGGCAGCCTCACATTTATATCTGCATCACTGCTGTTAGAACCCCAATGATTCCAGTTCCCTTTGAATTCCTCAAAGCTACATCTACCTTCTTTCTTTCCTAAAAAAATGAACAAAATCATGTGTCATGTCCTAGAATCAGAGAATGTCAGAACCAGAAAAAAAAGATGTTTTAAAAATCTTTAATTCTAACCAAATTCTCCTCCCCACTCCACTTCCCCACCACCTTTTCAATTCTTCCTGGTTTGCTCTGGTATTGATTTGAATTGTGCAGCCTCACTTCTAGATTTGGAAGTGGTGAGTGGCAAATGCTTTGTCTAAAATGAGCATAAGGGAGTCAACCAACCTGCATGTGTGTTCCTTGAAAGAAAACCTCAGAGGTTCCCCTCCATGACCTGGGCAAGAAGGTAAACCTGATTATCCCCATTTTAAAGTTATTCCTTAGTGAACCAGAACCCCATCCAACAAGTTCAGCCACCAGGTTTTACTCACACCTCAAGGAATGGAAACTGCACTGCCCTGCTCTCAGAGAGGCAGTCATGGCTGATGGTCCTAGGTCAGGGCAGAAACAAGGGCCAAAGCCAGAGGGGTCCTAAGGCGCCATCAAGTCCAGCTGCCACTCTCTCACCTCCTCTGTCCCACTGCTTTGCAGGTGCAGGTAGAGGTGCTGAGACCCAGGTGGAGAGGTGGCACATGGCTTTTCATTGCCACAAGGTGCTAGACTATCTCACAAGTAGACCAGGTACATGCTGGGTCACCACAAGGCAGGGGCACCAAAAATACTTCTTGCAAGAATTTCACATTTGATATTTCAAAGCACCATTTAACTAGATAAGAAGAAATATCTGAATTTGACTGGATTTTCCTACACTTAATTTACAGGTTAGGGTTCTTGTTTTACATCTGACTGACACAGCCTTGTGCTTGGGGCCTAAAGGATGCAATCAGGTCTTTCTGGGCCCCTGACCCCAGTTCTACATCCCTCTCCCCACAGCTTGCCCCTGTCTCACCACTCTGGTCTTTGCTGAGGTTTGGCACTTTTTCACAGTTCACTCACCTGCCAAACCTGGTCCACCTTGGAGTCTCCTGTGATGTCCCCTTTTGTGTCTTCCAACCTGGCTTGGTACAGAAGAACCAGGCAGGTGCTGAGCAGTGGCCCATTAAACCCTCTAACCCCTCCTTATAGCCAGGTCTACTGAGACCCTCTCCCTTAATATGGGACTCGTTGGGGCACTGTGGGTCCCCCCGCCCTCACTCAGAATATACCTCTTGGCTCTTCCTAGAGGGGATTTGCCTCTGGGACTTGCTGATAATGAGAACAGTATTGTTAACAACCCTCAGGGGTTCCAGAACTTACAACCAACAGGGCAACTTTAATTGACATTATTCCATCTGGTCCTCAGAACATCCAGGGGAGATATCAGCCCAAAAGGAGGAAAGTAAAGTCCAGAGAAGTGAAATCACTATCAGTCTGATGTTGATGTTTGGTAACAGAGCTGCCGTCAGAACCAGGGCTTCATTCCCAGGCCTGTGCTCTGCAGTGTTCTGTCATGGGTAAGGGCTCAGGGTCTAAAGTAGAAAGTCCTAGATTTGAATACAGGTTTTAATATGTTTTAGCTTTGTAACCTTAGGTAGTTTTCTTAGCCTCTTTGAGTCTGAGTTTCTCCGTGTGTAAAAAGGAACATAACAATATTACCTATCTCCGAGAGTTTTTGAGAGGACTTGAAGTGAAACGTGATTATTTGAAAATTACTCCAGGAGTTTTGTTTGAATTACCTGGCTATGGCCAGAGGAGAGTCTTTCTGCTTATATTCAATTTCCCAGGGGACTGTTGGTGTCCGTCTCCTGCAAGAGAAGATGCAACTTTTATGGGTTCTCATGGTCTCTAGATGCCAAAAGCTGGCTTCACCAGGAACTGCACTCAACAGCTGGCACCTAAGCTTAGACTGCTTAGTACCCAGTACTTGGTTTGTTCTGCTTATAAAGCTGCTCTCTTGCTCCTTTCCCCCAAAAGAGAAGCAATAGGCTTAGTGCCATTGTACCTACATCTTAGGATGTGTGTGTATGAGCTGCTGGCAGCCAATACTCCGCTGTTCGAAGGCAGGCCACCCATTGTATCTACTACGGTCTACCCCTTTAATATCTCAGATTCATCAACTGATCCAAGAAGTTTACTCCATTTGTACATAGGGTTTCCACAATTTGAAAGAAAATCTCTGAGAGAAGGATTAGTGGGATTAACTGTTGCCCCTGCAACTATAGTCAGTCCCAAGGCTGCAAATGATATGCATCATCTTCTCTACCACTGTTCTAGAGTCCCTTCTCTTTTCCCTCACACTCAATCACTTCAGTTGGTCTAGATCAGTAATTTTCAAACTTTTTCATCTCATGGCACACATAAACTAATTACTGAAATTCTGTGGCATATCAAAAAATTACTATATTTTTTTGCCAAGCTGACAAAAAAAAAGTATAATTTTGATTCATTCATACCAGATGATGATTGTTGCATTGGCTGTTATTTTTTAATTTGAAAGCCTAAAGGAAAAGAGGTCAGTGACTAAATAGTCAGGTTTTGCATGTTTTAAAATTTTTTGAAGCACACTGGTTAAAAATCAGTGGTCTAGATGGATTTCCTTCTAATATACTCACCCCTGATAGTCCTGGTTACTATGCCTCATCAGGCTATGGTTGCATTAATCGCCCATTTACAGTAAACTTGGCCATGGTAAAACAAGAAGTGTTCCTATGCGTCAGTGCCAATATCCAAGCCCCATTTTGAAAGAGCAGTCTTACTTTCTCTTGATGATCAGAGTCAATTACCCTGGCAAATATGGTAACTCCTTTTTTTGACCGCTGGTCTACTTGCACGGTGGACCTAAAATGGGCAAGCAGCAGTTGTAACTTTAAATTTATCGAGATGTACTGTGTCTCCTGTGAAATCAGGACTGCTTAATCCACAAAGGCCAAAGTCAATGGGACTGAAGCGCAATTCCACCACACGGGCCACTATGGGTAATGGTGAGTGAAGCCACTCTAACTGTCACCCTGGTTCTTGGCAGGAAGCCTTCTTTTCTAATGGGCAATCATGCTGCAAATGGATCATTCCATTCAGACAGGAACATAAACCCCATTATCATGCTCTGATTGGAGTAGCTAGTGGTTTTCTTATGCAATCTGTTCAAGCCTCCCACCCACCCATTCCCACCTACACATTACTGTATTGCTGACACATGAGAACTCGCTAACAAAGAAGTGATATCAATTACAAAATTATAAGAACTTACAGGGGAAAAATTGACATTGAATTAAATGCTAATTTCTTGGTTTCCATAATTCTCTTTGCTTCTCTCTATGCTTGTCACCATCTTGTATTATTTTTCTGGGTCTGACCCCCCACTAGACTATCAATACTTGAGGACAGTAACTATGTCTGGTTTATGTTTGTCTCCAGCACATAGTAAAATTTTTTTTATAAATGATTGCATGATTGCTTTTTTAACATTAACAGTTATTTTATAGCATCAGTAGGAAGCCTTTTTGATCCAGTATTTGAGGACCAGGTTTTAGCTGTCTGCTTAATTGAGTGAAGCCAATTTAGGCTACTGTAACTTATTCTAAAATACTTGTGTTTCTATTTCATTGTCACTGGTATCCAGGGAGCTGGATTAGTTGCATCTAAGGATTAAGGCCCCAGAAGGCCCTGGGTCCCAGGGACATGCCATTTTAGTGGTGTCCACCTTGACATCCTTGTTCCTCAGTGTGAAGATGAGAGGATTAAAAACAGGTATGAGAATGGTGAACACCACATTGCCCATAATGTGTAAGTCCAGAGGCAGGTCGGCCCTGCAGGCCATGTAGGCTATGGCAATGGAAGAGTAGTAGGTGTCAACCATCAGGAGGTGGGAGCTGCAGGTGGAGAAGGCTTTTGAGTGTCATTTTCAGGAGCTAATGTGAAGCACCGAAGCCAGGATGAGGGCATAAGAGAGAAATATCAGCAGAAGGTATGGTTTCAGAGCAAGAGGCCTGGGCCACAGCCAAGTGGTCACAGAAGCAGTGGTAGGCCTGGGCCCCAGAACCAAAAGCCATGTGGGAAGACTGCACCACTGCTGGGATGGGCAGGAGGAGGGCGGTTATGTGGACAGGATGTGCAGTGGGTAGCAGATGGCCACAGAGCAGTCATAGGCCATGACCACCAGGATGAAGGCTTCAGAGCAGCTGAGGCCATGGAAGAGGTACATCTGCAGGAATCAGGCCAGGAAGCTGAGGAAGCAGTCCCCAAGTAAGAATAAGGACAGCATCTTGGGGTCCATGGTTGTAGTGGAGAGGACGTTCAGGGTTGAGAGATAGATCAGGAAGAAGTATATGGGCTTGTGGAGGCTGGGCTCTGCCACCACAGCCACCAGGATCAGGGTATTACCCACCAGGATGAGCAGGTAGATTAAGATAAAAATAAGACAGGGAGGAAGAGAGGGGATACCCACCAGGTAGAAGACAGGTAAGGAGTCCTCTGACCTTTTACAGGTGGTGTCCACCATGGGTGAGGGCTAGATGTCTGTAGACAGACACTGCAGCATCAGCACATATCTAGAAACCAGAACAATCAGGGAAGCATTAACTAGAACATATATCTTTGTTTTCTCCAATCGTGGAACTCAATCCTGATAGTTCCTTTGTGCCTGGAATTTCATTGTACAACTAAGATGCCCAGAATGGTGAGGTGTTTAATGAGCAATCATTGAAAGAACTGGTCCTGCCTGGTGGAGAAGAGAGGTGGCACAAGCACCTGAAGGGCTGTCAAAGGACAGGAACAACACTTACAGAGAACTAGGGCCAGTATTAGCAGCTCCAGGGGCCCAGAGTTCAGCCCCACGTATGGGATAAGTTTCTTACAACTAGAACTATCCTATTAGGCAAAAGATAGGCTCAAGAATTAGTGAATTCCATAAAGCTAAAGGTATGTAAGGCTGGGCTATTTTTGGCTGAAATGCTACAGAGGAAGTTTAATATTCAGATAGGAGCTAGAGTAAAGACCTTTAAGCAACCTTTCAAACCTGGATCCATTGATTCTTTTTAAAAAGGTAACATAGCCCTGGTCTGGTACTTGGTTGGTTAGAGTGTCATCCTGATATACCAAGGTTGCATGTTTGATCCCTGGTCAGGGTACATAAAAGAATCAACCAATGAATGCATAAATAAGTGGAACAACACATTGATGTTTCTCTCTCCACTCCTCCCTGCCATTCTCTCTAAATCAGAAATAAAATAAAAATATTAAAGGTAACATAAACCATATCGATCAGATTGCAGAATTTCTGGCCAAGATGAAGGCGTAGGTAGACACATTGCATCTACCTCCACAACTAAGGAGTACAACTAACTCAAAACTGGAGACAACCAGAAGTTCCAGAAAATTGAGCTGCATGGAAGTCAAACGAACAAAGATATAAAGAAGAAATACTCAGACAGGTAGGAGGGGCAGAGAAAACACGGCATGGAGGCAGCAGCGGCAATAGCAGCTGTGGCCGGTGGATGGAAAGCATAGTCACACACTAAAAAAAGTAGGGAGGGACACCTGGGGAGCACTCCCAGCACCAGACCAGACTGTACAGCTCTCGGTTCCAGTATCAGTGAAAATAAAGCTTCATTGTTTCTGACTGTGAAAACCAGTGGGAATTGGAGCAGAGGAAGAAACTGCCAGTCTCAGGAGAGTCCATTTATTTAAGGGCCCCCACCATCCTAGAACGTCCGCAGACCCTCCCACTCTGGGAACCATGGCCAGGACAACAGCTAGAGAAACACCAGTCCAGTGCAGGAAGTGGGGGAAGTGCCTGGAAAAGGGGTGAGTGCTGAGCAAGCAGCATTGTTCCCTCTCAGGCCCTTCACCCACATACAGCACCACAATGTGGTGAAACAGGTAGCCCGGTACTGATGAATACCTAAGGCTCTGCCCCTTACAATGTAATAGATGGGACAGCTCTACCTAAGACACAGAGACAAACACAGGAACCTGTCAAGTTGAGGAGATAGAGAAGTATGGCCCAAAAGAGGGATCAGATCAAGGTTCCAGTGGAAGAACTAAGTGACGAGGAAATAGCCAACTTAACAGATGAGCAGATAGCCAGCCTAACAGATGAAGAGTTCAAAACACTGTGATAATGATGCTTACAGACGTGACAGTTGCGCTTGAGTACGGCAAACATAGAAGGGAGAAATGAAGGCTCTGCTAAATGAAATGAAGGAAAAGCCACACAAAACCAGTGGCGAAGGGAAGGAAACTAGGGTTCAAATCAATGATTTGAAACATAAGGAAGAAAAGAACAGTCAACCAGTACAGAATGAGGAAACAAGAATTTTAAAAAATGAGGAGAGGCTTAGGAACCTCTGGGACAACTTTAAATGTGCCAACATTCAAATCATAGGGTTGCCAGAAGCAGAAGAGGAAGAGCAAGAAATTGAAAAATTATGTGAAAAAATAATGAAGAAAAACTTTACTAATTTGAGGAATGAAATAGACGTACAAGTCCAGGAAGCACAGAGTCCCAAACAAGTTAGACCCAAAGAGCACCACACCAAGATACATCATCATTAAAATGCCAAAGGTTAAAGATAAAGACAGAATCTTAAAAGGAGCAAGAGAAAATAAGAAGAGCTACTTACAAAGGGGTTCCTATAAAACTATCAGCTAATTTCTCAAAAGAAATTTTGTAGGCAAGGAGGGACTGGCAAGAAATATTCCAAGTGATGAAAAGCAAGGACCTACAACCAAGATTACTCAGTCCAGCAAAGCTATCATTTAGAATGCAAGGGCAGATAAAGTGCTTCCCAGACAAGATAAAGCTAAAGGAGTTCATCATTACCAAGCCATTATTACATGAAATGTTAGAGATTTATGTAAGAAAAAGAGGATCAAAACAATAGACACTAAAATGACAACAAACTCACAACTATCAACAACTGAATCTAAAAATAAAAACAAAAGCCAACTAAGCAAACTAGAATAGGAACAGAATCATAGGTATGGGAATCATTTGGAGGGTTATCAATTGGGAGGAGGTAGGGGGAAAATGAGAGAAATGGTGCAGGAATTAAGAAGCATAATCGGTTGGTACAAAATAGACAGGGGGAAGTTAAGAATAGTATAGGAAAGGGTGAAGCCAAAGAACTTGGACGACCCATGTACGTGAACTAAGGGGGGTGGGATTGCTGGAAGGAAGGGGGTGATGGGAAGAGGGGAGCAAAGATAAAAGAAATTGGGACAACTGTAACAGCATACTCAATAAAACATATTTTAAAAATCAGATTGCAGGGTTTGGGGGACAAATTTATTCTGAGAGAAAAATTCTTGAGAAGGATCCATTTATGTTCAGTTTAAAAATCCAGTAACTTCTTTATTCATTCAACTAGCTCTTTTAAGGATGTCTGATGTGGTAGCCTAGTTTCTGCTGCCACAGATGGAGGAACACTCTGGGTATGGTCAGGTCAACGAACCATTTACCAGATTTTGCCGACTATCAGCACCAGAATCTTGACTGCTGTCCTTTGGCACAAGCCCGCCCAGTCCAGGTATCTCTACACAGCAGTTCCTGAATGGAGCTCTTTAATTTGAAGACAACAGATGACTGTCTGAGAGTGAAAATCCAGGCGTGAAAACTCCACGTACCTTACTCTGAGGTGCTGTGGACTCTACTTCAGGGCCTCTGAGCCTGGATGGCTGTCAGGCCTCTGACAGACTTCCAGCTTGTGAGCTCCAAGGAACTAGTGGGAACCCTTTCTCAGGGACGGCTGGGAGAACCACTTCTGTACAGCTCTGAGTGCAGTTCCTCTTCTATGCCCCACTCCACTTTTATCTCACTCCTTCTGAGCTGGGACGTTGTGTCCCTTGAATCAGTGTTCTTTGTTTCTACATTTCCATTCAGCTGAGGATTCCCATTCTGTGATATCTTACCATGGTATTGCTATGGGGGTGGGGGTGGGAGGGCTTGCTCTTTCTCCAAGGAATGCTCCAGAATGCCGCCTGCTTAATCCATTCTGCTGGGTTCTCTGTCTCAGTCTAACCTGAGTGCTCTGTCACCTGTCTTTGTATTCTCTCTCTTGGTCGTATTTAAGGACTAACCATCCTGATTCGCACAGAACTGCCTAGCTTTAGCATTGAAAGTCCCATGTCCCAGGAAATCAATCAGTTCCCAGCAAACGCAGATGTTGGTCACTTTAGGAGGGTAAAGGCATGGTATATGTCTTTGGTAGAAGGAGTCCTTTCTGGAACAGAACTTCAGTTGAAGGTGTTTTCTCCTCCTACTGGGAGAAAACAGACTTCTGGGTAGCTCCTGAGTCTCTCCATAAGTCTTCCCTTCTCCTGGCTGCTGCAGTTTGGCATGTGTTACTGTTTAGCCATTTCATGCCCATACCCTGCATCCTGGTTCCTTGGCCCCAGCTCAGAGGGCACCACAGAGAACTGCAAAGTCTTAGAGCCAGTGTCAGGAGAGATGACCAAGCACTCCGCAGGGAGTTACTCTGCTCCCCGCAGGCTGGTGAGAAGGCTACGGCACATGCATGGCAGCCCAGGATCCCCCAAGTGAGACTTTGCAAGCCACTGAACTGAAGTGCTGACTCATTCTTTATCTTGACTAAGCAATCCGGTGCCAGGTTATGTTGACGTTCAGATCACGGCCTCTCTGTCCCCAACTCTAGGTTCTCCCTCTTCTAACAATACCCTTCTCATGTCACAGAATATGTAAGAATGGAAATAGCCCTGAAGGTAGTGCAGGCCCTGAACCTTTCTGCACGAAAGAAGAATCAGGCCAGGGTAGGGATGGGGAGCAGGCCCAGGTCAGCAGCAGATGAGAGCCAGGGTCGGTCCTGGAAACCAGGCATCCCGGCTCTGGCCTTGGGCTCTTCCCACCAAGCCAGCCTACCTGAGAGAGTTGAAAGCTCTAGTTTCCACCTGGGGAAAAATTAGGGCGAAGGTTTGACAGTCAAATCTCGGTTCTCAAATGCATCAGTTCTCAAACAATCGTGTTTCTTGCCCAAGCTGTTGGTGGAAAAAAAATGCCTTGACTGTTAAACAAAACTTCTTCAATTCTTGCCCAACAACCCCTTCACACTGATACCTGTGTGATCAGTCACATGTCTCTCGAGCAACAAAGGAGATTAGGTTTTCAAATAAATCACTTCTCAAACAGTTGCCTGGAACAAATTATGTTTGAGAACTGAGATTCCACTGTATTTTCTTCTCTCCATTTCTTAGGATGATGCCAGGGACAACTGTACCTTTCTGTTTTGTTCTGAGGGCGTTTTCAAACAATTTCGGATAGCCTGGTTACTAAATAAAGGTTCTATATGGCTAGAAAAATGCTCTTTTCAGTAAATGACTTGAGGAGGCAGACTAGGCATGTCTGCATGGACAATGGTCCTGAGCAGCAGTGTTGTACACCTGGTGCCTGGGGGAGCCCAGCTCTTGATAAACCTGCCACAAATATTTTTAAGTAAATGAATCAAAGAATGAATGGGTTAACCTGAGTTAAACAGAACTTTTTCCCACAATGAACTAGCCAGAAGGGAGTTTTATTTTCTTTCATTTTAGCATCTAAATGGATGCAAACCGCATCTCCCTGAGAGGCGGTTGCCTCACTGACTGGGCCCAGGAGGCTGGTTGTGCAGAGTTTGCTGAGCAATCACAGAATGTCGGAGCCAGAATTGTCCTTCAAATGCGAGCAATGTCATCCAACCCCCATTTCTCCCCATTTTTCAAATAAAAAATGCTCTGAGAAGGGAATGACTTGCTCAAGGTCACTCAGGAAGTTGTTGGCAGAGCTGCACTAGAAGCCAGACTCCTGGCTCCTGCCCAGGGCTCCTAAGGGTTGACATGGGAGAGGCACTGAAGCATCCCCATCTGGCAGCCAGGTCATTCTGAGTGTTGTCGTCCTGTTTCCCCCACCTGCCTGGAGTTCCTCAGGGCTGGAGGTTGGCTCTGAGTCTCAGTGGGGCCCCGCACCTGCTTCCCAGAGCATGGCTGTCCTGACAACCTCAGGCATTCCTGCAGAATCAGATAATACTTGACTTCATGGAAATCTTCTGGTCCTGCTCCCTTATTGTTGCTGACAGGGCAGGGGAGGCCCAGAGAGGGGCCACTACCTGGACAACATTACACTGTTAACAAGTCAGCTGCAGAGCCAGCCAACCCAGAATGCTATAATTGGGTCAGAAATATTTTAGCCATCTCCTTTCTCTTAGAACCTTTGCCATAGCGGGGTGAGAGTTTTTAATTACCTGCCTTCCTAAACCTTGCCTTCCCAGAACCTTGTCCATCCTTGGGCTCTGACCAGCTCCGTGCACTTTCTTTGTAGGCTTTATGCCCCAGACCTCTGAAGGTGGCCCAGCTCATCTGCAACTCAAGCCACTCCAGTTGCTCCCTCTTCTCCCAAGCCAGTACTGACTCAATGGGGAGGAACAGATTGGGGCTGAGCCTGGTCCCCTTAAACCTTCAGACCTTGCCCATTCTTAGCCTGCAGGGGCCCTGCCCCCTAGGGCGCCTTTCTCCTGGGGCCCTGAGTAATGTTTTTCTGGGATCCCCAAGTGGCTCTTTAGCAGCTACCACTGGGCTTTGCTGATACTAGAACAACATGATTAATAGCCCTCACTGGGGCACAGAACTCTGGTCTATGAACTCTTTCCCATCTAATAAGGAGCAGTCGGTATCCCCATGTGACAGATGAGGAAACCAAGGCACAGAGGTGAGAGGGATTGCCCATGTCACACAACAAGCCAAGGACAAGATAGGATCTGAAGTCTCAGGTTTGCTAACTCTCAGTCTAGCCTCTGAGCCAACCAACCACACAAACGAGAGAGAAAAAAAAGCCGTGAAAATTATCTATGTAAATGTAAAGTGCTGTGCTACTGGCCAGAGGATGGTGGCAGGAGTGGGTGGGTGAGGGCTCCCTTTGACTGTTTTGAAGTTAGAGCAACAAGTGTGACAGAGCAGACGGCCACTCAGTTTTCCAAATCTTTACTGACTTGCCCTTTCTTGAGCTCTCTTGCTCTTTCTTAGATGCCTTGGAACTCTAAGCCTGACCTCTTCCAAGGAGCCTTTTGCGACTTCACCCTCCTCCAGCTCCTAGTGCTCCTGCTCTTCTCTGGATTAACCAGGCCTGGCTGCATATGCTGCCCATTTGAAAGATTAGGAGAAGTGAGGCTCATCATTTATCCCTGGCTTTATGCTGGGTGCCTGATCACAGTGAATTGGCATAATCTAATGGGAGAGTCAATGAAAAACTGACCACCAATTAGTTATATCCAGTGTGACCTGTGCTACTATAGAGTTGTAGGGCTCAGAGGAGGGAAGTGAATGGGCTTGCATCGTGGAAGACATCTTTTGGGTGGGTCATGAATTATAAGCAGGTGAGGAGAGCACTCCCGGCCAACAAGGCAGGGACAAAGTCAAGCAGGAGTGAAAAAGTAGGAGATGTATTAGAGGGCAGATACAAATGTGTTTAGGATGCACTATTGAGGTAAGGATTGAGAGTCTCAAAAGATGAGGCCAAAGAGGTTAGCAGGGTCAACAGTGAGTAGGGTCTTGAATTCTAGCCCAGGGAATAACAACTCTGCACAAAGACATTGGAGAGCCAGGGCCAGCCTTCAGGCAGGGGACTAACAGTCGGGTGCATGTTTCAAAATGATCACACCTACTGCCGTGGGGAGAAAGGAGTCTAGTGGGAGAGGCTAGAGACAGGGAAACCTGGCAGGGAGCTGGATTGCAAGGAAAGGAACAGGGAGAAGTAACATCAATAATGATGACAGAAGCTACTGCCCTTTACCGAGTGCTTACTTGTGCTAATGGCTGTGTCCAGATGGCCACATACTTCATTTCAGTCCATTTGAGCAGCAGTTTTTATTACTCTTGCTTTATAGATGAGGAAGCTCAAGAGGTTAAGTAACTAAGCCTGCTTTGGTCCTTCCTTTGGGCTGACAATGGGTCACTGTTAGAATCCTATCTGTTTCCAAGGTCCACACCTCTTAACCATCAAGGCTTAGAGAAAAGTTTGGGGCAGAATAGTCAGAATTTAATAACTGTATATGGAAGCATTTAAGATAATGTTCAGCACTCTGGTTTGGATGACGAGGCAGATGATGGCAATACTGACTGAGATTGAGAACATGGTGGTGGGTGGTAGTCGGTGTAAATGGGAAGAAGGTTTAGGAGAAAGATGCTGAGTTTGGTTTTGGACATGTTGCATTTGAGGAGCCTGTGGACATCCAAGTAGGGATGTCTGGCAGATATGTGTGGGTTTATGTCTGGAGCTCAGGAGAAAGCTGAGTTGTAGACAAAGACTTGGGAGGTGTCTGCTCTATGGGAGCTTAGAGAGAATGCAGAGTGAGAAGGACAGGACCTGGAGGAAACCAGCATGAGACTAAAGGCAGGACAAGAAGAGTCTGCAAAAGGTGCTGAGAGAAAAATGGCACGAGAGAGGGATGCAAAGCCAAGACAGTATGATGGCCCAGAAGAGCTCCAAAGGGCACGTGTGGGCAACAGCAGTAAAAGCTGCCGATGTGACCAGAAGAAAGAGAAGTGACAAGTGTCCAGGGGATTCAGCAAAGAAGAGGTCACTGGTGAACAGGTCCAGTGGAATAGTGCGTATAGAAGATTAACGAGTGAGTAGGTAGAGAGAGGGTAGACAACATTTTCAAGATGTGTGGCTATGAAGAGAAGTGGATGGTTGGAAGGTATTGAGGGGTCAGAGAGGATTTTATTGTCTTTTAAATTGGAGATATTTGAGTAGATTTCTCATCATTTGTCAGTGGGAATTAGCCAGTGGAGTGACAGAAAGAATGGGAGAGGACGGGATGGTGAACAGAAGAAGAGGAGCTTCTGAGCCCAGGATCTAGATTCCTCCTGAGTCAGATGAGAGAGAAGATGTTTTAAAAATGGGATAAAGACAAGTTTGAAGATTTAGTGGCCCAGGTTGGGGGCAAGTCTCACTTAAGACAAAAGTGGTGGGAGGATTTTGTGAAGACACTGAGATTACAAGAGAGGTTGTTCTCCACCTAATCAGACTGGGAGGCCATATAGTAAATACATGCTCAGATCTTGGTGCCAGACTGATGTGGGGTCAAGCCTGGCATTTAGCTTTTGAAGACTCTGTTTCTTCTGCTGTAAAATGGGTTGTTGAGTAAGTATCTCTTGAGAGCAAGCTCGGTGCTGGTGCGGTGCAGGTTGAGAAGAGGTGAAGGTCACAAGCAGGTGTCATTAGTACTTCCCACTGAGATTGCACAAGCTCTGTCCCTCTCTTCTGGGACCATGGAAGGACCATCCAGGTCTCGCCCTCCTTAGAGAATGGGGAGGTCCCAGGAACATTTGGAGCTCAGAACAAAACAACTGGCCCTCTGAAGGTCCCGCCAGAGCAGAGGCCAGCTGCCTGCCCTGGAAAGTCACCAGTGATGCTCTGTCTCTCTCCATCCCGCCCCTGTGGCTCCTCACCCTCATCAGCATGAGGCTCTGACAGACGCAAGTGGCTGGAAAAGGCAAGTGCCAAGGAGAAGAGGGAAATTATAACTGTCTTATGCTGCCTTCCTGGCCATAGGCAGGAGGCCCATGGAGCTCTGGGGAGGAGAGTCCAGAATCACAGCCCACTGTTGGGGCCTCCGCATGCTCATTGCCAGCACCATCCCTCCTGTCACTAGGAGGCAGAGTGGCATCAACTTGGGGGCCACACACAGGGATTCAAATCCTGGCTCCTTTATTTACCAGCTCCACTTGGACAACTGACTTCACTCATCTCTGCTTCAGTCTCCCCTGTGTGAATAGGGGCGACAGTGCCAGCAATATCGGCCAGAGTAAAGGTGCAGTAAGATACTCTGGGTGAAAGTACTTTACAAGCTGTGAGGTTCTGTGAAGATTTCCATGGCCATAACTACCATAGTCACAGAGAGGTTCCCACCCACCCCCCGCCCCGGATGTCTTCTCCTCTATGATTTTTCACCCTAAAGGCTGTCTCTGGGCTGGAGACAGGAACTGGCTGTTGGGAAGTTCCCCGAGGGTATGGCCAACCTGTACAATGATCGTTGACCTCAGCTATGTGTAAAACTAGGATATGATCCCAACCTCATCCATTTTCTTTCTGGAGGAGGCTCGGAGGTGATCCCTGAAGGGTGAGTGCTAATCCTGTGACAAGGGAGGAAGGAGGGTATTTGCCAGGAGGAACATGCAACACCAAGATATGAGTGTGCATGGTATGCTCTGGGCAGGGGCCAGGCCTGGCGAGGGGTGGGAGCTGGTCAGGTGGTTGTAGGTATGTGATGAGGAGAATCAATTATTAGTCTAAGAAAGAAACTGCTCTAAGGAGCAGTAAGACCATCATTTGGAAAGATGACTCCAGTAGAATATGGGAGATGGATTAGGACAGAGAAATGATGAGTAAGGAGACTGTGCAGGGGTCTAGGGAAGAAAAGGAGGGGATTCTGAATTGCAGGGTGGAAGGAGAAGGAGATGGGAATGTGAAGGACCAGAGACTTGCCACAGGCTGTGGGGAGGAAGGAAGGGAGGGAGGAAGAGAGCCGGGGGTGGGCCCAACTCCAATGAGACTAGGAGCTCAGGGCAGGGACCTGCAATGGCCAGGTTTTCAGGCCAGTGAGGAACTCCTTGTTGAGCTGGGGGTGCCTGGGGAACCCCAAGGAACAGATGGATATCAGGAGGCAGTCTGAGCTAGAGCAGGATCTAGGGGTCACCAGCGGGGGTTCAAGCTCTTCCTGTTGTGGGAGGGAAATCTGAGATTTGAGCAAGACCAAGGTCACTCAGATGGTCATCAGTAAAAGGGCCTAGAACCCAGTCAAAAGTGCTTAGCTGAGTACTGAACTCTGTACTCAACCCCATGGTCTAGGGACTGTGGACAGATGACTGAGACCTCAAACTGGCCCTTTGAGACAGTTAAGTCCCATCATTCAGGACATGAATTCTGGGGCCAGGATAAATCCTGGTTCTGCCTTTTATCAGCTGTGTAACCTTGGACATGTCTCCCAACCTTTATGTGCTTTGGCTTCCTCATTTGTAAACTGGGGCTTATAATGGGTAATTGGGGATGCTAACTGAGTTAATGCAATGACATGTAATGAATGTCTGTCCTAATTATCATATCCATTTCACAGTTGAGGGAACTGAGGCTTAGAAAGATGAACTAACTGCCCAATGCCACACAGCCAGCTGGCACAACTCAGGCCTATGTGACTCCAAAGACTGCACTGGTTTGCTCGTGCTGCAGTCCCTTCTCTTGTGGTTATTTCTGGAAGGTGGTTGGTGCTTGTAATCTGAGAGGCAGGAGTACACAACTTAAGGATGCTTAGGGGAGATTCTGTGCCCTCTAGGCCCCCTGTCTGTGTCCAGCTCTGGTTCTGACACTGAGGCAGGATAGCAAGACGCGAGGAAAATTCCTTGGCAAGTAGAATGAGGGAAATTGAGACAAAATATTTAAACAAAGCCAAACAATTTAAGTAATTTACTGTCAGCTAGTGAATCACAATGCCTTATTTTTCCTAAT
Organism: Furipterus horrens; assembly: GCF_987537825.1. Lineage (NCBI taxonomy): Eukaryota > Metazoa > Chordata > Mammalia > Chiroptera > Furipteridae > Furipterus > Furipterus horrens. The sequence goes on from NW_028327172.1 coordinate 46,936,002, forward strand.
CAAGGACACTTAGGAGCAAATGATTTATACCTTCCAGACCTTGCCAGGAAAGACCCATCTCAGTCCCAGTCCCTCTTCAATGACATTCTTTAAAGATAAAACTAACCAGAGAATGGCCGTGATTCCTCTATACACTCATTTTGTTGAGTCAATATATTGAAGAATACACCTGGAAAACTAATGATATTCTGTTGAGACCCTCCCCTGAGACCTCCCCTATGACTCCTGCCTGTAGAAGAGAAATAAAAACCTCAAGGCAAAGGACCCAGCATGGGCTCTCTCTGGGGCACACCAACACCTTTTCTTGTGCATGAACTTTTTACTTTCTCCTGAGCTCTGAGGGTCACCAGGAGACTTGCAACCAGGGAAGGAGTGAGCAGCCGCAGCTGGTCCTGTGCTTGCCCCCAAACCAGTCTATAAGACCCCCTTTTTCTCTGACTTTCCAGTGAGCTAAAAGTAGCCCCGCCTTGGCTCATTTCTGTCACTGTGACTTTTACTTCTCAGTGAATTCACGCAGCCCAGCGTGGCTCACTTCTTTCCTATAACGTTTATAGAGAGCCAAAGCAACCCCACCGAGGCTCTCTCCTATGGTTTCTTCTATCATAAGCCCTTCCTTTGTTTCACTGTTCCCAGCTGTTCCCAGCTTTATTAATCACCTGGACAGGTGTTGTGAAATCTTTCCTGCACAAAGTCAAGAACACTACAAGCTGGCTTGAGGCAGACCAGCCCCAGGCCCGGTCCCGTCTGGTAACAATACCACTGGGAAGCCTGTTTTCTAGAGGGATCCACTCCTGCCCTTGCCAAAGACCAGGCCTGCTCCATGTAGGACCTCAGGCCTGGTCTCTCCCCTCCTGTAGGAAGACACATCTGTGCTCCACCCAGAGGACAAAAAAATGGTGGTAGAGGTGGGGAGGCATTAAAATAGGGACAGCACCACTTGAAGGGTGAGAAAATGTTTGACATGGGTACCAGGAACAGTTGGAGTGAGCGAATCTAGGAAAACTGTGCGCAGAGTGGAAGGAGTGGTTGTATTTGGGGTAAAACATGAGGAGAGAATTAAGCAAAATATAAGCTGACAATGCTCCGAATAACAACATTGATGAAAACAAGTTAGCTTGTTGAAGTCCCACCAGGAAGAGTTAGAACAGCAACAAGCTGGGGGTCCTCCGGCAGCCCAGCCTGGGCCCTGATGCCAGGCTGAATTCTCCCTGCCTGCGTACTTCTCCCTGGGGCATCTGCACATGGCCAGCCTGGCTGAGAAGCCACTCCCCACACTCTGTTCCCCATCTTCCCGGTCTCAGGCATGTCACCTGCTCAGGAGAGGAAGTGACTCATCTTCCCAGGTGACACATGTCATACACTGCCCCAGTAGCTGTCCCAAACTCTGCTCAGTCGCAGAAATGAATTCAGGCAGTAACAGCCTTTGGCTTTATTTTTCCCCTCACTGGCCAATAGACTGTTCTACTTCTCTCACTAGATGAAACTCAAGCTTTTCATTTTTTAGGTGGGGTAAACTGTAATTCCAGTAGTGGGTGATACAGAAAGATTTTTGCCACACAGCCTAGTTTCCCTTCAGTCAGTCAACTGTTTCTGGCTGTCATAGTCAGGATAGATGCAGTTGGAGAAGCAGCTGTGCTGAGCCTTCTTTGCGAGCAGCTTTAGATCTGCAATGCACTTGCAATTGTCTCCTTTTCCTGCTGTCAGAGATGCTCTGAACCATGTGCTTCTCCATGCATTTTACCGTGTGCTCTGGTTTCTTCTGATGCATTATATTCTGCACAGAGATGTGATAGTCCAGGCGATTCTTTACCTCCAAGGCCATAGCATTGCTATATGTTATTCCTCTGGGCATCGAAAAGGTAATGGCATTTTCAAACCACTGCCTGCTGGGACTTCCCCAGATCAATTGCAACCTGAATGTTTTTGATGGAAGCCTGTTTGGCCACTTCTAGTTGGGGAACTTCTGCTCATTGACTTTATCAGCAAACTCTCCAATAGAGACACCATATTTTTTAATTACATAGAGAATCAACTCTATCGATATGGCAGAGATGGCCTCGGGATTAATCACATATATTTCTTTGGATAGAAAATACAGTATAAGCCCAGTTCTGAGCACATAGGGTCCTGTTACACCTGTTTTAGAATAAAGAAATGGGGGAAATTCCTCAGGGATCAGCCCATGACAAACTTCTCCTCCATATTCAGGAAGAGGTGGTATGAGGCAAGACTTGGCTGCTCAGTGTGGAAGATCCTTGTTGCCTGCAAGACCCTGAACCAAGGAGGGCTGCATTCCTCAGAGAGAGGGGCACTTTGGCAGCAGCAGAAAGTAGCACCCGAGACAGTATGGTCAGCAAGGGTCCACTCAGCTGTCTTGGTGCCCCACTGACATGGACAGGGCTGGCCTTGACCCATGCATGCTGCTGTGCTTCCTTCCCAGAGCAGTTTCCTTAAGAGAAAAAATTATAGTCCTATTTTTTGAGAACCTACTTACCTACCAGGCACTGTGTCGAGCAAGTCCGCTTATTAGGCCCATCCTACAGATGAGAAAAGAGAGGCATGAAGAATTAAGTAATACATAGGTAAGGAGTTTCAGTTTGGGAAGATGAAAAAGTTCTGGAGAGGGATGGTGGTGATAGTTGTACAACGATGTGAATGAAGTTAATGCCACTGAACTGTCCACTTAAGATGTCAAAATGGTAAATTTGATATCATGGATATTTACCACAGCAAACAAACTTTGTTTGTAGAAACAAAGTTTCTTTGTAGAAACAAAGAACTAAGTAGCACAGCTCCCACCTGGAGAAGCCAGGAGTTACACCCAGAAGGCCCCACCCCAAAGTCTTGTTCCTGACCACCCACTATGTCTTCTCACTTGCAAGTGAAGATACTAAACTGGCAGAAGACAGAGAGACAAGAGCACCCAATATCGGGCTGAGAAAGAGGGGCTTATCCTGAGGGCTGGGGTGGGGGCAGGTACATGGTTGCAATCAGGGAGGAAGGGCACGGTCAGATTCAAGGGTTGGAAAGTTCCTTCTGGTTCCCAGGAAGATGGGTTGGAGAGTGAGACGGGAGGTGGGGAAGAGGTGGGGCACAGCCCAGCCAGAGCTGCCGGAGGGGAGCCCAGCATGATGACTGCTGTGGGAAGAAGTGGGCCTGTCTGAGAGACTTGTGGAGTAGAATAGACTGTGTGGAGGGGAGGGAGATGGAGGAGCAGACAGTGGCTGCCCTTATGGGGCTTCTTCTAGACTGCGTTATAGCCTCCTCTGCCAGTGTGCTCCTTCAGCCCCCTTTCCCCGTTTGTCATCTTGCAGAAAAAGCCTGGGGCACAGACCTCTTCTCTGGCCCCCAGGAGGCAGTGTTGCAAAGTCTTTGGGAAGTTGGGGCTCTTCCTCCCAACTACCCGCAGCCAGGGGCAAACACCTGCTCCCTGTCTCCTCCTCCAGTCTTTCCAGCATCCTCTCCCTCTTGTCTTCTCTCCTAGGAGCCTAATTATTAATAACTGTAATCCCTCATGTCTCACACTTGACACTTTGCAAAGCAGTGATACGTCCATTAGGCCACACAGTCCTTCTCAAAAAGCAGGGATGGAGCAGAATGAAACCTTTCCTTTTATCCCCTCACCACCATTTTATAATGAGGAAACTGAGGACCAGGCAGGAAATGGAACCTGACTAATGGCAGTGTGTTGGTGGCAGAGCCAGGGCTGGGGGCCATGGGCCAGCCAACACCCAGTCAGGTCCCAGTTAGAGGGCCCAGTCCTGTAGCACCCACAGACCAACAGCTTCTGACAATGGCCTGCTAACCTCCCGCCTGCCTGCTGAAACCCCATCTTGCCCTTGAGCTCCCTCCCCCATCAGGGGGCTTGTACCTGTGATTTATTCCCATGGGGTTGTCAGTTAGGTCAGACCAACCTGGTGCACACCTGACTTACTTCTCCCTTGTGCTCTGCTTCCAGAATTACAAGTCATCACCATTACCATCATCACCATATTCATAGTGGATTGTGTCTGCTCAGCTCTCAGAACTGAGCAAGGACTGATCCATCCATCAGCTCCTCGGAGCCTCGTGACAGCCCTGTGAAGCTATCTCACAGACAAGGATTCTGATGATCAGAAAGGGCAAGTAACCAGTCCCAGATCACCCAGCCAGGCCTCGGGGGAGTTTACAGTCACCTAGGCGACAGAAGCTGTCCACGTACCCAGTTGAAGACAGGATGAGATGATGGGATTCAGTGCAGCTCTGCCAGGAGGTCTCCTGTCGTCTCAGTTTTACAGATGGGGAAACTGAGTCCCAGAGATCTTCTTACTGCGTTAGGATTGAGCTATCTGATGTCCAAGCTCATGCCCTTTCTGAGGCATGGGGCTGCCACTTTTCAGGGAGGGGTGCAGAGATTCTAGCATGGTACATATTCTCTTGGGGCTGATGGCAAGTGGGGGGTAACTGGACATGGGGAAGGCTGCTGTTGAGGACAAAAGGGCTTCCTGAGGAGGAACCTCCGGGAGGACTTGAGCTGTAGAGAGGGTGTGCGGCCTGAGCTGTGTAGGCCCGGGTGCTGAGCCAAGGTGCTGGGGCTGAGGGGCCAGGTCAGACACCCATCTGCCTGCCAACCTGAGCTTCTCGTCATAGGGTTGGGAAATCTCCTGTGTTCTGATCCAAGAGGCAGGCCGACAAAGAGGGAGAAAGTCCTGATTGGTTGGCAGGATGAGGTCTGTTTCTCATCTGCCAGAGAGAGATTGAAGCTTAAGGAAAGATAATCAGGACACACACAGCAGAGCCTGCCTCTCTTCAGGCCTCAGTCTCCCAATCTAAAAAGGGGGAATAGTTGAATTAAATGAGCTTCAAGTTCCTTCCTCCTCTGACCTTCTCAAGGGCATGTATCATCCTTGCTCTCTTTAGCTCAGATCCCAACCTCTGCTGTACACCTGACAGGCAGCCCTGGGCAAGTCACATCGCCTCTCTGAGAGTCAGAGTCCTCGTGGGTCAAATAACTATGACTTCGCCTTAATGAGCCATGAATGGGAGTGTGTCTGCATGGCTTGGGATCTGACCCCCAGGCAGCATCTGGGGGTGGGGAAGGCTGGGGCTCTGACTGAGCCTCTCGCTTGTCTGCCAGGATGAGGGCTCATTTATAGATATCCGCTCCCCGGCTGCCCCGCTGGGGGAAGTAGGAGCAAAGGTGCTGAGGTAGCAGTTTGGAACCTTTTTCAGGAAGGAGCCTCTGGCCACTCTTCCTTCCCTCTGCCCACTCCCACCCCCATCTCCTGGGCATCCTCACAGTGATCATTACAACAGTCCAGAAGTTGGGTGGTTTGACTTCATGATCTCCATTAAACAGAGGAGAAGACTGAGACCCAGAGAGGAGAAAGGACTTGCTCATAGTGCCACTGCAAGGTAGTGACAGCTGGGACCAGAATTGAGGTCTGGAGCCCAGGATTCTTCCCTTGTACCCAAACTGAGAGAGTTCTATAAAATGAAGTCTCCTATTTTTGCCTGGTTTGCAATAAGACATTTCCCTGTGTGGGTTGATGTGAAGAGGGGAAGGGCTTGGATTCCGCAAACAGTCTGTGGTTTTACTAACAGCCTCAGGCTCGTCATGAAGACGCAGAACTATGCGAATGTCATGGGCCCTGGAAACTGCAAGCTGTGCCAGGCTGTGCCAACAACTCTGGACTCAAAAAGGGCATCGAGTTTGCACACTGGGAACTCCGTAGGTGGTGTTGTGATCCACACACATCGTGGGGCTCTGGAAAGTGCACAGTGCTCAGCAAACACTACCTTGGCAATTGGCAAAGTTGGGGTGTAAAGAAGTTGGTCAAATCTCAGCCTGGGCCACTCCCAGTGGGACCTCACTGCAAGATTAGCCCAAGAGCTGTTCAAAGCCTGTTAGCCTAACTCCCAGAGGCTCCTGGGTACCTGACCCTTGCTCCAAATCCACAAGTGAGTTCAGGAATATTCTTGGATCAGCTTTATCAGCCTGGGGAAGCTGAGGTGAGAAAGGAGGACAGTTTCTGTGTCCTCCGTGCTCCGTGGGTTGCTGTGCATTGAGGAGATGGACTTCACTAGGCAAGCAAGTCCCAGAATATGCCCAGACCAACCCATGGCTAAGATGGGGGCAACTGGACTTCTAGGAAGTCCAAAGGGAACTGCCCTCTCTCAACTGAGCACCTTTAGTTTGGAATCTGGAAGGCTGCACCTCCACCAGTCTCAGTGAAGACTAGCAGGGCTGACTTTGTTCTGAAGGATTTAGAGAGAGAGCTCTGAGTTGGTTTTCTCAGGCAGGAACAGGGTCTGGTCTTTCTATCAGTCCAACTATTGCCCTTCCACAGTGCAGTGGTCACTTGCTCACATGTCTGGTTTCTCATAGACTCATTCATGCAACAAGTATTTACTGAGTGCCTACTATGTGATTATTTCAAATACCCCTACCATCCTTATACAGCCACTAAGAGCCAAGTGGCACCGATGATCTTTCTCAATCATTGTACTCCAAAAGTTGAACTCAACCCACATTCCTGTTTCATGCAAAGACCCTATTCCCGGAACTGGATCAGTTTCACCTACTAGCTCGGTGACCTCTGGGCAGATCCGGAGACTCAACGCCTCATCTTTAACCTGAGGGAATAAACTCCTGGACTACATACAGTTCAGTGGGGCTGCCTGTGTGAAAGTGCTGAGGAAGCAGGAACAGGCAATGTGGGGTTGCTTTCTCTCTTGCTGCCCTGTTCTGAGTCCCCTCTGCCCCTCCCTTCTCTGAGCTCCAGGCATGCAAACTTCACTTCTTTCTTGCTCACTAAACTTTCACAGCGGCCCTGCAAGTGAAGAATATTGTCCCTCCTTTATAGATGAGGGAACGGACGCTCAGAGAGGTGCAGAGACTTACCTAAAGCCACTCGACCAGCAAATGACAGGGCTGAGATGGGACCCAGGTCTGTCTATCTCCAAGGCCTCCATCCTCAGCCTCAGTCCAGGAAACTGGAGATTTCATATTTTCCATTTACCCCCACCCTCACTCCCCATCAAGATTGCCATGCTTTATGGAGCTGCTACCGTGAGTGCCTACCAGGCGGCTGGTTGTTGTGATTCCCAGTGAACAGAGTCCCTCATTGCTCTAAATCCTTGGACCTCAAAGAGGAGATGAAGGTTCAGTGAGAGGGAACCAGAGTTGGAGGAGGACAGAGGCTCAGTGAAGGAGGACAGTGGGGAAACAGGGCCTCTCTGTCGGGCTCATGGGCAGTAACAGAAGTTCAGTGAGGGGGACAAGGGCTTGGTGGGTCAGAGGCTCAGACTGAGAATGGAGTACAGTGAGTAGAGAAGAATGAGGACTGAATGACCCCAGGGCTTGGACACATTCCCTTTGGCCCCGCCTCTTTACTGCTAAGGAGTAGAATATCCAAGGGAAATGCTGAGGCAGGAGGCTGGCAAGGAACAGGCTGAGGGGAGGTGAGACAGGAGCCTCCTCCCCTCAGTGGGGCTGGATCTATACAAAGCCATCCTCCTACAAAACTGGCCCTGGGCTGCTCCAGCCAGAGATCAGAGAAATCGAAAGAGAGAGAGAGAGAGAGATTTGACAGGGAGACAGAGACATCGTGAGCTAGTAAGCCAGGGCACAGACAGGCGGCGAGGGCAGAGAGAGAGAGAAGAAACAAGTGACAAGGCAGACAAGGCACTTGGAGAGGGGGGTCAAGTTTGAGCAAGACTTCTTAACCCATTGGCCCAGTACCTGGAGTACCCACGTTAGCGCATGCCTGCTGTGGCTTGAGGCTGCTGCCTCTGGGAGTCTCTGATAGGGGCTCATTCCCTCTCCTCCTAAACTCCGGTCCTGGACTTGAAATAGGGGCTGAAACTCTCCGCACCGCACAGCTGTCATGGGACCCAGGATAGGTAAGTCTGGACAAAGTAAGGAAGGGGCATTGGGAGGGAGTTTGGAGGCCACATTCTTAATGTGGCGTGTGTGGCTGTTGAGTCCAAATGGGTGTGCCGGGGTGAGGTGGGGGCTCTCGGCTCCTTACACAGAGCCTGGCACATGGCTGGACCTAGGGAGAGTGTGTCAAAATAAATGAGTGAATTGCGGGAGGTGCAGGAAGGGATGCTGTTTACTCAGCTGGAGGCAGGGAGCCCAGCCTAACCTCCCTGATGGACAGAGCAACCAACAGGGCCAGGGAAAGGCAGCCCCCAAGACTTTACTGAGCCCTGTTTCCCCTCTCTGAAGCAGCCAAAGACAGAGACAAACACAGCAGAGAAAAACAGAAATAAAGAGAAGTGTAGTCAGAGACGGGGCAAGTCCAGAGATATGCAGAGTCAGACCAAGGCCAAGACAGAAGGACAGAGACAGAGGGAGAAGACAGAGATCAGCAGGTGTCTGCGGGAGCAGCAGGGACCCGGAGGCATGCAGATACCAGCCCGGAGAGAGGACTGCAGAAGAGACCAGGAGAAATAGAGAAGCCTAGACAGTGAGAGACAGAGAACCGCAAAGAGACAGATACGAAAACGGAGGGCAACCAAGTCCGGAGCTCGTGCTGTCTCTCACCGCTCAGCTGCCCCTGACTGTTACTCTGACCCCTGCAAGACTCAGTTCTAGAATATTCTCTAGCTGGCCTTCCGCCACACACACCACCACCACCACCACCTACACCCATACAGCAGGAGGTTGGCCCCACTCTCTGTCCACTGCCATCAGAAACCACACCTGGCCTATCTTCCTGAGCCCTAACCTGAGTCATGGCCAGGCTTCCCCCAGGCTCTCTTTCTGGTCTGAGAGCAGCACCTTGAGGTTTGTGGGGATGCAGGTGGGGCAGGTACATATTCTGGAGCCTGAGAAGAGACTCAGAGACTCAGTCCCAGCTTGTCTGGGGGAGAGGTCTAGCCTCCCTGCCAGGGACAGACAGAAGAGAGAGAAAGGAGTCAGGGTCAGATCTGGCTCTCTCAGCCAAGCTGCACCTCCAGCTCACCACATGGGGGAGGGGCTGGAGGAAATGATTCCTAAGGTCGGTCCCATTTTATGATTAAGAGAAGCCACTGTCCCACCTCTACACCTTTACCTTCGCCTGGAAGTGCCCCCAACATCCCGCCCATATCCCATTCTGGTGAAAGTTGCCATTTTCTAGTTTCTCCACACACCAACTCCTTCAGGAAGCCTTCTGTAAGAACGGGGTTGCTCAGAAGGTCATTAAGACGTGGTGAGAAGGATAAAAGAAGTTTATTGGGAGAATCAGCAAGTGGGAGGGATCCGTGCCACAGGTACCTTTGACTCCAAACTCCTAGGGGAGGAAGGAGTTGCTTTATAGGGGGAAGAAAAAAGGAACTATTGAGTTTAGTGACCGTTTGGTTACCTTGCAGCTGCAAGTACGATCAAGGCCAAACGCGGCTCAATTTGATGTACTCTGCTATCTCCCAGGCTGTTACAGGTGGGGAACTCCTGGCCCCAAATATCGTTATCTCCCAGGCAGCTGCAGGCGGGCCGGGGGAAGGCATGGGAACTGAGGCTGTCACCTTCCAGACTGATTCTCCCAGCTAGCAGCAACCTTTCTCCCATGTGCTCTTTGAACCCTTTCTCTGTGGTTCATCCTTTCTTGTTCCTCGTGTTTTTATTGCTCTTGCCAGCTCTTCTGGGTTCAGATGTGAGCCAATCCAGGGTGGATAGGCAGCGCAAGGGAAAAAAAAACCCCAGAGCCCTAGGTTCAAATTTCAGCTCTGCATCACCAGCTCTGTGAGAACGCAGTGACATGCTCTCACCCTTTTTAACAGGGGAGGAAACAGATGCTCAGAGGGGGTAAGTGACTCACCTAAGGTCACCCTGCAAGCAAGCAGCAGACTGGGGGCCAGAACCCCGCTGTGCCTGATGCCAGAGCCCTTTCCTCTGGTGTCAATGCCCTTGGGGATTCCTCTGCCCTTCCACAGACCCCACGCTGGGGGGCCTCCACCCACATGGGCACTTCTTCCCTGGCTCCAGGCAAAGCAGGCTCTTCTCTGGGTGCCAGTGACTGAAGGGTGGGCAATGCATGTGGTGGGAGTTATTTTTTCCCAGGGGGGGCCTTGCCTGCTTGGCCAGATAGCAAGCAGCTGTGAACCAAATGCTTAGGCCCCACATCCGGTGCCAGGTACCCATTGCCCAGTCTGCTTCTGTCCCTTCCTGGGACTCACTTTCTCAATCAGTACAGTGTTGGTCAAAGAGGTCACTTGGTCCCTTCCTGTGCAGAGAAGCTCAGTCTTCTGTCTCTGAAGGGAGCAGGGAAGCAGAGACCTCTGCTTAGGGGCAGGGCTGGGTCTTCCCATCAGTGTTAGGGGGTCTCAGCTATCTGTAGCCCAGAGCCTTAAGTACTGAAACCAGAAAGGTCGGTGTTCGTGCCGCTTGTCACCACCAGAACCAATAAGGAGACAGGGACTGAATCTTCATGGGTGCTCTATTCAGGTGTCTGGTGATCTGAGCAGATGGTGGGTTATGTACCCTAACAGACCATCTTATGTTTCCTTTTAAGTCAGCCTTTTTTATTAGGAGGAAAAAATCCAGGTACCATCTGGATTGCTTGCAGTCCCTTCTGGGGCCCAGAGGGTGAATTGCTTGCAGTCTCCTGGAGTCGGGGTGGGCTGTACCTTCAGTTCCTGAAATAATAGCTTTTCAGATGCATTCATTACTAAGCTTTTAACTATTACTTAAAACTAAAATTTTCCCCCAACAGCACTATGCTTGAAATTATGGGGAATATCACCCACCTCACCAGGCTGGGAGCTCCCTGGAGGTGCGGCCTGATTTGATCCATCCCTAAGGCACCAGTTCTCAGCAAGGGCTGGGCAAGGCCTACTGGGGAAGTACTAGGCTGCCCTCCTTCCTGTTGGTGCACCCCCCTCCCCATGACATCCCTTCCCTCCCTCCAACCTATTCTGAAAGCCTACTCTAATTGAGGACTGGAGACTCCTGGTATGGAGTGAGGTGGGGTACAATGGGGCTCTTAGGGAGTAAATGGAAGCACCTAGAGAAATGAGCTGGGACTAGTGGTGGGAGGCAGCATGGCCCCGGGCCAGTGACACTCACCACTGAGCCTCACACTTCATGTGTTTTAGGCCTGAGGAAACTGGCCTGGCTGCCCTGTGGGCTCGGGGCTCCCCCTCCCCCTAAGCCCTCACCACTACTTTTAGGGTCATCTTGAATCCAGATGGGTAGCTGGAGCCAGAACCGGGAACAGAAAGTCCCAGCACAGGGTCCCTGACCTGGTTTGGAAACCACCAGAAAGTGTTTGGCCCCTTGATCTCCCTCAAGAAGCAACAGCTGGGAGGCCTTTAACAGCTGGACCTCAAGCACGCCATTGTCCTCCCAGCTGACCCCTCAAGGGTCCTGCTAGGAGGAGGAATTTCCCAAAGATGACAGCCAACATCTATCCCTGGAGGCTCCCCTTCCTGCCTTTAGCTCTTCCCCCTCCAGAAGCCCAGCCCTGTCATACTGGGCCCCCACAGAGCCCCACCCCACCCTGGGTTCCCCCTGCAGCCCCTACCCACCCTCAGTCCATTTGCCTCAATTCAACAATCATGTTTTTAAGCTGAGTGGGGTCTTGAAAGATGAGAAGTGGCTTGCCTGGTGGAAGGGCACTCCAGGCTGCATACAGTGCGTGCAAATGCTGAGAGGTGGGAAAAACAATGAACCTGGGGAATGACCATCTACTTGGGCTAGAGAATAATGTTCACTAAGGGTGACAAGATGAGACAGAGTGGCTCCCAGTGCCCTTGACCTCCTTGAGGCTGAGGCTTCTGTCCTCAGGTTTTGCAGAGGGGTGAGAGGGAGGAGGGCTGACCACTGGTGAGGACTGTAGGGGAACTGGCAGGCCATTTTCATGTGAGACTGGAAACTGAGCAGGAAACTGAGGCTTGGAGAGGCTAAATAAGCTGCTCAAGGTCACACAGCTACACTGTGGCAAAACCAATATTTGAATCCAAAGTCTCCAACCCAGAGGGCTTTAGCAAGGACCTGACATGTCCTGCAGGACACAGGTCAGGACAGCCTCTGCCCCCTTGGATTGGTCACTGTCTAATCATATAAGAGGGGACATAAATAATGCAAGGGAGGGACCAGCTCTGCAGCCCAGAGAAAGGGCTGAGAGAACTGGCCCAGAAGGTGGGCTTTATGAAGGGAGAGATTGTAGGGGACTGTCCTATGTGGTTTTGAGAACTGTAGCCCAAGCTGTGAGCCAGGCTCCTGAGAGTCTGTCAGACTCAAGCAGAATACCGGGAAGGCTGGAGGCAAACATGACTCAAAGGCCACTCAGGAGGTTTCCATGGGAATTGAATGTGAGGAATGCATATTATGCTTTGAAGCTTGCTCTGCTTTTCTTATCTCTTAGTTAACTATAAACCATCTGTAGCTAAAAATGTATGAAGCCTTGCACCTGATGTCAGTGTGGCGTCAAGATGTTTAGCAGACCCTGACACAGACTGGTCACTGTGTTCTTTATATTGATATCTGTAATCAGTAACTGTCAACTGTAACCCAAATATCTGAAAGCTAACCGATGATTTATGAATCTTGACCTTGTATCTCCCATACATACCTTTCTCAATAAAAGACACGGGAAAAGGGAGTTCTGAGCTCTTCTCCACTAGAGAGATTTGCCACCTTTCCTCCCTTCAGGAAAAAGACAGTGTCCTGGATAATTTTGTTCTCTCATCTGTGATCCTGGAACCTCTGCTGGACAGGGAGTCTCCACCCACCCAGGGCATTGGAGGCAGACTGCCTCAAGAGATACCTGGCAGCAGCGAGGCAGGTGGACCAGCAGGCAGAGGCAATCCAGGCAATCCAGGCGGTAGGAAGGGCTCCAGGCAGGCATTGGCCATGATGAGGGTGCCTCCTCCTTGCACCCCAGCACCTCCAGAGAGAGGTATGTGCCATCGTGAATAGGAATAGACTGATCAATAACTGCTTCTGAGAGTATTCTCTTTGCAGGCTTGGGTTGGGGGTGTGTTACTGATGGAGGCTGGTAGATTTTCCGGAAACATCTTGGCTCTTTTGTGAAACTGAGCTCCTCACCTTTGGCACCCAAACAGAGTTTTGGGGTGATCCCTCCTTTTGCTCTGTTCTCCTCAGTTGGGGCACAAGGTGGGGGCTCCTTGGGCTCACTGGCAAGCTTGCCTCCCAGATTTCCAGAGGTCTGACTCAAGGCCATAGTCTCTCATGGCTCTGCTGGAGCCCATGCCCTGATAGGGATCTCCCTCTGGGTGCCCCTGCACCACCCAAAACTCACCACGTCTAAGGTGGTGCCCACCAGCAGCCTACAACTCTGGCCCTCAGTGCTGGTGCTCCCAGATAGAAAGCTGAGCCTCTCCCTGCCTCCCGGACTCTGCCACCTCTTGCACTCCCCACAGCTGCTTCTCCGCCAGGCCCTGTCCATCCTACGTCCCCACTGGGGTACATCCACTCATCACTCTCCATGCGCCACTCTCTGGCGCAGTCATATTACCACTCACTCCCCTAGACGCCACCCCATCTTCTCCTGGATTCCCGTTTGTAGCCTAACTTCTTCACTCTTTACCCACAGGCACAGAGCTCTTCCTAGGAGGCCCACTCAGACCTCATCACTGGCCTCAGAACAAAGCCTAGCCCTTCTGCCTGGGCCCTCCAGCAGCTCCAACCTCTCCAGCCTCACCTCCCCACCTTGACCTCAGTCTTCCTAAGCCGACTTTGCACTTTAATACTTCTGCCCTTCTCTCTGATGTTCCTTCCTCCAGGAAGGGTTCCAGAACCTTCCAATCTAGGCTAGAGCCTCTACACTCTGTTTCCAGAGTCTTGAAACACCTTGCATCACATCAGTGAGCACATGTCATCGTGATTCTGTGTTAGATATCTGCCCATACCCCCTCCCCACACACACACCGGGAGCTCCTCAAGGGCCGGGAGTGGGACGTCCTGCCTCAGGGTCCCCAGTGGTCTGCTTCAGGAAACTTTCAGTGTGTGTGGAAAGAATTGTCATTCTCAATCTTAAACCAGCAGAGAGAGACCAGCTCTGTCCAGCCATGGTGACCCTGGGCAAGTCATGGTCTAACCTGGCTCTGTTTCTTCACTATGTAAAAGGTTAACCAAGCCCTGGCTTCCCCTCCAACAGACCTTCCGGGCCCAGTGTTGTTGTGGGGTCACAGACAGGGAATCCTCCAGGCAGGTGAACAGGGTCCATGAAATAGGCCAGGCAGACTCCTGCAAAGAGGATCGAACAGGGCAATTTGCCACATGCAGGCCCAGCAGCCTGGACCAGCTCAGCGTTGCCATATGGGGATGTGGGCCCATTGTTGCCAGATTTGCTAATCTTCCAAGGAAAGAAAGAAAACAAAAATCTGGAGTTTTATGTGAAATTTCCTGATTTTTAAATTCTGGCAACTAACTTAAAAACACTCAACCAGCCAAGCATTGTGCAAAACCCTCAAACAATGTCTAGGAGTCAGAAGTGCCCCCAGGCAAGACTGCTATGCATTGCACAACTCCAGAGGGCGCCACTCATGGTGCATGGCTCACACAGCTGCACATGGGCCAGGGCCTCCCAGTTGTAACCTCTGCCTTATATTCTATCTCTGCCAGTTCCTTTGATGGCTCTGGCAAGTGTGTGTGGTGGCGAGTGTAGGGAAGAGAACTTTCCTTTTCTTGCACAGGAAAATAAGTAGGGAAAGAAAAAAAAAATGTCCTGGAATGTAGCTGGTTGGGGTGGGGTGGGGAGGGAAGAGAAGAGAAGAGACAGCAGAGGAGCAGAGAGAAGCATCCAGAGTGGTTGGTGTCACTCAGGGATCAGAAGGAGGTGAGAGTAATGCTGGGGCTGAGTCCCCGACAGGAAGGAAAATAAGCTATTCTGAGGCCTGGTGGCAGACCTGGAAACAGACTCCCTGGTGAGTTTGAGGCAAAGGCTGACAAAACTGGCATTTATGAGCCATTTTGAAGTTGACAGAGGACGTTATCCTGTGTGACCATCACACAAGCCTGAGAGACAAGGCTGTTGTTCTTTTGTAGAGGCTCAGAGAGGTCTCACTGTTGGCCTAAGGCCATACTGGGTTTAAGTGATCTTAGGTCTTGCCCTCTCTGCAGAGGGGCAGGCTGGAACATTCTAGAGAGATAGTGTCATTGCCTTGACCCTGCTTGATACAAGATCTCCTTCAATCTCAGGATGTGAGAACTCTTCACATGTCTCAGCATGTCCCTCCTGAAAGTTCAAATCTGAGTCTCAGATATGAGTCCTGAACCCCCACCATACTCAGGTCCCCTGGACTGGGGACCACACGTCCTTCTCACCACACTTCTCTCTCCAGACTTGCCCCAACCATCAGAAGGGGGTGTTGACTTTCCAGTGCCCTGACTGACTGACTGATTAGCTAAAGAATCTATTGGTATGCCCTGGCTAGCATGGTTCAGTGATTGAGCACCAGCCTGTGAACCAAAAGGTCACTGGTTCGATTCCTAGTCAGGGCACATGCCTGGGTTGTGGACCAGTTCAGTTCCCCAGTTGGGAGCATGCGAAAGGCAAAAAAATAAATAAATAAAATCGTTTTAAAAAAATCAGCTGGTAGAATGACAAACTGTCCCCAGGCAACCACCTTTGATAATTCACAGGAGGAAAGCCAGCCTGGAATAAGAAATGGCTACATGGGGATTATTTTTGCGTTTGTTCTAAAGCCATCATTACAGTCACCATATGGGGGTTGCTGTTGGGGACCAGGAGTCAGACAGATCTGAGGTCCAGTCCAGGCTTTTCCATTTACCAGCCCTGGGACCCTGGAGAAGTCACCTCCCCTCTCAGTGCCTCAGTTTCCTCATCTCTATTATGGAATCACAGCAGGCACCTGAAAGGACTGCTAGGAGACCGGGTGAGTGTGCACAGCCCTGCCTGATGCACAGTGTTGCTCCACTCTGGCACCCCAAGGACAAGCTCCTCCATCCAGGCCACTTCCTATAGAGGGCAAGGGAAGCTAGAGAGCTGGATCACCAGCCCCCCACCTTCTCAGCACTCGGGTGGAACTTTTTCTGATTCTCAGGTTCTAGAGGTGACGGTGCCCCTTGCTGTCACAAAGCAAGTATGGAGGCAGGCAGGGTGTTTGTGGCAGGACAGGGAGCTGCCGGAAAGACTAGCTGCCTGACTGAGAAGAAAACAAAGTTTACTGAACACCTGCTATGCACATTACTGACATAACCCATTGATGAGACAGTCTATTGTTTACCAGGAGAGGAACAACACCACTTCTTAAAGCTTTGTCAGTGTCTCAGAGTGGGAGGAAAGGTCAGTACTTGCTGAGAACTGGAAGTTTGTTTTAGGGCAGTCCTTCAGCGCAGGGAGGGAGGTGGGTGAGGGGAGCCAGACTAGGACTCGGTGGGACTCGTGACCCAACAGTACAGGATTTATAGGTGGGAATAGCAAGGCAAATAGTTGGGGGAGGGCGATTCCAAGAATTTGAAGGTACATACTGTGTTGATGGTTTCCCTTGAAAAGTTGATCAGTCTTTCAGGAAGTTCCTGTAATAAAACAATCAAGCCATTTGCTTGGTCTGGTCCATTGGGGAAAAGTAAGAAGGAAAATTGCTAATGAAAACAGTGGAATATCAAAGTCAAGTTAATGTGGACCGGAAGGAGTGGCTTCAGGCTTTGAATGTCCCTAGTGAATGTGGGGTGGGAGGGCCTGGTCCCAGCGGATGGACGCTGTCTTCACTGGGGAGTGGAGATAATTGTCCTGGCATTGCGGATGAAGAGGCCAGGGGGCTGCTGTTCCAAGGCCCTGCAGCAGGATTGCGGCTGAGGGCTTCCAACCTGGACAGTTGCCTCCAAAGACAATGAAAGTGCATGGAGGGAGGGGTTCCAGGTCCTTGGGCCTTACGGTTGACTAGGACTTGGATGAGAGGGAGAGAGATGATCCAGAGACAGTGTTAATTTGGAGAAGTCAGGTGTGTGTGGAAGGGAATGGGATCAGTTGGGCCTTGTGCTCCCAGAGGCACTTGAAGTTTACTGGGAGAGGGGAGGGCAGAGGTCCTCAGTGGGGTCTGCATTATGCCAGGCCTGTGCCAGGCACCCTAGGTGCCTTCTCTCCTTGGGGTAGGTGCTGTATCCTCACCTTACAAATGAGGATGAAGAGTCTTGTCAAGGCTCACACAGCACACTGGTGGGAGCATGGAGGTTGGGGTTCAGACCCAGGTCTGAAGATCTGGGAAGCTGCCATCTGCCTGGAATTTGCTGTTGGCAGCTGGGAGGTGGTGGAGGAAGTAGGTTCCCGAGCCTTTCCAGCAAAGAGCAGGTGGGAAGAAAGGTGCCCCTGCCTCTCTGACAACTCTCTGAAACCTTGGCCCTCATCATCCTGGACTCAGCTGGTGTGAAGAAGGATGATTTCTGCCCATGGAGGGAGTAGCTAGAGTCACACCCTCTGCCTTCTGGACCTTCCTCTGGAGTCTGACTGAACTGCTAAACCATGTCTCAGGGCGACTGTCTGACCAGTTAAGCAGCTCATTAAACAAAAGGTGTAAGTGATAATCTTCAATGGCTTAACCCTAAAAATTGGTTTCAATAACTAAATTTGCATATGTGACTAATAGGGGCAGCTGGATGCTTATTAAGCATCATTATACTTTGTGTCCTCTGAAGTGTCTGCAAGCTCGTTTCCAGTAATCGTATTTGAGGAAAGCCAGTAGCAAGCTTTATAGGACTTTCTACTATAAGTTCCTTAAAAAACAAAAACGGGGGAGATGTAGGGGACCATCCTATGTGGTTTTGAGAACTGTAGCCAAAGCCGCGAGCCAGGCTCCTGAGAGCCTTTTCAGACTCAACCAGAATACCGGGAAGGTAGAGGCAGAAGTGACTCAAAGGCCACTCAGGAGGTTTCCATGGGAATTGGATTTGAAGAATGCATATTATGCTTTGAAGCTTGTTCTGCTTTTCTTATCTCTTAGTTAACTGTAAACAGCGTGTAGCTAAAAATATACGAAGGCTCGCACCTGATGTCAGTATGGCGTCAGGATGTTTAGCAGACCCTGACACAGACTGGTCACTGTGTTCTTTATGTTAATATCTGTAATCAGTAACTGTCAACTAGAACCCAAGCATCTAAAGCTTATTGATGATTCATAAGTCTTGACATTGTATCTTCTAAATCCCCTCCTCAATAAAAGGGATCAGGAGAAAGCATTCAATGCTCTTTTCCACTAGAGAGATTTGCCACGTCTCCTCCCTCCAGACAAAAGACAGTGTCCTGGTTAAATTTGTTCTCTCATTCATGATCCTGAAACCTCTCCTGGATACCGAGTTTCCGCTGAGCCAGGGCATTGGAGGCAGACAGCCTTAACAAAGCAAAGAGACAAGTCTCCAGAAAGACCAGCCAGACTATAACTGGCCACCAGACAGCCATGAGTGTACCTGTGTGGACGGCCAGCATGCACCCACTGACAGGCTCACAGGCCCCTTGCCTACCCACTCTGTGGCTCTGGGCTCCAGCTCCTGGAACCACCTGGCCCTGGAACCACCTGGCCCCCCTGGGCACCCCAAATTTGTTTGCCTACCTGGGAGAGAAAGGGGTTGGGATTTTTTCCCTGGGGTCTGGTTCCCTGCCTCTCCCCTCATTGCTACTGGCCACTCCAGCCCAGCCCAAGTTCAGTGCCACAGCCGCTCCCCTCCTGTCAAGACTGGACCCTCACAGTCTCCACAGAATGGGAAGGGCTTCGAGGATGTCACAGGAGGAGGACACACAACCCTGAACTCAGCCCTTCTGAGGGGAGTCCTGTTCTCTATCAGAGAGTTGGACTGTTTGTTGCCGATTCCTCAAGAGAGGCCTCGGCCCACAAGAAGGGCTCAGAAAGGACTGGAAACCTGCGTGACCAGCTCCATTCAGTGACCAACTGACCACTCAATGCACTCACTGATGGTTGCTCTCAGAACCTAGGGGTTTAGGGCCACTGCGTCCCTCTTCTGCTCAGAGGCCCAGGCTGTGGAGTGGGCCACAGGGAGGTGGAAGGTTCTGAGCTGGTTCACTGACCTTCTGTCTTTCTCCCTCATCCATCCATCCCTTGGGCTTCTTTCAGAGCTGGGGCTCCAGGTCAGTGACTTCTGCCCTCCCAGCCTCAGCTCCAGCCCCGTTTTCTGGCTGGCCTGGCCCCTCGGTTGAGGACACTGCTGCCTTCCAGGTGGACAGGTTTGCCTGGGCTAGAGCACTGTGCTTCTCCCCTCATCAAACCTGCACAAGGAGCATCAAGTGAGGTTGAGGTTAAGACCTGAGCTTGAGCCCCTGCACCAATGTCAACCAGCAGAGCTAGGTACCTCTGGGCTTCGGCGTCCTCATCAGAAGCAGAGACAATAAAAGCAGCAGAGGCAGAGAGTTGTGGAGAAGCTTCACAAGCAAGCAGAGTGTGTAGCACAGCCTCTGGGCTAGAGTGGCTCACAGGTCTCTGCTGGTGAGAGGGTCTGGGGCTTAGAAATGGTCCCACCGATAGCCTCCGGGTGAGTGTGTTTGGAACCCCTTCAGTGAGCCTTGCAGTTTCCCTCACCCCTCTTCATGAAGCCAAGCCCTTATCTCCTCCCTGTCTGCCAGCTGCCACTTTCATTTCACTATCTTCTGTTTCCTTTGAGTGTTTATGGCCCCAAAAGGGACTCCTCCCCAGGCTCACACACTTTCATTTCCTAGTCATGCTCCTCTAGCTATTTAAACAAGCATTTCTCCAAAGATGATACACAAACGGCCAATAAGCACATGAAAAGATGCTCAATGGCATTAGCCCTTGAGGGAATGAATGCAAATCAGAACCTCATAAGATAGCATTTCACACCAGGAGCAGGGGGGAGCAGGGAGGCCGGGTAGGGGTGTGACCACTAATGAGTATGGGGTTTCTTATTGGGGTGATGAAAACGTTGTGGAATTAGTGGTGATGGTATATAACTGCTTGACTATACTAAAAAGCAGCGAATTGTGTACTTTAAAAGGGTGGCTTTTACTGTGTGTGAATTATATCTTCATTAAAAAAATCCCTCAGGATCCCAGTACTTAGTGTGAGGGGCACAGAGCCTCTGCTTGGATGTAGCAGTTCCAAGCCTCTGCATCCTCCTCCCTGCGTTTGCCCTCCAGGTCTAGATGTGGAGAGTCCCCAGCCCCCTCTCTGGTCAGAGGTGTCCTCAGGTCAGTTTTCAGGCTCCAGAAGGAGCTTGTTGAATGAGAGGAAACTCCTGCCAGGTTGAGAGGCATATGAAACAATGGAGGAGGCTTCCGAAGGAAGTGAGGCCCCAGGAGGGGATGGAGGCCAAGGAGGCCTGGGCTGCCAGAGGTACAGGTGGTTTCCATCTAAGGGCAGGGGCGAGGTCTCCCAAGGCTGAGCTGCTGGCTCCTCGCTGGGATTAAATGTCCAGAGCCTTTGAAGGGGCCCAGCTTTCCTCTCGCTGCTGTGAGTGCAATACAGACGTGTGTGATGGGGCCAAGCATCCAGTTGGACCACAGCTCTGCCTCCCGAGTCAGCACCCCACTTGGGGCCTCGGCTTGGGGAGGTGGGTTAAATAGGATGATCCCCTGAGGGCCCTCTTGGCACCGATCAACAGCATGGTTTGGTGTATGATTTGGGGGCTGGGCTGGTTAGCTCTGTGATTACACATTGGGTGCTGCCCTATGGGGGTGTCGGTATCTGTTCCATACTGCCCCCAGGAGAAGTCTTTATGCCCTGACTATGGAACAAGGCTCATACCTGCACCTGTCCCCAGACGTCGGATCCTAGACTAATCCAGCCAGACCCAGACCCAGACTCAGCCTCAGTATCTCACAGCCTTAGGCCTAAGGCCGTCTGAGACTATGCGTCCCTGCCACTGAGGCCACTGCTCCAGGTTGTGTGAGGGGTCAGCAGCTTCTCCCTAGAAGGCTGGGAACAGAATGAAGGAACGGAATGAAGGTGTGAAACAGGTGGTCCCAGTCAGGATCTGGTCAGTGTGGGCACAAGGAGTACACTCCCTCTTAGGAAGGATCCTTTCAGCACCTGGGGAGCAAGAAGTCTGAAGGTGCTTTGACTCTCAGATCCCCACCAACCCTTGACATACCTCTGGGATCCCATCTTCACTCTCGCCCCCTCCCCCTGGCTGTCTGTCCCACAGGACCAGTGGGTGAGGAGTCCCAGACACCAGAAAAGGACACCAAGGCCATGATGGGCACAGAAGACGCACCTGGAGACAAAGCCAGCACAGACTCTCAGGACTCACGGCCAAGTGTGTTCCACAGCATCAAGGTACCTCTCGGGGCCCGGCAGCAGCGGGGCTGTCCACACCCGGCAGAGCAAGCACTGCCACCGACTGGCTGTGTGACACCAGCAAGCTGCTGCCTTCCTGAGCTTCCATCCTCATCTGTTGCATGGGGGGGGCTGTGAGGACCAAAGGGATGACCTATGAAAGCATTCAGCTTGATTTTAGGCACATGCAAAATGTGTAGCACGTTTTCTCCTTTCAGAAACCAGAAGGGGGCTGCTCTGTGGCAGCGGGGACAAGTCTCCTTACCTCTTATTTCCTTAGAGGGAAAGAGAAGGGCGCCAGGAAGCCTGAACTTGTGTCAGTACAAGGGAAGCTCTGGCCCCAGCAGGGGCCACCCTCAACATCCAAGCATCCGCTGGCCCCCTCAGGGTGCCTGGCCCTGTGCTAGGCGCTGCCCCTTCCCCCGCCCTGTGATCTTATTTAGTTCTCACAGTAACCCTGTGGGGTAGGGACATTGTCCTCGCTGTACAGGAGGAAATGTGACTCAGAAGAACAAAGTGAATGTTATTAAGCTCTGGCATAAAAACTGTTATTTAATTTTTTGAGACTAGTTTTTCTTCTTGTAGAAATTCTGCCTTTTGTTGTTGTTGTTGTTGTTTGTTTATTAGAAGCAGGAGGAAATGTTTGAGGCGGGGCTGGGTAGAGTGAAGTGAGTAGCTTGGTTGGGGTTTGGTGTGTACAGGGTGCCTCCCAGGGGAGAAAGGGGAGGGAGGTGGAACAGGGAGGTGGTCCAGTCCAGCCCTGGGAGCTCTGAGGGTCAGAGTCTAGGCCTATGAAGACCCTCCTCTCAGGTAGCCCCTGGAGTCTCTGAGAGCACCCAGGACAGCTTTGTTCATCTGTGTGAGAAGCTATGGGTACCCCAATAACTCTCTCTCTCTCTTTCTCTCTCCCTCACTCTCCCCTCTGGTGTGTCTGTCTCCCCTGACTGTTTCCCCATCTCTATTCTTTGCTCCTCTCACGGTCCTACTCTCTCTTTCCACAACTCTGTTTCTGTACCCCACCCCTCTGACTGTCCGCCCCCTGTCCCTCTGCCCCTGCGCCCCCTCCCTCTGGCAGTTCTTCGTCCTGTGCCACAGTGTGCTGCAGCTCGCACAGCTCATGATCTCCGGCTATCTCAAGAGCTCCATTTCAACGGTGGAGAAACGCTTTGGCCTCTCCAGCCAGACCTCGGGGCTGCTGGCTGCCTTCAATGAGGTACTGGCCCTGCCCTCCACAGGGGTGGACATGAGGCAGGCTTGCACCCCACTAACCCTCATCCTCCTCCCTCGGTCCCCCCACATAAACCCTTCCCCTCCCAGTGCCTGCAGGCAACCCCATCACAGCTGACTCCCAAAATCTCCTTAGCCCATTCCTTCTGTGTTGTCCTGACTAATGAAGGGCCAAACCACCATGTTAGGACAAGGTCTAATGAGAAGACCTCCCCCTCCCTGTACAATTACAGTATTGGCCATCCTGTCCTTGGGGGCACTTTAATGGGGGATGTGGGATATTTTAGAGCTAACCAGTGTCCCCACATCCATCCCCCACCTTTGGTTCCCTTTTCTTTTCAGGCACCTGGCTATTGCTTGTCCCTGGAGGGAATCAGAGGAAGTCCCTTCAACAGTAGGGAGAGAGGGTTACATTAGATCAAAGGCAGGCCTTTGGAACCGTGGGGTGGGTGGGGAGAGAGGGACGGCATGGCAGGAGGTATTGTCCTCAGAGTTGTCCAATGGCCCACAGCCAGAGAGGAGTAGATAAACTGTTCTGGGTGGATTTGGAGATCAGAGTCCAGCTGTGCCCAGCCCTCCCCCACCCCATGTTCAGAGAAGGTCACCACCCAGAGATCATTCTTTCCCACCCCCAGCAGGTTTCTGTGAAATTCTCCCCACCCCCAGGTGATATGTCACATTCCTCCCAACCCAAATTTTGCCTACTACACAGAGTTCCCTGATGTCCCTTAGGCCCCGCCCCCAGATCTCAGGGGTGGGAAGGAAATGTCATTATTGAGTTCTGGGACCTTGGTCAAGTCACCGTCTGTCTCTGGGCCTCAGAGTAAGTCCTCCTACCAATCCTGTGCTGATCCTACACCGCTCCACCAGCAAGGAGCCTGGGGCTCAGGGGGTGAGGACCTTAGCCATGGTCACCAGCCAGTAAGCACTGGCACGGGATGCTCACCCCAGCTTCTGATGGAAGAGCCTGCTTCTTACCTGCAAACTCTTGAGTCCTTTCCAGTGCCCACATCCTAGGACTTTGATTCCAAGGCTCAAAATTCCAGGCCTTAGTCATCTGGCTTTAAACTTTCTTTATTTGTTTCTCTCATACATGACATCCCAGAAACTTGAAACCACTTTCCTCAATGCCCACCCCCTTCTTATTCTAATATGGGACCCAACCCATGTTCCAGAATGAAATTGAACTTCCAATCTTGTCTGCTCTGCCCTCATTTCTGCCCTTCCTAGAAGAACCCACAATTTGATTCGTATTTAGCCAGCTAGTCCACTGTATAGATGGGAACCCTAAGGTTGGCAATAAAGGCAAGGAATAAAGGCAAGGATGGGGTAACCTCTAGCTCTGGGTTCTGTTGCACTTTATTTTATTTTATTTCTGCTCCACTTGAATGGGTCTCCTCGTCTTATTGCAGGTGGGGAACACAGCCCTGATTGTGTTTGTGAGTTACTTTGGCAGCAGGGTACACCGGCCCCGACTCATCGGCTATGGGGCTATCCTTGTGGCCCTGGCGGGCCTGCTCATGACCCTTCCACACTTCATCTCTGAGCCATACCGCTATGACCACACCAGCCTCGGTAAGAGTAGGAAGGAACACGAGGAGCAGCATTGCTGTGCGCCAGGGCCCGTCCCCAGGCCTTCATCATTCAGGACGGGCCTAGCTTCCCAGGACACCTGCTAGTCCTTCTCAGCCCACCCCCACTGCCTCCCTCAGCCCTAACATGGGTGGGTCCCCGTGGGTTTCTGGGGTGTGGGGTGTGGTGTAGTCCTGGGCCAGCCTTGGTGAGGGCCTGCTTGTACGTCACTGCTTTCTATGAGGTGGAGGTGAATTTACCCTACAGCCCCCTTTGGGGCCAGACATCAGTAGATCCTCAGGAAATGTCTGGGAAGAAGCACGGTGTCACCCACCATTTACCATGCACTAGAAGACACTGTTCTAAGCACCTTGCTTGCATTGACGCATTTAATCCTCACAAGAAACCAAGATGCTGATGAAACAAAGAATGAATGAGTGAATGAACAAATTTAAAAATGGAGGAATTTTAGACAGCAATAGTGAAGCCTCTGTTCAACCCAGTGGGGTTTTTGTCAAGGACCTACTTGACAGATGGATACCTGTCCCTTACAGAATGACCCAGGCAGCCTGAGCATTTGCTTCATTCCTTCCTTCTCCCATCTACCTGCTTACCCATCCACCCATCCCCCTATCCACCTGCCACCCACCACTCTTCATGTTTACAACCCTATGAGCAGGTGCTATCATGATCCCATTTTACAAGTGAGGAAACTGAGGCTCAGAGAGGCAGGGACTTCCCCAGGGCACACAGCTGGTGGAGCTCTGATACCCAGCTCGCCTGGCCCTAGAACCTGTGCTCCAAACTACTGAATTATTTGGTTTCTGAATTCCATATTTCTGTAGACTTCCATTCTGGGGGACTCTCTTGAGCAATGAGGAAACAGAGGCCCAGAAGGCTGGACAGTGTCACAGTCTTTAGCCCAGGAAGGCTCGATTGAAGGTCCGGATTTTTGACCTTGGTTCACCCAGTGCCAGGAGCTGAAAAGGGCTGGGCAGACCACAGAGGGAAGGCCACTTCTAGACCCATGTTTGGGCTAATAATAATAGCAGAGGGTCTCCTTAAGTTTGCTCAGCAAATATTGATGAGCCAAGAGGAATAAATGTGTGGTACTAAATTAAGCAATGCCCCTTGACTGAACTTTGCATTTATGTCCTGAGCTGACACTGAGTCCAACCCAGAATGAAAGCCAAGAGCACTAGAGCCCCCCTACAATTCAGCCCCAGCATCCTTCCCCTGCCCAGTCCTGCCTGCGGCCCTGGCCCATGGCCTCACACTCTGGGGCTAGCCGTGCTGAACTTCTTAAGTCCTGAGTTTGCAATGTATTATAACTGTTTCCTAGGATAGTCTTTCCCACTGTCTTTTTCTGGAAAATCTTGTTTGTTGTTCTCAACCCAGTTCAAACTCACTCACCTT